>NW_006159735.1:290049-413635 GCF_000334495.1 Tupaia belangeri chinensis
GACCGCTAAAAAAAAAAAAAAAAAAAAAAAAAAAAGGAAGGAAAGAAAGTGAGATGTCTGAGATGGCCGAGTACCAGACAGGCCATTGACGGGAGGCCTGGACCACCAGCTACAGGAATTGTCTCTAGTAACTCAACATCAGGTGATCCAAGGCCAGGCATAGCTTCATAATTTTGTTTTGCATTTCCCAGGTGTTGTGAAGGCATTTACTCATCTAATCCATTACAAGCTGGAACCAGTTCTTTCTCATGGCCTTTGTGTATCTGTCAAGGTCTAAGCCAGGGAGGAAAAAAATATACAGTAACTCGAACAGGGAAAGTAGAATATAAATAATTATTTAGGTCCAGCCTAGTGGTACAGTCTGTAGGGTACTGGACTGCATGCTGGAAGCCACATGGCCTACTGCATATGGATCCCCAGCCCAAGATCCTGATAGGCTGGAGGAAGGGAGTCACAGCATGACCAGACCCTATCAAGGGCACTTCTCTCTCATGCATGCATGTGTTCTTTATCGTGGATTTAAAAAAAAAAAAAAAAGACTTATGTATAAGAGTAGATTGGAATAAGGGATTAGCTAGTAAAAATAAATAAATAAAGAGCTCTAAAATAAGAGGTTCAGTCCTGTGGCACAGTGGTAATGTGCTACTCAAAGGAAGCCAGATCCCACATGACCACCATAGTCTAAATCTTCTGCCATCAGCCTGAAAAACATTGGGCACACACAGCAATGCCCAAGATCCAACAGGCTAGATGACTGGAGGAGGGGGATCATGGCATGACCAGACCCTGTAGAGGATGTTCATCTCTCTGTTTCTGTCTCTCACTCTTACATGGATGTACAAAAACTCTATCATGATTAAAAAATATTTTTAAAAGAATGTAAGAATATCAGAAAGTAGCCACTACCTTAGGACTTATTAGATTATCTAAGGAAAAATTCCTCTTCCCCAGGATTGGCATCCAACTTTTTTGGAGAGGAAAGAACTATAACTCATTGTATGGCCAAGAAGTCACTGTGGTACCATGCTGATAGAAATTGCTGGAAATATGCCCTTGGGTACCAGGAAAAGCTGTTAAGAAGGAGATGTCTCTCCTACAATGTAGCTGTAACACCCTTTACTGACAGTTTAGCAACTGACTAGCTGATGAAGGAAAAGTATTTACAAGCTCCAAAAATAGATTAGTGGATTGAAAAAAATGTAGCACATGTACAACCCTGTAGAGGATGTTCATCTCTCTGTTTCTGTCTCTCACTCTTACATGGATGTACAAAAACTCTATCATGATTAAAAAATATTTTTAAAAGAATGTAAGAATATCAGAAAGTAGCCACTACCTTAGGACTTATTAGATTATCTAAGGAAAAATTCCTCTTCCCCAGGATTGGCATCCAACTTTTTTGGAGAGGAAAGAACTATAACTCATTGTATGGCCAAGAAGTCACTGTGGTACCATGCTGATAGAAATTGCTGGAAATATGCCCTTGGGTACCAGGAAAAGCTGTTAAGAAGGAGATGTCTCTCCTACAATGTAGCTGTAACACCCTTTACTGACAGTTTAGCAACTGACTAGCTGATGAAGGAAAAGTATTTACAAGCTCCAAAAATAGATTAGTGGATTGAAAAAAATGTAGCACATGTACACTGGAATACTGCTCAGCCATTAAAAAACAAACAAACAAAAAAATGAAATCCTTATATTTGATACAAAGTAGAGGAATATGGAAGACTTAATGCTAAGCAAAGCAAGCTATACTATGAAGGCCTAGCTTCATTTTCACAGAGCAGGGGTTGAAGAATGAATTTGCATCTGATAACTAGAATACCTTGCTTTCTCACTTTCTAAGCATTTATCAATGTTCTTTCATTTCCAATATAAAACTGTATTTAAAAAAAAAAAAAAGTTTATGCATTTCTTCCAGGAGAGAAAGAGAGCAGCACCTCCATCAGGGTCCCCATGCCACTATCCACCCCTAGCTTGGATTACAGGCATGCTTACATGCACCTGGCATGTACAAAAGAGGCCCCAGGATATGAAACCAGGACTTTCTCTTGTGGGTCTGGCTGCATTGCCACCATGCCAACATCCCTAAAGTCATACTAGATATGCTTAGACTTCTCACCTATATTCCACCCACTTAGCTCTCTTCCCTCCAGAAATTCTGATTGGCCCTTGGAAGGAACATGACCATGACTGAGGATCAAAACTAACATGATTGTATTCAATAAGACCATTTATCATCTCTAAGTACAAAAGAGAATGAATAGGTGTATTAGTTTCGTGAAAAAGACTGGGTTTAGAGATGTTGAGGGGGGCATTTAGTTCACTGTAAGAAAACTAAGAGCCCACCATTTAATGTGACTCCTTAAAAAATTGTGGTAGGGATCCAAGCAAAGAAGATGTTGGCCTAGTTTTTATCTCCAGAGATTTTCTGTGTCCTAAACATTGAATTCAATTCTGCGCACATCCTTTTAACAAAAAACATTGGATAAATATGGCACTTCCAAAGCAAGATGATGAAGATGATGAGAATGGTGGAAAACATGGAGGTATTAGCCTAAGAAAAAGAGGGCATAGACAAGACATGATTACACAACCTTTGTAAGTGTTTGGTGTTGGGAGATCATTTCACCTTATTTTTCATCATCCCAGAGAGCAGAAAAGGAACAATCAGGAATAAGTTACGAGGTGGAACACTGATATTAAATCTAAGAAAGAAAGGCTTAACATTAGTAGTACTAGGAAAAAACCAGGGACTGCTTTAGGAAGCAATGAGTCACCTCTGTTTGGATAGGGGTGGGGCAAATTCCTTGGAGTCTTTCTTTCTTGATTCTGAACAGGCTAAGGTGACCCTGCTTATTCTAATTATTACTGCAAAGAGACAAGGCTTAACCCTCATTTTTAACCCAGCCTCTAAATGGTTTGTGTCTGCTGAGGCCACATCTCCTTTAGGAAGAAAACAATGAAGAGACCTCTAAAGTCAGCTTTTTATATTTAGACAGTAACAAGACTTGCAATCATCCCTATCCCAGAGACCCAAATAATTAAATTCCAGCACATAATTAAGTTGCATGGGACCATCACTAATACCACCATTTGAATATGTCCTGCAGGGTATAGACATTATTACTATAATAAAAGGAAAGGATTTGATAGTTCATTTTAAGCTATTATATGAATTCTTAGCCTAAAGACTATTACAGTCCTATAACATGAAGCAATTTCTAATGTGTAATTATTATGAAATAACCTGATTACATTTTAAAAGGTGAACAATGACTGTTTTATAAATATTTCTTAAGAAAATTGATTCATTCTTTCTACTTTTTCATACAAATAACCATTTTAAATTGAGTGAAAGTCAGGTATAGTTTGTTCAGGGCACCAAATTAGATATTAATGATAGGGGTATGGATGT
The DNA here is from genome assembly GCF_000334495.1 of Tupaia belangeri chinensis. NCBI lineage: Eukaryota > Metazoa > Chordata > Mammalia > Scandentia > Tupaiidae > Tupaia > Tupaia belangeri. Next base: position 293,468 of record NW_006159735.1, read on the forward strand.
GTAAATTATAAATACTATGTAAATAAGATGACTAGGATGATGATGATGGCAACAATGACAAGAAAGTGTGGAGATAATTTCTAGTGAATCTCTAGATTTTAGAGACTTAAATCTTTCTAGCTCTGGTCAAGGATTCTACAAGCTATTCAATTTCTCAATGTCAGACACTCTCTGGGAAACATCAGTCAATCTTGGATGTCAGCTAAACATTTGAAAGCATAATTCAGTGATTTGTCTTCCATTCTGCGTTTGTAAATTTTATTCAACAAGTAAAATGTCCTAGGAAAAGAACATTCATTTCAGTTCACAGTCGAACCTACCTAGTAATGGGCATTATTTTGTTTCTGTTTGTTTGTTTGTTTTGCTTTGTTTAATTAAATAATCATTTTATTAAATTTTATTTTATTTATTTATATAGTTACTTAGTTGGTTAGTTTAATTTGACCAGAGAGGAACAGAGTGAGAGAGAGTGAGAGAAAGTGAGAAAGCAAGCTGCCAGGTCCAGGACTCGAACTGCGGTTGGTCACGTGGGAGTCCAGTGCCCTTAACCACCACGCCGCCTGCAGGCCTCTGTTTTTGTTTTGTATTGTTTTTCACTATTTCTATCAAGAGCTGGAAAAATTGCTGGTAAACTACATGCAGCAGTAACGGGACTAGACAGGTCAACTGTGTCCTTTCCATGCAGCAGTGGTTGTAAGTGCCTGAGTACCGCCGTCGCCAACAGTTTGGCTGAATGTTAGCAGCTGTAATGAACCAGAAATAATTTTGTTTTCATGAGGATAGACCCTACCTAAGATTGTCATCTTTTACAGCTATCTTCCTAAAACATGATACTAGATGCAATGTCCACTTGCTCATTACAATATGGCAGTTAGGGATCATCTTTTCGGGCATGTACGTTTTGTTGTTATGTTACATAGTTACATAGTTGGGGGCTATTTAATTTACCTTTTTAATCTGTCCTAAACATAAAGAAGTCTTGCTTGAGGAGAATTTGCCACCTGTACATTTTCATTTTTATTCAAGTAACCACTGAAGTTGCCACAATTATGTTGATTTATTTCAATATGGGATAGCCACTTTTTCTCTCTACCCATCATCACCACATTTCTCTGACAGCAACCTTGGAAACCCAGTCCCCTTGTGACATGCAGCAGCTGGTGCCAGATACAAAGACTACTTCTATAATGTCAACCATCCCTATCTATTCATCTTCATATTTCAGCGATTCCATAAATCAGTGGTTAAGTGCCACTTTTTCCACTATTATCTGAAACTTTTGTAAGAATATTTAGCAAATATCTTTACTTCTCTCTGGTGTCTTCTTCATTTTCCACAGTAGATATGAAAAGGTCAATAGCTAATAAATATTCATAAAAGTAAATATTTATATATATGAAGGCACTATGTATATCAGCTAGCTCAGGCTTCAGTAACAAATACCATACCAACAGTTTTCTGTGCATGTTTGTTTTTTGTTCTTTGTTTTTCCTGGAGGCTGGAAGTCTGAGATCAGGGTGCCAGCGTGGTTGTTTTGATTTTTTTGTGAGAGCTCTCTTCCTGGCTGTAAACAGCTCCCTTTCACTGTGTCCTCGCATGGCAGATATAAAGTACTGGTATCATTCCCTCTTCTATAGGGGCACTGGTCCTATCAGATTAGGGTCCTACCCTTGTGGCCTCATTTAGCATTTATTACCTCCTCATAGGCCCTATCTCCAAGCACAGTCACATTAGAGATTATAGCTTCAATATATGAATTTGGAGTACAGGGACACCAGGCACCAAAGAAAATGCAGTAGAATTAAAATAGGGGAATTAAGTCAAAATTTGCGGAGTGAACAGTGAAATTCTTTTATTCTTTCTGTCTTCTATAGCTCAAATACACTAGCATCTGGAATCTACAGCATACGCAGGAGATTGTAGGATCTTTCTATGAACTGCATGAAACCACTGTAGATACTGACATGTGGAAATTTCCCCCCAAATGCCAGGTAGCCATCCAGTAGCCATCCAGTGAAACCCTGTAGAATCCTCGCCCTACCAGTACCCAGAAAACTTCCACTCATCTGTGGTACTTTGCTCTTAAATATAAATGGACATAAACGTATCATAACGTTTTTTTTAAGAAGTTTTTGCTATAGGGCACGTGTGCTCGCCAGACAGAGAGAGACAGAGAGATAGAAAGCGAGAAATCATCCCCCAAGGGGGATGGTCATGCCACAATCCCTTCTCCTCCATTCTCCTCTCGGGATCTTGGGCACGCACGCACACATGCCCGGCATGAGTTTTAAGCCACCAGGTCTGGGACGTGAACCGCGGTCAACTATGTGGGAGTCCAGCGACATAACCATTACGCTAACTTCTGGTCCCAATGTATCATAACTCTTGAAGAAAGTCTCTAACATGAAATACAGAAACTAAAACAAAACAAACAAACAAAAAAAAAACAGAGCCCAAGGGAAACAGAAATAGTACACAGAACAGAAACAAATGTCAAATTATCATTAAAATGCTAAGAAAGCTAAGAGAAGAAACATGAAACAAGAAGATATTATATTCTTTATAAGTAACAATCAAGGAATCAGTTAAAACACTTGGAAATTTTAAAATGGTCTAGTCAGATTTTTTCCAATAGAAAGATCTCCTAGAATATAGAACGAAAAAGGAGATATATAATGTAGGTGGAAAATAGGTAAGAGAGTATTAGTCCAGAATGCCCAATATCCAACTAATAGGAGTTACAGAAGAAAAAAAAAAAAAGAAAGAAAGAGAGAGAGAGAGAGAGGACTTTCATTAAAAGGAAGCCCAGAAAAAATTTTTAAAGAAATGAAAGAATTTCCTAGGACTTGGTAACATTAATTTCTAATTTGAAAAGGTTTCCAAGTACTTAACACAATGAATGAAGAAATATCTACTCCAAGGCACATTATAATAAAATTTCAGAAGACTAGGGAAAAAGAAAAGATTCTGAAAGTTTCCAGGGGAAAATGAATGAAAAGAATATTGAACTTGTCAACAGAAACATTGGAAGCTGCATGACAATAGATCAATACCTTCAAGATATTGAGAGAAAAATGACCTTTAATCTAGAATTCTATATCCAGCCAGACTAACTTGCAAACTTGAAAGTAGAAAAAGACACTTTCAGACATGCACACAGTCAAAAACTTTACCTCTCTGTGCCATTCTTCAAGAAGTACCTGGAGAATGTGACCTACGGGACCAAAGGGAGTAAATCAAGAAAGAGGAAGACCAGTGGGGGCCAAACACAGAGAAGAGATGAAGGAAACTTCCAATATGCAAGTGAAAGAAAATCACTGCAGCTCTGCCCCAAGCCAAACCACAGCCAGTCAAAGGTGGATCCAAAAAATAAAAAAAAGAAAGAAAGAAAAAGAATGCTCTAGCAGAGATGTCTCCAGGAAAGAAACCAATAAATTAAGTGACAGATTTGACCATGTAGAAATCATACTGAGAAGTATTTTATAGAGTTGTTGGAGATTGTGGCAAAGCTTAATCAGATATTTCCCCCACAAAAACGCAGTAAATAAGAAATGCAATTAACTCTAAGAAACAATAAAATGTAATTCAAGACATGAAATGGAATCGTATTAATTCTCTAGTTCAGTGGCGAACAATCTTGATACAGTCATTATAATGAAAATGCTGAATGCGTATGGACTTAACCAAAGTTGAAGCATAATTACATTGGGGGCAGGGGGGAGTATTCGCCTACCATAAAGGAAATGAAGTATTTTCAATAATCAGTGCTTAAAGGACATGCATTAAGAGGTAGTAATATATGTGCATTATATAGAAATATGGAAATACATGCCAAAGGAACAGCTTCAAAGAGTTAAAAGAAGTTATTAACCTCTGAGGAATGGAAGAAAGAAAAGACAGATATAAGAGACTGCTGCTTTTTATTATAAGACTTTTAACACAAATTGACTTAAACTATTTGTATATGCAATATTTTTATTAAAGTAACACTTGATTTTTTTCAAAGTAAAGTCAATAAAAATTCTTATTCATATACAGAAAAGTCTTTAGGGATGGACAAGAATGTTTTTAGTGCAATGCAGGGCAGTCCATGGTTTGACTCTCAGAAGGAAGTCAAAAAGCATTTACATCAGTTATAATACTTGCTTATCAAGACTGCTCATGGCCTGGTGGTTAAGGTAGCTGGATACCACATGGTCAACCTTGCAGCTCAAGTCCTGGACCAGACAGGTCAAGAAACACACAAGGTACATTTGTGTGTGTGTGCCCAAAATCATAGAAGGAAGAAGAAATGGAGAAGGGATAGTTGTGTGACCATGCCCCATGATGGGTGCTTTCTCCCTCTCCCTCTCTGTCTCTGTCTTTCTCCAGTAAGTACAGGCACCCTCTAGCAAGATGTTTAAAAGTAAATAAATACATAAGTATATTTACTTATATGCCAGATTCATGTGGGTTGATAATTCGAATTTACATATACTGGGTTATTGGAAGAGTGTGTATTTTTGGCTGACTTTTCCAGCAACCCGATATAAGACCATGACTTTTCTGATAACCCAATATAAAACCATTGATGTCTAATAATTATTCTAAACTTTGCATTTGGAAGTGTGTTTGAATTTTTCCATATGTCAGAACTCTTGAATTATTCTATAATTTTTTTTACAGTTATAAGAGATTGGGAGACATTTAGATGATAAATATTGATAGTAGAAGGAGGATCAAGCAGAGGGCTCAGTGCCATCTGTCATGTGGAGTCTCCCTTCTCTCTTCTCCAGCATAGCTGGAAAACTTGCCATTCATAAATGATACAGGACTGTCAATAGAACCAGAAGTCTTCAGAATTGTGCCTTTTTAGTTTGAGATCCAGGAGGCAGAGTGGGGGAGGAGTGTGTCCTTATTCCCTAAATTAAGGAAAATTTGAGCAAATATTTGGGGCACGTGACACGTAACTCTTGATTAATTCTACTAATAGAGGCAATTGCACAGATGATCTAAAACACTAAATGAAAATGTTCATGTTTGCGGGCCAGCAAGTGGCATAGTGGTTAAGGTGCTGGTCTCCCTCCCACACAGGTTGACTGCAGTTTGAGTCCCAGACCTGGCAGTTTGAAACTCATGCTAGGCACTTGTGCATACATGTCCAAAATCCCAAGAAGGGATTGCTTGTGACCATACCCCCTGGGGAGTGAATTCTGTCTCTTTATCTCTATCTGTGCAGTGAATGCACATGCCCTACAGCCAAAAATGTCTCTTTAAAGAAAAAAAAAGTTTATGTTTGGTTTTGGACCACATTCCATGATTTTAGTAAAGGGCATATTTTATTTCTTACATGATGCTTCTTTAAGTTGACTTATATTAAAGCCAAGTTTTTATTTCCTAAGTGAACATATCCTGTGGATGAGGAGACAAGAATAAGGCAAACTACTGGGTTGTCAGAAAAGTCATGATGTATTTTTCTGTTTTTCTATGCAAAAATGTGTCATGACTCTTTTGGCAGCCCAATAGGTAGAAAAGATGAATACACGTGTGTCAACCTTGTGTTGCTACCGCATTATTTTCTACACAGTCTATCATCTTGCCAAGTGGGGTACCAAATAACTTGAAAACGATCGAAAGTAATAAGAGATTGAATGTCCACATACACTAGACGTGACTTTTTTTTTTCACCAGCAACTCACTTGATAAAGCTGGAAACATCAAACTTGAGATCATCAGCCAGTGATTTGAGTTAGAATCATGGGTAGCTTCTCACTTGAACCAGATCAGACGGCTCCCTGCCTTGTTTAATGCACCAAGGAGAATGTAACATGCTCAGTAAATCGTGTAGACAGTGTACATGAATGAGCTGATTTTGTTACGACAAAGGGTCTGGCTGAATGCCTATGGAATAATGATCTCTTGATAAGCAGGCTTCAATAAGAAAAAGAAGACTTTCTCATGAATTGATGGGTATCTTTTCTTTGCATCTCATGTTATTATTCAGTGTTTCTGAAGTAAGACATAAATGGTGAGAATTTTATACGTAGACATAACAAAATAGATACTAAGATTAAAATAAATAAATCTCCTGGTTATTGCGCTGAAAGATTCCTCAGGAACAATATTTAAATTGCTTTAAAGTGAGATTTTTCTACTAGCCCATAATTTCCAAGTTTCACAAATTGGTTTATTTTCTATTCCTCCCCTGAAGTAATCTAGTTGTTCTGGAATAAATATGGTAGAGAACAAACATGAGTAAGAATGTGTCCAACTAAAAATGTTTGTTTTCCTCCCTGCTTCAATTTTCAGAGCCCAGTATATCTTGTGTTTACAAAATAAAGCCTCTCATTTGAGACGCTTCTTTCTCCTTCTCGTTAGTGATAGGTGGAAGTTTTCTCCCTCCTTTTCTATTACTTTCCAAAACCTGGACTCCCACCCTCACAGGTTGTGATAAGAAAGGCTGGGAGAGCATCTCGTTCCCATCTGTTGCCAAACCTGCTTCTGAGACATCTGGTGGAAGACTTAGCCCCTGAAGTTTTCCCCTTTACAGCTGGCATTCTGAATGCAAAAAAGATGATCAAATTACCACCCAGCACCTGCTTTTTGAGCTGTTGTAATCTTGTAATACACAATGATTTTTCTTTAGTAATATGACGTTTAAAAGGTACTCTCCTTTTCCAATCTAATTTCAATTATATTTAGCCCAGGGTTTTTATAAATTACTTATTCCCTCTTTTTTTTTTTTTTTGAGAGTTTTTTTCCATTAGACAAAGAGACAGAAAGCGAGAAATTACCCCCAGGTGGGATGGCCATGTTGCAATCCCTTCTCCTCCTTTCTTGGGCACGCAAACACACGCACCCAGCATGAGTTTAAGCCACTTGGTCCGGGACTCAAACCATGATCGACTATATGGGAGTCCAGCGACGTAGGCATCACATCATCTGCTGGTCCCACTTATTAGCTCTTTTGTATGAGATTTTTCAGATAAATTGGGCTTTTTCTCCATTGAGGGGGACATGAATGCCTATACGAATCTGAAGACTAAGTTTTGGATTAAATGGGCTCGTCAGGGAGGCATTTCACCCATCAAGTCTCTCCAAATCTCTCGTTATTGGTTAGTGCCCTTCTGGCATTTTCCTTCTGACCTCTTATCTACAAAACGTCCATGCAGGAAATAGAATGGAGAGGGGAAATAGAAATTTCTCTGAGCCTTCCCATAGAGTCCTATAGCCTCTACCCTCCTTGGTTTCCTCATTTTTAAAGTAGAAATATTAATAGTACACACTTCACATTTTTTTATTGAATGAGATAATCTAGAATGTTCGTTATTATTGTTACAGTTCTTATGCTTTACTACTTCCACTAGTACTACGGGGTGTGTTATACACAGATACCTATGTTGTGATTATTTAATGTCGGTTGTTTTTTTTTAATTTCCTAGAAATTTCTACATTTATCATGTAATCTCTAGGGTAAAACTGGAATAGTAAAGAAACTGAGCACCCTATGAAGAGATAGAGGTCAAGAGAGCATAACCCTGGCTGTGCATTAGAATCATCTAGGAAGTTCGCCCACCATTGCTGCCTGAACCCCACTTTCAAAAGTATTAAATCATTTGATCTGCAATACAACCTGGGCCTTATCTAAGCTCCCTAGGGGATTCTAGTGGGCAACCAAGGCTAAAAACTTCTTTTTGTTTAAATTTAAATTGCGACCAGCAAAGAGTTCTATCTTCGAAGAACAGTTTCTAAAAATGCCAACGCATAGCCCAGTCGCCAAGGAACCTCCTCATCTTTTGTGGTTACACATAAAGAATTTCCTTGAGTGGCTGTTGACCTATGATCTTATCCATGAGAAGCGATTAGTGAGGAATTGATTAGTGAGCTCTGATAAGCTAATGGCATTCAAATCCAAGCATCATTGATGGATATCAACTAGCAGGTTTTTTGCTGAATGTTACCTGTACTAGAAGACTACGACCACTGATAAAATACTTCCCATTTCTAAATTGACAGTAGTCAAAATAGCTTGTCATTGATTTCACAGATGAGTCAAAATACTAATTATCGAGTTTCTCCTTCATCACCAGGCACGTATTTCACTTGCAGTCATAAGTTACAGTTGTAGTTGCCGAGTCTTTCTCGGTTAGACCCAGAGAGTTGTATCTGTAGAGGGATCAATCCCATGGCTATAGATACAAAACTTTAAGTCCCTCCATATCTTCTCACTCAGAGCTCTTTTTCAAACACTAGCCCAAGTGCAACCTGCCCATACTGTGAGTTGTTTTTACTAACTTTTTGTAACTCAACCATTCCCAAATAAACCCTTTCCACACACTACCCATAACATAGTCATGTAAATGATACTGGGTGGTTGTGAAAAGCTGACACTCTACAAAGCGAGGATGAACTGGCAGGGCTCGAGCCCACTCTTGGGAAAATAACATCATGGGTTTGTAGCATTTTCTTCATGTGCCAAGCTGAGCATTATATGTTGACCCAGAATGAATTTTCTTAGGAGAAAGACTTCTTGATATCCAGCAGTGTGTGACATCCAGCAGGATTAATGGCTTAATCCTTAGCAGTGGGAGCCCGGCTCAGAGCCCTGAGAGATACCATGGGCAGATGCACCTCCCCCTTCAGTGTTCTCTGCTTCCCCTTGGGACACTTGTCCTTCCCCCTCTCTTCTGCCGGAGGCTGTATCATCTATTGCTATGGTTCCCAGCCCCAGCTGAACATAGTATCACCTGAAGGAGCTTTTAAACTACAGAAGCCCAAGGTTCATGCCAGATCAGTAGAATATAAAACTCCAGAGACTGGTGCTTTTAAAAAGTTCCCTAATGGTTTGATATATAATGAAGGCTGAGGACCACTGGGTCTCTTGTCCACACCCCAAACTCCATAGCCTCTGTAGTTCTCAGACTTTGTCTCTGCTCTGATCTCTACAGAAATATCCTCACCATAACAAAGAGACAGACATCCAGGTTTTTCCATTGAATTTTATGGATAATTATCTGTATTCTCTAAATTGCTTTGCCCATGTAGACATGGCCTATACTTTGTATATTCTGCATCTACAGAGCAACATCGGTTCCTCTTCACCAGGCGGGCTAGGGTCATTCCTTTTGAGGCTGGCAATAGAAACAGCTCTCCATCATAAAGCACTTATATAACTCTTTTTTTTTCTCAACTGTGCATTATTTTCATTTACAAAGACTAATTTTGCCCAGCAATCAAGCTCACGGTTAGTTTACTGTCTCTCCTATTTATTATTATTTTCAAAAAGGAAAGCAGAGCCAAAAAATGAATTATGAACAAAACTAGGACAAGGGTAGATACTGTGCATGTAATCCAGACCTTAGTGATTGAAATTAGCCCTTGAAACAAGAACAATAGCCCAGAACCATCCCTGAACCTGAGTGCTCAACAGAGGCAGTGAGTTAGAGAGCTCTATAGATGAGGCATCTTAAAGATGTACTCCTTTTGCAAAAGTCTGTTTTTCAAACATATAGTTTTAAAATACATTTGGGGAATTAACACTTTTTTCTAAGGGAGATTTTTTTTCTATAGGGTGTGTGTGTGCTCACTAGAGAGACAGAGAGACAGAAAGTGAGAAATCACCCCCTAGGGGGTGGCCACACCACAATCCTTTCTCCTTCATTCTTCTCTCAGGATTTTGGGCATGCATGCACACGCACCTGGCATGAATTTCAAGCCACTAGGTCCAAGATTGGAACCATGGTCAGCCATGTGAGAGTCCAGGGATGCAACCATTACACCCTCTGCTGGTCCCTGAATTAACTCTTTTATTTCAAGCTAAATGTTATGTATACACTAGAAAAAACAGAATCAGATATTTATTTGAATGAAAAATAGACCCCAAAAAGCTTTCCTAATAATATTAAATAGTTGTACCCACACATAAATTCTGCATATAAGCTTCATCATTTGAAGGCTCAAGCCAGTTCCTAATAAGCAGTTCTCCAGCAGAATATTCTACTTGATGTCCAGGCTCAGAGCACATTTCCAATCTTGGGCTTTCTCATCTAGTGAAAGGGAAAAAGTAAACACTCTTCCCCCTGCCACATAAACCACATAATAGTTCTGCTCTAGCCAACTCCTCTGCCCCAACTCTTCCATTGAGGAAAGAGACAGGACCTGGCAGCTCCAGTTGAGAAAAGCTTGAGCCAGCTTCAAGAATGAGTCATCTTAACCTCTCCTACAGCTTCGTCTGAGGCATCAGTGTTGAGGCAGCTTAGCTGCCAGGAGCTACCTCAAGAGCTGGGTTTGAATCTTGACCTTCTCAAAAAACTAGAGCAAACTATTTAACCTACAAGAAGATTTGAGGGGATCATTAAGCAACTTGGAAGGCACAGATAATCTGCAATGTAAATGATAATGATTAGGGTTGTGAAACAACATTTTTTTTCTTTTTTTAAGGTTTTTGCCATAGGGCACATGTACTCACTGGTGAGAGACAGAGAGAGGCAGTGAGAGGGAAAGTGAGAAATTACCCCACAGGGGAATGACCATACCACAATCCTCTCTCCTTCATTCTCCTCCTGGAATTTCGGGCATGCACACACACATGCCCAGAGTGATTTTCAAGCTAATAGGTCCAGGACTCCAACTACATTCCACCATATGGGGATCCAGAACCTCAACCACCACACCACCTGCTGGCCCTGAACCAACCACATTCCAAAGGGAAAATATTTGTAACTTATATTGCAAAGGACTAAACTTATCAATTATATAAAGAGCTTCTAGAAATCAATTTTTAAAAGAAAGCAGAAGAAAAACAGAGTATATGAAAGAAACAAGTCGCCAAAGAAAAAAAAGAATTACAAATAGTTTAAACTTATGAAAAGATGTTCAACCTCATTCATGATATGAGTAATAGAAATTCAAATTGTATTAAGATAACATTTTTCACATAGCAGGTTAGCAAACCTTCAGAGAAGCTGATAATTCATTGTGTTAGTGAGGCCATGGGCAAACAGATTTTTACATGTAGCTTATGCAGAGTAAATTGTTCCAAATCCAATGAGTGAGATACAGCGACATCTATCAGATTGCAAAAGTACACAGCCTTTGACTGAGCAAGTGAAGTTAGGAATTTATTTGCAGATATGCTTGGAATTATACAAAATATATGGACAAAGTTAGTCACTGCAGAAAATAATATATTTTTATAACTTTTTATTGCCAGAGAATGCATGCATGCAACAGTGAGAGAAGAGAGAGTACACACTCCCTGAATGGCTTGGTCATGCCACAATTCTTTTTCCTCCCTTTCTGCATCCTGTTAGGATCCTGGGCACCCATTCACATGTACTTCACATTTTTTTTTCAAGCCTCCAAGGCAGGAATTTGAATTGCAGTCAGACATTCGGGTTCCAGCTCCCTGTGTACAGTGCTTAACCACTGAACTACCAAGCCAGCCATTCAGCAAAAACATAGTTAATTAACTGTCCAGCAAATGGGGGCTGATATTATGGTATATGAAAACTACAGAGCACAATGCAGCTGTGAAATAAAGCAAAAGTGAAGTCTATTGATTAATATCTATTTTTAAAATGGGTGAAAGAATATGTGCACACATGTATGTTTACACATTTGGTTTTATTTGGCTATACTCTATCTAAGCATTCTGAATAAACAGAAAAGTGACTAAAAATCAGTGATATACTATTAATGGGAAGATCTCAAATGGGAAAATGAGAGTGGTGGGGAAAAGAAATTTCATGTTGATATATTCAAACTTTTTGTTTCTGAGCCATGTATGTATATTGTAATCTAGTCAAAGCTTGAAATACATGTATCTTTTAAAAAAACATTTTAGCCTTAAATACAAAATTTGTCTGAGTTTTTTAAATAAAACAGGAAATGTTCCTTCTTTTTTTAGTTTAGTAGCTGCCTTGACCCCTTTAGATAGTCTAAACCCTCCCAAATTCTAGGCTTTACTGGAAACTTTTCTAATAACTCCATCATTCACTTGATTATATTTAAAAATAAGAAATTAGACTGAACCCATCTGCAGGGGCCGAAGTGGTTGGGTGCTGCTCTGAGATTCTGAGGCTTATAAGAGGCCCAGGTTCGATTCTGGGCCCCAGCCTAAACAATTTGGGCATGGTAGCACCTGCCTGTAATCCTAGTTAACTGGGAAACTAGGAACCTGGGAAGCTGGGACAGAGTATCACAACCACTAGAAGACCCTATCAAAAATACTATCCTGGGGCCAGCAGATAGTGTAGTGGTTAAGGCACTGGAATCCAACATGATTGACCATGGTTTGAGTCCCATGCCCAGAGGCTTGACACTCACGCCAGGCATGTGTGCCTGCATGCCCAAAATCCCAGGGGAACAATGGAGGAGAAGGGATTGTGGCATGGCCAACCCCCTTGGGAGTGCTTTCTTGCTTTCTGTCTGTCTGTCTCTCTCCATCTCCCTGGTAAGCACACACACCCGATAGCAAAAATCTGTCTAAAAAAAATTTTTTTTAAATAAAACCTATCCCTCTCTCTCTTTGTTCTCCTCCTTTCCTCTCTCTCCTTCTCTCATGTCCTTTTATATGTGAGCTCTCTTTCTTTTTTGCCCATCGTTCTTAATTTTTTTGAAATCTAAAGGAATGTTTTATTTTTTTATTTTAAGTTATTTTTACATTCTTCCACAAACATTTACTTTACATATCAAAAAATTTTAACTCAGGAACTAGCAGTTAGTGTAATGACTATGTCGCTGGATTCCTACGTAGTCAACTGTGGTTCACGTCCCAGACCCGGTGGCTTAGAACTCACACCAGGCGCGTGTGCGTGCGTGCCCAAGATCCCGAGAGGAAAATGGAAGAGAAGGGATTGCAGCATGACCATCCCCCCTGGGGGGTTTTTGTTATAGTAAAATCCTCTCAAAAAAAAAAAAATGTTTAACTCATACTCCATCTTTCTTATTAAAAAAGAGAGAGAGAAAAGAAATTAGACTGAGTGACATCTGGCCTTAACATAAAATATAATCACCTAATGAAAAGAGTTTTTAATGTTCCTAAGAATAGTTCACAATAATTGTGTCCCTGACAAAAAGAGAGTGTAAAGTAATCATGATAACTAAATCATTTATAAATACAGCAAAATGTTATGAAAGGCACCATGCCTAAATCTTCCTGGGGAGTAAGAGAGCCCCCCTTAGTTATCTGCTCTGGGAAATGGGTTTTCTTAAAGTAGCATATTCCCATACAGGCCCAGCCTCTGCAGCCTAGTCAATGGCATAGTGGAATGTAGATCTGGAATCCACATGCTGACCGCTTTACTGGAAACTTTTCTAATAACTCCATCATTCACTTGATTATATTTAAAAATAAGAAATTAGACTGAACCCATCTGCAGGGGCCGAAGTGGTTGGGTGCTGCTCTGAGATTCTGAGGCTTATAAGAGGCCCAGGTTCGATTCTGGGCCCCAGCCTAAACAATTTGGGCATGGTAGCACCTGCCTGTAATCCTAGTTAACTGGGAAACTAGGAACCTGGGAAGCTGGGACAGAGTATCACAACCACTAGAAGACCCTATCAAAAATACTATCCTGGGGCCAGCAGATAGTGTAGTGGTTAAGGCACTGGAATCCAACATGATTGACCATGGTTTGAGTCCCATGCCCAGAGGCTTGACACTCACGCCAGGCATGTGTGCCTGCATGCCCAAAATCCCAGGGGAACAATGGAGGAGAAGGGATTGTGGCATGGCCAACCCCCTTGGGAGTGCTTTCTTGCTTTCTGTCTGTCTGTCTCTCTCCATCTCCCTGGTAAGCACACACACCCGATAGCAAAAATCTGTCTAAAAAAAATTTTTTTTAAATAAAACCTATCCCTCTCTCTCTTTGTTCTCCTCCTTTCCTCTCTCTCCTTCTCTCATGTCCTTTTATATGTGAGCTCTCTTTCTTTTTTGCCCATCGTTCTTAATTTTTTTGAAATCTAAAGGAATGTTTTATTTTTTTATTTTAAGTTATTTTTACATTCTTCCACAAACATTTACTTTACATATCAAAAAATTTTAACTCAGGAACTAGCAGTTAGTGTAATGACTATGTCGCTGGATTCCTACGTAGTCAACTGTGGTTCACGTCCCAGACCCGGTGGCTTAGAACTCACACCAGGCGCGTGTGCGTGCGTGCCCAAGATCCCGAGAGGAAAATGGAAGAGAAGGGATTGCAGCATGACCATCCCCCCTGGGGGGTGATTTCTCACTTTCTGTCTCTATGTCTCTCTCTGTCTGCCTGGCGATCACATGTGCCCTATAGTGAAAACCTCTCAAAAAAAAAAAAATGTTTAACTCATACTCCATCTTTCTTATTAAAAAAGAGAGAGAGAAAAGAAATTAGACTGAGTGACATCTGGCCTTAACATAAAATATAATCACCTAATGAAAAGAGTTTTTAATGTTCCTAAGAATAGTTCACAATAATTGTGTCCCTGACAAAAAGAGAGTGTAAAGTAATCATGATAACTAAATCATTTATAAATACAGCAAAATGTTATGAAAGGCACCATGCCTAAATCTTCCTGGGGAGTAAGAGAGCCCCCCTTAGTTATCTGCTCTGGGAAATGGGTTTTCTTAAAGTAGCATATTCCCATACAGGCCCAGCCTCTGCAGCCTAGTCAATGGCATAGTGGAATGTAGATCTGGAATCCACATGCTGACCACAATTCAAGTGCCTGGACCAATTGGCCTGAAAACCTGCTAGGCACACACGTGCCTAGGATCTGGGTGGGCTGGAACATTGGAGGAAGGAGATTGCAGTGTGATTAAGCCTTGCAGAGGGGTTTTCTCTCTCTCTCTATCTATCTATCTATAGATAGAGAGAAAATATATAGATATATCTATATAAAGAGAAGATAGATAGATACACTCTATATACAGAGAGAGTATGTGTATGTGTATATATATAATACTTATATTATTTATTGATATATATTATATCAATAATATATACAATTTACAAACATATTTTAAAGAATTTGTTCATTTGAGTTACTAGCTGCTTATCAAGGACTGTTAGTTTTATTTTCTGTAACACATCCAGTGTGCTATGAACATTCTTTAAATTATCATCAACAGCATTGTAAGTGAAGAAAAATAGTAGGATATGTGTTTACAATGAGGAATTATGATTCAGAGTTTATTTCTATGAAATAAAATATAAGAATCAGCAAACAGAGACAAAAGAGATTAGAAACCTTTTTGGCTACATTGTCTGATTTCTATCAGGAAGATTCTAAACTCAAGAAAATTGTTTTAACTGGGAAGACTCTCCAAGTTTACTTGTAATGTGAATTGTGCTAAAACAAATTAAATGGGCAGGCACGAATTATGGTTGTCCTAATCAAACATAAACATAATTATAGGGGACTGCGCTATTGAATGTTTGTATAACCTAAATCATTAGTCACTAAGTTGATTTTCCACAAGCATAATATACTTAGAGCACAGCAATGAACTGTGAATTACCAGTTCTCTGTTAATAGAAACTGTTTCATTTATTCAGTATATAGCAGACTCTGATTGAGTGCCAGATTCTGTGTCCACCTGCTGGCATACAAATATGAATGAACACAGCTCCTGTCCCACACCCACCCTCCAGGTGCTGACTAATAAAGCCATGATTGTAGGAGTCTTCATTCAGGCTGCTCAGTATGGGCCAGTAATAGATCTTATAAACAGGCATTGTTTATTCCAAAAACATGAATCCCACCCTATACTCAGTGAAAGGTGTCAGAAATACCTTAGGTGCCCCAGGACAGTCTAGAAGTCTCTGAGGGCAGTCTTGGTTACTTCTTTTCATTTAGCCTAATGAAAGCACATGTTTTGCTGTTTCTATTACCCATCAGAAAGTGGCTGAAGCAGCTGAAGTGTGAGTTGTTAACCTGAGTTTTTCAAAAAGAAGGAATTTCTCTGTCTGGATCAACTCTGGAAAGTGTCCCTCTTCATTCAGAAAGGCTCCTAGCATCCGGGACCCTCAGTATAATAATAATCTGAACAAAGACAGGCCTACATGTTTCCAGCTCAGGGTAGCTCTGGACTTGTGGTGGCTGAATTTGGCTTGAGCTAATGATTCTTTCCTGAATTAAATATTCATCCGGCCTCCAAGAAAATACAATGAATGTGGCTGGGTTTACAAATTTGAGTTCTACAGTTACAAAGGAAGAGTCTTGAATAACTGATCATTTTGTCTTCCTCTTCTTGCACTGGATTTTAGCATGTATGTACAGAGCTTAGGCACAACAAATAACCATTTATTATTGTGCCATGCTGTCTTAATTAGGAGTACTTTGAGCTACAAGTAGCAGCCCACACAGCTAGAATGGCTTGAAGAGAGTTTTATCTTTCTCACATTTGTTTCAATAACGCCACACAACCAGTGCCGAAATCTCCTCCATTCTCTTCTCCTTTTCCTTGCAGTCATCAGATGGCAGCAACAGTTCCTGCCATCTTTTATAAGAAGATGGACTAAGGGGCAGCATCTGTATCAAGAAAAAGAAAGTTTTTCAGGAACCTGTCCATAGGCCCATTGATGGAGGGAGACGGAACAGGATGCAGGGAGTTGTGAAGGGGGTGAATGAGCCAACCACCAGGGTCTGGTGTGCCCCCTGTCTTAGATGTAGGGGATAGTATTCAGATAAAGGGATAATTGGACTCATATGCCTGCTGATTAAAAATGCATTGACCACATCGGCAGTGATATCTGACTTCCAAGGAGGGCATCCGATGAGCTGATTGGAGAGTAGTTCCATCAGGTATTTAGATGTGTGACCTCAGCTTCTTTACTGACTAGGCTGTGCCATTTCCCTCTCATGGATCAAACGTGGAGAGAATTGTTCCTGAAGGACGTCTCCTATGTCGCAAGCTAGTGGGAGAGACACAAGTCCTGAAGTGTGTAGTTCTTTCTGTACCCAGCAGTGGTGACCACAGCTGGGTGGACCGAGTACTCACTCACTGCCAAGCCCTGTGCTTAGGAGCTTCCCAGACACTGTTTCTTACAGCCCTCTACTCTGCCATATTTCCTCAATCCCAGTCAACACTCTCAGATCCTATGTACATTAATATTTTCTTTCATCAAACCCCTACAAAAAGGAAAGCTGTCATTAGATCAATGAAGTCTCTTTCACTGGTGGCATCACAGAATCAAAAAATATAATCAACTATGATATTATTTCTATTTGAAGACACAAAAGCTTATAAAGGTGAAGTAAGTTTCTGTAATTGGCCAGTGTCACCCACCTGGAGCCCAAGCTTGTCTGATTCCAGCCCTGAACCATTTGATTAGACTCTCCCTCAGATTAATGTGGTAACATGTAATACTGTAACTGCCATGTACTAGGGGTCCTCAAAAAGTTCATGGATACACATATTATTAAATAAAATAAAATAAAATAACTACATAAGGATTTCAAAGTTACTTTGCACCAGGGCCCAGACACACTGCATAGCCATAAGCAATGCTCTATGAGACTGACCTACCTGGGAAGGTTCCAGAGACCTCCCTGAACACATCAAGTGTTCAGGTGCCAGTAGAGCTAGCTAAAGCTGGGGTGGATTATGATGCAGAGACCCTGTTGTGTATATCCTTCTCTCTCTCTCTCTCTCTCTCTCTCTCTCAATCTCTCAATCTCTCAATCTCTCTATCTCTTGCTCACTCTCCAAAGAAAGTGAGAAAAATAAGCCCTAAAATGGGCTGACTCTGTGGCCTAATGGTGGAAGCAGCCAGATCCCATATAGCTAACTATGCCATTCAAGCCCCAGGCAGCTTGTGTGCATGTGTACCTGAAACCCCAACAGGATAGAGAGATGGAGAAGAAAGGATTGTGGCATGACTATTATCCACAGGGAAGATGTTCTCCTCTCCCTCTCTCTCTCTCTCTCTCTCTGTCTCTCTCTGGTGAGCTCATGTACTCTCTCTGTTTTTTTGTTCTCCCCGCCCCCTTTGGAGAGGTTTTTGCTATAGGGCACGTGCACTCGCTAGAAAGACAAAGAGAAGCAGAGAGACAGAAAGCAAGAAATCACCCCCCAGGGGTCATGGCCATGCTGCTATTTCTTCTCCTCCATTCTCCTCTCAGGATCTTGGGCACACACTCATACATGCCTGGCATGAGTTTAAGCCACCAGGTCCAGGACGCGAACTGCGGTCAACTACATGGGAGTCCAGTGACATAGCCATTACGCCAACTGCTGGTCCTGAGCTCATGTACTCTGTAGCAAAATGTGTATGTGTGTGTGTGTGTGTGTGTAGAGGGAGAGAGCATACCAAAATAAACTTTTGCTTTAATTTTATTTTTCCACAAACTTTTTTGACGTTCCCCTGTCTGCAATTTTTACTTTGTACAAGGCACTCATGCTTATTATGAATAAGCCCATTTAAACCTTCACAGAATCTTCCTGTACCAGAGTAATAGTTCTATTAGGACAATCAGACTCTAGCAGTTAGTTGCTTGTGCAGATAACCCAAATTATCTGATCCATGTTGGCATGTCTTATTGACTGTCCAACCTAAACCACAGGGAACTCTGGACTACTCTTTCAAGTACCTTCCCTCCCTCCATTTTTTTTTCACTCCTGTATTCCAAGCAGATCAAAAGGCTGCATGACTGGGGTGCTGCTCACTTAACCTCATGATCTAGGAGTCAAGAGAGGGCCTGACTGCTCTAAGGAGCAAGTAGATTAGCAGGTGACATTCAGTTTATTAGATTCATTGAAATAGTGGAGCGAGACCCTGGGGCAGGTGCTAGAAATGACCAGGCCCTTATTCTGCAGAGGGTATTTAGGAGATAGAGACAGGCAATTAAAGAAAATAATAAAACAAAGCTTCCCAGGAAGATGTGGGAGCACAGAGAAAAGTTCAAGCAATACTGCCTGAAGGAGGCCCAGGAGCACTTCCCAGAGGAGCTGGCCTGAGCATCTTATCACTCAACAGCAGAGGACGGGAGAAGGCACCAGTGGTGAAGGACAGTGTATGCAAGAGCAGAAGAATGAAAGAACATGAATGTAGAACACAAGAGAGAGACAAAAAAGAAAACCTTATCCTGAGGCCTGTCTTGAGTCCTATCCAAGCAGTGAGTCCCAGTTTAAGGCTTTTACATTGAGAGAAGACAGCAGCTGAGGGAATTTACCAGTATCTGCAGTTTCCCCGATAAGAGCAAAAAGGGAGTCTAAGATGCTGAGATTGGATGCCATGTGCTCTGGTGCAATGACCTGGAAAGAGTACATATAATAGTAAGGGGCTGCTATTAAGCCACAGTAATGTAAGGACATGACTTCTCCAAGAATCGGCTGAGCAGTCCTTTGGCATGAGTACATACACCCCCGCAGCTTCGGAAAATGCTAGAGAACCTGCAACGTGAAACAAGGAGGCATCACTTCCGCACACAGTTCTCAGCTAATAGATGATAGAAATCACTGTTTCTCACTGCTGCCTCCTCTTTAGTGAAGAGTCCCCATTAGCAAGAATTAGCCAGCTAAATGGCTTCCAGACTTAAGAAACATGGAATATTAGGGAGACATTTTATATCAGGCTAACAATGACAATGCATAGCTATACTTACTCAAAGTTAAATTATTCCATTCAGATTGCTAAAAGCTTTGCCAAAAGCAATGTTTTTATTATACCTGACGGCTCCTAGGGTTTGCAACATTCAGAAAGATTTTCAGCATGAGAAAGTGAACAATTTAGTGCTACAAACTGTTGGTTGCCCTTTGCTTTTGTTAAGAAACACCATTTAATGGGTAGACAATCCACAGTGGTAGGAAATGCTTCCTAGGCACTATGGAGAGATGCAAAAGTCTATGGCAGAAGAAGAGAACAAGGTGGTGACAGCAGAGTGCACAGCCACTTAAGGTGATTCGACATTTCTGTGGGGCATCACAATGGAACTTATAAAATGAATGATTCATGTTGACAAAGAGTTTGGTTTAAAAAAAATAAAAATCAGGCTCCACAGTGACTTGCTACAGTGAGTCTATCTTCATCTCAAAGGACTTTTACGACTGTAACTAACCCTCTCCATGTGGTGGCAGGGTCACCTCTGAGCACGGCACTGGGGTTAAGGAGCAGCCACCATGAGAATAAATCAGACTGCATAGCACTGCATGGGGCCCTGAACAAGGGTGAGTTTGAGTTGAGCCACTGAGGGGAGTTCATCAGATCTTTGAAGAAGTAGGAAACAGGCTGCAGTTAAATGGGCCACAGTGAAAAGTGCTTTCCCTGGTGTACACTCATGACCTAAAATAATAATAATAATAATACATTTTTTAAATAAAAAAATCCAAACTTCTTCAAGCTTTAAAACTAGCAGAAATTTGAACAAAGGCTTGATTGTCTGGGCTGCTTATTGCCAGTGATCTGAAATGAAGATTTTAAACCACAGTATAGCTGGTTGGAATGCATGGTGAGTTGGTGAACCCCAGGTGCTCCAAGGATTAACAACCCCTTGGGGAGCACGTCTATGTGTAGCCCTGAGCCCTGGGGCCCTGGTACCCGCTCTGCGGTGCCTCTGTGCCTGGCAGTGGATCAAATGCTCACCCCGGCACATGCCCTCAGCATTGTCGTCTGTGAGGGAAAGGAGCTGAGAACCTTCTTTTGTCTTTCCTGCAGGCAGCATTGAGTTGGATATGAGAAATACAATGTCATGGTTTTTTTTCATACAAGTGTACAAAAGAAGTAAAAGTAGCCTAAGTCAGGTACTCTCACTTCTGTTTCCAAGCTCGTGTTACAACAATATATTTCTGATTTCACCTTCCATGCCTCCGGCAAATCCCACTGTTTTGATCTTAGCCCTGAAGCATGTGCACAGAGCATGTGGCTTAGAATCAGTCTCTGTTTCTCATTAGCAGTGAGAACTTAGGAAAGTTAGTAACCTCTCTGACGCTTGATTTGCTTATTTCGAAAATGAGGACAACTTCATGTGCACAGGTTGTTGTGAGGGTTCAACGATGGTGGCCTAACATGGCTTACTGATCCATAATAGGTGTCTATAAATGTTAGTTACACATTTACATCCCCCATATGATCCAGAGATTTTTGTGATAAGAGATAAGGAGAAGAGAGGTGCCTGGATTTCTAAGTTTGGCAACTAGGTAATAAGAGAGGCTTTCAGTTGAGAAGGAAAATACAAGAGGAAGAGAAGTTTGGGGGACAAGATGGTATTTGATTTGGCACATTTGAGGTGTCCAGAGATACCTGAAAAGTCGAACTGGCAACCTGGGGCAGTAGGTGGTATTGGTTGAAGCCTCTTATGAGGGTCTATAGAGTGTGGAGAAAAAGCAAATGAA
The DNA here is from genome assembly GCF_000334495.1 of Tupaia belangeri chinensis. Taxonomy (NCBI): domain Eukaryota; kingdom Metazoa; phylum Chordata; class Mammalia; order Scandentia; family Tupaiidae; genus Tupaia; species Tupaia belangeri. The sequence continues at coordinate 314,757 of NW_006159735.1, forward strand.
AATCCCCAGAGAGCACCAATATTGAAGGGTAGAGGGAAGAAAAGGGAATCAAACAGTTGGAGAAGTAGAAGGAGATGCAGCTTGCAGCAGTGTCCTGGACACTTGGGAGTTCCAGAAAAGAAGATCTTAGCACAGGATCAAATGCTATTCAGCCCTGGATCCTAAGTGCTGATCAGAGACCACTAGGAGGTCAGTGGGAATTTTCTAGCAATAACATCCTCATTACTGGAAATTGAAGTGGAGATTTGAGTGGGCGTGAGATTTGAGTTTGGAGGTAGTGAATGAGAGCTGCTCTAAGAGGCCAAAGCTGTGGGAGGTGTGTGACACTAGATAAAGGTAGGCAAAACAGATTTAACTTAGTAACTAATAGGGAAGAGAGTCCAGTGAAAACTGAGCTGCATTTCAATCTGCGCAGAGGTGACTGGACATTTTTAAAGAAGAATGAGAAAGCAGGCAGCATGAGCAAGTGATGTCTCAAACATCAGAAAAATGGAAAATTATGAAAATCAGGGATTGATCAATGTGATTGGCCATCTGAGTGTGTTCATTTGATAGGAGTTAGGCTTCTACCCTCCCCCAGAGACTGGGAGACACGGCCCCTTCCTTCAGGTGTTGGCTAGAAAAACCAGACGATTCTTTTGGTCGTCTCAGGCACACAGCCTTGAGCTATCGGAAGCAACGTTAGAGGCTGTCTTAGCACAGAGTGCGGAAAATGAATTCGTGTGTAAGGCAAGTCACAGTCCTTACAGGTCAAGGTCAATGCCTCATGGAGAAGTGGGTTCATAAAAACCTGAGCTTGTTCAAGAAGAGGGTCTTTCAGAGGAGGCAAGGTCATAGAAATGTAAGGTATTTTTAAGCTTAATGGAAGGATACAGGAGAAAAGAAAGATTGAATCAGAAATTGAAGTCAGGGTAAAAGGCATCAGTTATCAGATAGCCAGAGTTGGAGGAATGAGGCACACTTGGCCCTAACGCACTATAGAGGCAATGTTCAAAAGAGGAATCAGCAAGCATTCTCTGCACAGGGCCAGATAGTAAATATCTCGGACTTTGCAGGCCTTATATGGTCTGAGTCACATGTTTTTCTTCTTTTTTTTTTTTTTAATCCTTCAAAATTTTTATTATTTAGTTTGCGAGTCATACAACAACAGGCTATAGGTGACCACTTGCCAAACCCTGCTCTAAACTCCGGTTTCAGCCCCTGTATGTGTGAAGGTCACCCTGATAAAGCCTGGAGCTATCGGAAGCAACGTTAGAGGCTGTCTTAGCACAGAGTGCGGAAAATGAATTCGTGTGTAAGGCAAGTCACAGTCCTTACAGGTCAAGGTCAATGCCTCATGGAGAAGTGGGTTCATAAAAACCTGAGCTTGTTCAAGAAGAGGGTCTTTCAGAGGAGGCAAGGTCATAGAAATGTAAGGTATTTTTAAGCTTAATGGAAGGATACAGGAGAAAAGAAAGATTGAATCAGAAATTGAAGTCAGGGTAAAAGGCATCAGTTATCAGATAGCCAGAGTTGGAGGAATGAGGCACACTTGGCCCTAACGCACTATAGAGGCAATGTTCAAAAGAGGAATCAGCAAGCATTCTCTGCACAGGGCCAGATAGTAAATATCTCGGACTTTGCAGGCCTTATATGGTCTGAGTCACATGTTTTTCTTCTTTTTTTTTTTTAATCCTTCAAAATTTTTATATTATTTAGTTTGCGAGTCATACAACAACAGGCTATAGGTGACCACTTGCCAAACCCTGCTCTAAACTCCGGTTTCAGCCCCTGTATGTGTGAAGGTCACCCTGATTGTCCCTTAGATTTGCACAGAACACTATGACATTGCACCTGCCTATGGGGACTTTCTCAGAACGTTCACCTGCAAAAAGTTCATCCCCTCCTCCCAGCCAAGAAAAAGAAATTACAGCCTCATCTACTCAATGCAGAACTAATTTGTTGCTTGGCATCCCCCCAAATCCACAAGCCCGATTCATTCTGTCAAGCTGCATGCCAACAGCCTCCATTCAGAGCCAGGTGATGTTGCTTCCCTAGAGACAGCACTTTTTTGCCCACTACTTAAGCTTAATTGGGAGCAACTTCCTGCATGACAACGCTCATATTAAAAATATCTTAGGATGGCACCTAAGGTCTGCCCATTCACTCTGTGCCAAGAAATTCCTGACTCACTTCCAAAAAGAAACCACAAGTAGGCAGTTCCAGGTCCCCTCGGATTGCAACTCCACATGCAATTTAATTAATAGGTTTCTTAGTCAGTTGCATCATCTAAGAACAGAAACAAGAAAGCAGATGTGGTGTCTATCTAGGGCAGCACGCTGGTACTTCTGCCCTTTATCATTGGCAGAAAATCTAAGGGCTGACCAGAAGAATTTGCTCCTTTTTAGTGATGATAATGTCTAAAATTTTGTTTGTTTCTTTTAAATATTCACACATGTTTCCAGGATCAGAGGAATATGGGTGGGCTGCTATAAGTAAATGACTTTCTAAATGCATTACCTAAATATAATATTTTCTGAAGTGTGACCCTAAGAAAAATAGCATGTCACAATGGGAATGTTCCAATTTGGGAATCAGATTTGGATCTTCATTACAGATGCAAAGAGCTGTGTGATCTTGGGCAAGTTACCTGACTGCTCTGAACTATAGGCTTATCCTCTGTAAAATGAGAATAGCTGTACCTTCCTTGCAAGAATATCATGAAGATTAGACATACTACTTATAGTCTTTCAAGTGAGGCAATCCAGCACCCAGAAGTACTCAGTAAATGGTTGTAATAATAGTGTTTGAAAGGTCATAGAGTTTAATTTCAGAAAATATGAAAAGAAACTAGGTGCCACATATGCCCCATGGTTTGGACATTCATCTTCCTGAAAATGAGGGGCTGAGTATTATGGGTTTTTCCTGAGTCTTTTTCAGCTCTAGTCTGTGACCTTCAGATCCTATTCACACACTTCTTTACCCCAGCAGCCCCTTCCTTTAGTGCAGGTTATACACAAGCTAAACAAACCTTCTCACACACACATGTACATGTGTGCACTCACTCTCCTGCACCAAATACAAGTTGTTCCCCCCCATCTCCTTGCATTCATGCCTAATATGTTTCCTACTTCAGGAACTTTGTATGGCTCCTTCCACCCCTGCCTCCTTCCCTTCCCTCTTCAGCCGGTCCAGGAAGCCTGCCCTGCTCAATGACAACCCTGTGCCACATGCCGCATCGATCTACACTTGCACCCTGTACGGTGTAGCTAGCTTTGGCAAAGCATGGTTCTGATGTTTTCTGTGCAGTCTTATCTAGTTGGATGGCTATCATTTTTTACCCCATACGTTTTGCTCTGTCTCATGGGTTGTCTGTTCCTTGGCCCAGGGTTCTACCTATGGCTTCCTCTATCTTTCTACTCAGTGCATAGCTTCCTATGAATACCTTTGACTAATGATTAAAAATGGAGAAGGATGATTGAGTAGGCAAGTATCTGGGTCTCCATCATGAATAGGCACAACTGGCTATGTTATATTCCAGGTGGGTTGGTCATCACAACAGCAATGAATATTTTGGCAGGAAATAGTGTTTGGTATGCATGTTGGAGTCACAGTCATTGAGGGCAAAATTGGGGGGTCCCTTTAAGGGCCACAGACAAAATGAAAACCTAATTGATTTTATTATAAAACATAGCTCTTCCGTGAACTGAAGTAAAAAATTATATATTCTTTGTGTTAACTTATGTGGTAGGGAATTTTATTACAAGAAATTAGCAAAATGCAAATAGTGGTGGTACTTACAGAATAGTTTGGTGCAGGGCATCTTTTCTTGCAGCAGGATTTTAACCTATGTTGCATTATCTTTCTCCTGCCTCCTCCTAACTTCCCTTGAGCAAGTTCCAGTGACATCCAACCATTCACTGTTAGTTTCCTTGGTTACCAATGACTTTCAGTTTTTCATTTGTAGGTTTCTGGTGTTAAACAAAATATCTGTCTGCTTTTGTGCTGCATTGACAAAGGTTAGAACTAGTGATTGTGCTTTTGTCTCCAGAAAAGCATTGCATTTTGGTTTTTCAATAAAATTACTACGGTGACAAAAGAATTGAAAATGACCTGTAGGGGTTTTCTTTACCAGAGATATTTTATTTCTCTCATCACAGATTGCAGAATTTTCACATTTGACTTAAAACTCTGTATAAATCAATCTAGTTGTACAGAAAAAAATAATTTGAGCTTCTCTACCTAAATAAAATAAACAACATTGCTGCTGCTAATTTACTTTTCCCTTCACATCCCTGAATGGGCTCAATGTGCTTTATATTATTCAAGGGAAGCTAGGTGAATTGGGAATTAGGGAGTAAAGGTGAAAAGCCAGTTCCATGGAAGTATCTTATTTTTCCATGATAAGTACCATCCTATGGAACAAACAGTAAGTTCAAATATCTTAACCCAAGTAACTCTATTAGCCTGATAAGACCTGGTGTGGGCCAGAGTAGAGGAAAACAAGAACTGGGGTGGCTTTCGCTGGGAAATAAACATCTTTGGGGCCGAAGCTCATAGCACTGCTTCTCAGTTTCCTTCCATGTGCCAGACACCCACTGACCAGATCACCCAGCAGAGGCTGTGTATCATTCTGAGTTGGGGTAAGCTGCAACAATGCCCCCACATGGGCATCCTTCCCCTCCATGTCTCCTGCAGAGGACCTAAAAGGGTAGCTCTTCTGACACTGCTCAGCCTATGAAAGACCTTCCATGGTCTGCGATTATTAGAATCACTGTCCTCATAGCACTCCCCTTCGTCTCACCAGATTTCTCCAGGATGCCCTGAGCTGAGGAGTGCGGACCTGTGTGGCCAAATATCACTTGATTATAAGATCATTGCAATCATGGTTTGTTTCCTATGTAAGATACTACATGGACATTTTAATTCTCCATCTGAGCATCACATTCTACTGCCCTTTTAAAAAAAGATCATGGTGGGCTGGCAGGTGGTTAAGGCAGCCAACAGTGATTCAAACTCCAGACCTGGCAGCTTGCTTTCTCACTTTTCCTCTCCTTCTCTCTCTCATCAAATTAAAAATAAATATGGTTGTCTGCATCTGAAAAAGGAAATGTTACGTGTGTGTGTGTGTGTGTGTATGTGTATATAAATATATATAGTATATAATATATATACTTTATATGTAATATATATTATTATATATCATTATGATATTAGGTTGTTGGAAAAAATCATGTATTTTTCTGTTTTTCTATGCAAAAATGCATCATGACTTTCCTGATGACCCACTATATAATATATATTATATATTTGTATAATATACAAATGTGTTTTTGTGCAATGTATAAAATAAATAAAATCTGAGTGAAAAGAAGTACCCACTTCTCATTTACCTTCTATGAAAGGTATTACTAGGAGGCTGGCCGGGTTTGATGGCTCAATTTCTCCACATATTCATTTTTATTTATTTTCAATCATGCATAATCTAACAGAAGATAATACATGCTGAGAAGTCTTATGCACATACTATGTGATATTATAAATCCTTCCCCAAGTGGTTCTTAAGCATCACAATAGTCTATCACCAACATGTTTTCTAACTGTGTATTTTAAAGCTAGTGGAAGTTGATACAACCTGTTTTTAAAGAATTCAAACTAAGTAAAATACTGCCAAAAAAGAATCCTGCTTGCAAAGGCATGCTCGGGGAAGCCTGCCTATCCATAGTACCAACTGTTCGAAACCATAAGTAGCCAACGATATTGAAAAGGCCAAGTTCAAGTTTGACTCTTCAGACAGAAAGACATAGGTTGAAATTCATTCTGGGGATTAAATATTAAGTCTGAGTCTTTTAAGTTTCTGTTGGAAATACCATTGTCTAGTTTTAACAGCTTCTCTAATGTCTAATGTATGTAGAGATTACATCTTCATAGCAGCCCTGAAAAGTATAAAATGATATTCCCACTCTACTAAAGAAATTGAAGACTATCAAGTTAATCAGTTTGCCAAATATGCAAAGGTGTCTGGTTATGAATACTGGTCTGGTTCCAAATCCCACACCCTTTCCAATACAGTTGGACTGTCTCTGCATTTCACTCTTACCTCCCCTTCTGTTACTCGATCTTCCTTCTCTAGCTTACTACTCAACGTACCGTAGACTTCTCCTTTCCCAACTCAGTGATCATAGCCCTAAACTCTCTCTTTCTCAATGTACAGAGAACTTCCATGATCACATTACTTGAATTCCACTCACAATTGTAAATCCTCAGTTTTGACAATTAAGAAATGCCTGTTTTATTTGGCTCCTACTTGCCAATAGAAAAAATAACTACAGTGAAATTTGGACCCACTTAATCAAAATTTTTCCATAGATATTAATACAATTACTTTCAATGCTAAGTCTTCAGCAGAATGAAAGAAAAGTAGGGCCATAATCTTAAATTATAAAGGGCTCATTAGAAGAAAATAATGTATGATTTCAAGTAAAATTATAAAGAGGTTTCAGATTTCTTTCTGCCTTACAGTTAGAATTTAATGCTGACTTGGTCAAATAATATTCATATAGTATTTTATGCACCATTAAATATATATGTCTATATATTTTTGCAAGCTTTCAATTCTGACTTCTTTCAAATATCAAGTGCATTTCTAGATAGATCAAGAGAAAAGACTCAAGGGAAATATCCTTCCCAATATCGTACACATACAACTTTTGTATTTTTATCATTCCTGTCCAACTTTGAAAACATGCTGACCTAGTCCTTTTGCTACATGGCCAGTCTGTGAAATTAGTTTATTTCATCTCTGTATTGCTCAGAATCTTTACAGATGGCATTAGTAGTTCTCCGTCTTTAGTAACTGAAGTACTCATTTAAAAATCATCTCCTGGGCTGGTCCCATAGCACAATGATTAAGTGTTCTGCCCTGGGTGCTGAATCCCACATGACTAACCATGGTTCAAACCCCAGCCCCGATGGCTTGAAAAACACTCTGGACATGTGTGCATATGTGCCTAAAATTCCAATTGCTGGGGAAAAAATGGAGAAATGGAGGGAAGGGATTGCAGCATGACCACTCCTCACTGAGAGATGCTTTCTCTCTTTCTCTCTCTCTCTGGCAAGTGCACATGTGCCCTGGAATTTTTTAAATTGAAAATTAAAGTGATTGTCTTGAGCTGCACCCTCAGAATTCAAATTCAGAGTATTTAGGTTGGGACAAAGGAATCTGGATTTTCAACAAGTACCCCAGATTATTTGGATACCGTTGATTCCCAGACCTTCCTTTGAAAAAAGCAGGAAAAGATGAAGGATGGAGCATAATAAATATTATCTTATGAGATCCTCAAGACTCTAATGTAGGTAGAAATTTGCCAAGGTTCAGTGAGGTCCCTCTACGTGCACCGTCAGGTTACCTGACCACACATGCACGCTTGCACAGTCCTGTGCCTTTCCACATGACCATCCCTTGTCAGGACCCTCCCTTCTCCTCCTGTCTGCCAGATGAAACCAAACTCATCCTTCAGAGGCAGCTCCAGATAGGCAGAGCATATCATTCTCTCCTTTCTTGAGGCGCCCTTGGCTTGCCCTGATGGTTTAGCTGGCCATGTTGATAATGACTGCTCCTACACCTGCCTGTGCCCACACAGACATGAGGCTTCATCTCATTTGCCCAACATCTCCCCCTCAAACTTGGGCAGTAACTCTTAAATACAACACCAGGTCGTAGAGCTATGGTCTGTTTCTCCATCATCTTTTAGCCATTTTGTGCTCTTTCCCTCATACCAGGTTGTCTCTGCAGGACATGAACTTTCAGATGTCTTCCAGAGGTAGTCTGTAATATACAGGATGGCACATGCTTTTTCTTTATGCTTTTAATGACCTAAATATACAATGGTAGGAAAATTATTAGCAGGATTAGGAGATGGATTTGATACCTTACAATGGTCCAAACTGACTACATTTTAACTTTTTCTATTATTGCATTTTTAAATTTTTATTTTTTTTATTATTGCATTTTTTATTAGTACATGCACTTACCAGAGAGGGACAGAGAAAGAGAACACTTCCCTAGGGGTGTAGCCACACTACAATTCTGTCCCCTCATTTCTCCATCCAGTCAAGATTGTAGTCATGCACACACATACATCTAGCATATTTTTTAAGCCTCTGGAGAAAGAATTCAAGCTGAAGTTAACTATGTATGATCTGGCTTCTTATGTACAGGGCTTAATCATTGTGCTACAGGGCCAACCCTCAACACAAAAATTAATGTCATGAACTTCCGTATTCTAATGCAGTACTTTAAATAAGCAACTGGAATGAATGGTAGAAGGTCTTGCTCCTTCTGAAAGTATCAAACAGTGAAATCGGAAAAACTGGACTGCTATCATAGAAAACTCTTGATTTGGTCTAGCTTAGCCACAGACCCTATTTCTGAGCCTACTGGCAGTAATATCAGAGGGAAAGGGTTAGAAGTAGTCCCTTGGTGTGCCTGCTGGCCCGTTGTCCCCAGAGAAGGGCCTCGTTGTCACTTTCTTCTTGATCATTATGAGAAGTTTCAAAGTGAATCCTTTCTAGCCCTCCAGTTTCCCACAGCAAGCCTTTCTGTTTAATTGAAACTGATACACAGCAAGTGATCAGTTCACCATCTGCTTCATCAGCACAGTCAGCCTAGTTGTGTCCATCTCCAATTCCAGGCTGAGATCCCTTCCCCATCAATCTTGGCTTGGACAAATAATGGATTTTTTCCCCCTCAGTCTGTATAGGGGAGACTGTTAGTCATGCTATGCTGCCTGTTTTTACTATGCCAAGTTGTCTATTTCTATCAACTGGATGCAAATTTAGCATAAGGTGCATGATTCGTGTGTCAGAGAGGGTTAGAAAGCTGCTATATAAACAACCCAATGTGAACTTCCTATTCACCTTCTGTTGTATGTGAAGACATGAGACAATAGGTTACTCTCTAGTCAGTGTCAATTAAATCACCCTTGAAGACTTTCATCTCTGTCTTGAAGGTTGTATTAATAGCCACATTTGCATAGCTTTTTCCTTTTGTCAAAAACTTCCGCATTTGGCCTTACAAGAGCCCTTTAAGGCATTAATAGTCATCTCGTTTTGCGTGATACTCTGAAGCCAAATGATTTTCCCAAGTCACATTTGCCATTGTACACCATTTTGTCTGGTCTTCATTTCATAGAGCAGTTTCTCCAAAAGTAGGTATCGCACATCTTCATAACATACTTCAGAATATAAACTGATGCCACTGCCTGCTAACAACATGGTCATGGAGACATCACATTTCCATTAGTAGTATAACTAACTTTTTTAATGGACTGGACCTCTCAGAATCAAGATAATGTGAGCATTGTTATCAAGAAAGTTTAGGGATACAATGCAGTAATTATTCATATACTCTCTAGACCCAGAGCTCAATGAGAATAAAAAAGAAAACTCAGGTTCCCATGAGGGGATGATGGTAGTTGCATAAACAGATGAAAACTTCATTGGTCTCCAGACGTGTCGCTCATTGACTGAAGAATAGGAAAGTGCCTGCCCTAACTATTCTACCTATGCATCCTCCGACGTGTAGTGATATTCCCTGTAACACCCATGGTGTTATCATGACTGAACTCACTCATTTTAAACCTCCATTTGAAAGAAGAGACCCCTGAACTACCCTCACATATGCTTCTCTGAATTACAGACAATTAAATCAGGAAGTGAAACTGCCTATGTCCTGACTCTTGACCTAGTTTATTTGGTTGAGAGGGAGGAAAAAGATTTTTATATTATTTAAAGACAGGGACAAGGAAAGATAATTGACAAATCCAAATGTGTTTTCCTCATAATATGAAGTCATCGATAATTTTGGGAACAGGACACAGTTTGTGGTTATATTTTATGGTTCAGGTTTTGACTGAACCATCTTACAGATAATAATTGTAACAGAAGTTTGTTAGTACTCATGGTATGACTTCACTGTTCCAGGGTTTTTTTAATAAATTATGTCAGTTAATCATCACAAAGACCCAAGGATGTGGCATGTATTATTAATTTCCATTTCGCAGTTGAAGACACTGTTCACAGTGACCTTTGATAACTTGCCCAAGGTTACACAGATAGTAAGTGGAAGTGCCTAGAATCAAATTCAGGTAGCTTCTTCAGAGCCAGCTTTTTCTGTAACTATGTGCTTCATGAGGTTTGGTAAGTGATACTCAGCTCCCAGAGCAATGCCCATGTTTCACAAGTACTCAATAGAATGTTTGTTGGGTGAGTAATACAGTTCTATCAACAAATGAATGGATATTCAATTAGCTTGGAGAGAGAAAAAAAAATGGTAGTTATTGTTGATGAAACCTATCTTTCTGCTTGGATTCTTTTAATTTGTACATCTTAAATTTGGAAACAAAATCTTCCCAAATGTTGGCTCAAAATAATTTAATACAGGTAAAAAATCTAAGTGTGTTTACTCTTAGATCACTAATTTTTAATTTTTAAATCAAAATATATGATGTTCCAGAAACACTCCTTAGACATTTTGAACAGATATTTTCAGTTACCTCAAATGTCATGACCATCTGTGTTTAAAAATACTTTCCTTTTTACCACAATTTATTTAAACCCAATTGCTCATGTAGTCTCTCTTCTCAACAATTCCTGGCACTTTCTTAAAAGGCAGTGTTTACATTAATGCCTATTCTGCCAATTAACTTCAGTATCTAAAATAAAATAATAATCTTGACCACAAACTCAGAAACTTCAAAGGGTTCTAGTTCATCCTTTTGACTTTATAACTGACCTTGTTTAGAATTCAAATTTGAAATGCTTTATGGATTTTTAATTGTTGCTTTAACCATTCTACAAGACCAATTCATAGACTGAGAAAGAAACATACACATTAGAAACAACAAACAGTGAGGAGAATCTATATGGATTCCACTCTTTTCCTTAACATTTTGGGCGACCAGTATTGCCATTCTAAGTCAGGAAGAACTGAATTTCCACCAGGAGGGATTCAGTTAAAGAAGACCATGTGTTAGTTCTGACTAGAATTCCTCCAGTTCAGGTGGAACTGCAGCTCACTCATCCTTCATTGAGCACTGGTCCAGGCTGTCGATTACAACTGAAACATGGCTATTCCATCAGGCTAGGAAATTCATTACCTGCAGAATTGGAAAGAGTCATGTAACTTTCTAGCAGCCCTCCTGTCATGGGTAAGCCAAAGAAAGTTAGAGTATATTCCAAAACTTCCCAGATTATCACCTGAGAGAATAAGTTTGGAAAACTATAAATCTTAAGAAGAAAAAGAACAGTCAAAATAACTCAAGGATCTGAGACTTTGTCATATATTGCAAAGACAAAATTGTATTTGCTATTACAGAACTCCATGATTCTAGAATTGGATCCATGTAAATGAGAAGGTTTGGGAATTGGGTGCTCAACTATTCAGTTGCTTACACCATGTTTGATCTCCTTAGCTATAAGATCATCAAAACTTTGACACAGGCAAAAGACATCATTGTGTGTATTTTCAGTGTTAGGTGATGATCTTAGCTCAGAGATCTGCCTAAGAATTTTCTGTTTTGCTAAGAATGTGTTTCTTCATTTGACTTGTTACTTAAAAAAAAAAGAAAAAGATTTTTGCCCTAAGTCACATGCACATACTAGGGGGAAAGGGGGAGGAGAAGAGAGAGAGAAAGTGAAATCACCCCCCAGGAAGGATGGTCACACCACAATCCCTTCTACTCCTTTCTCCTCCTGGGATTTTGGGCATCCATGCACATGAGCCCATCATGATTTTCAAGCCACCAGTCCAGGACTCTAACTGCAGTCAGCCACGTGGGAGTCCAGCATCTTATCTACTACATCACCTGCTGGCCCCAGTTGGACTTATTACTTACCATTGATTAGCAGATAGATGATGGCTTCCAGAAAACTGATAGTAATAGAAATAATTCTTGTCTGACAATATTGCAGTGAATTTTGCCTAGTAGAAATAGAAATAATTTCTGTCCCATATTTTGTCCTATATGCAAGATAACCCAGAGTTGCAACTTCTCAACTCTGTAGTTGTAGCACAGAAAAAAAAAAAGCTATAGATAACAACCGAGCATAGCCATGCTCCAATTAAGCTTCATTTAAAAAGAAAAAAGAAAAAGACACAGGTGACAGGCTAGTTTTGGCCCACAGGCTATTGTTTGGTGACCTTTGCCCTTAGGTCTAATAATCTGTCTGACAAAGAAGAAATAGAGAACACACACTCTACTAAACCACCTTGCCCTGAAAGTATCACATGTCACTTCAGTCAGTGAGAACTAGTCTAATGGCTTCACCTAGATGCAGGAGTACTTGGGAAATGTAGTCCCTGAGTGAGGACTACTACATTATGAAACAGAAACATGAGTTCTTTTTATTTTTTTAAAGAATTATTTATTTTATTTTATTTATTCATTCATTCATTTTTTTTGAGAGGTTTTTGCCATAGGGCACGTGCGCTCGCCAGACAGAGACAGAAAGCAAGAAATCACCCCCCAGGGGGGATGACCATGCTGCAATCCCTTCTCCTCCATTCTCCTCTCGGGATCTTGGGCATGCACGCACATGCGCCCGGCGTGGGTTTTTTAAGCCACCGGTTCCAGGATATGAACCGCGGTCGACCACATGGGAGTCCAGTGACATAGCCATTACGCTAACTGCTGGTCCCTTCATTCATTAATTTGGCCAGACACGCACGTGCATGCACACACACACACACAGAGAGAGAGAGAGAGAGAGAGGAAAAGTGAGAAAGCAAACCATCAGGTCCAGGACTCAAACCGTGGTCGGCCATGTGGGAGTGTCCACTGCCTTAACCACTACACCACCTGCTGGTCCCCTAGAAACATGAGTTCTTGATAGATAATTAGCCATCTCAGCCATGGACATATCACACACATAACAACTCTACTGCTGGTTCCATAAAAGGAATACACGTTGAGTTTCAAATTTCTTGAAAACAGTACTATATTCATGAAAATAAATTTAAGTACTTAATAATGATTTGCTGGTGTTGAATTTCTTGACCCAGAGGTATAGACAACAATTCTAAAACTAGTTTTCAAAAGAAGTAATTCATTCTATGTTGGAAATAATAGGTCATATTTTTATTGAAACACTATTGTTATTTACAAATGTAGCATCTAATGAAAAGTAATGGCTTGTATATCTACAATTACTTCTTGGCTTTTCTGTATAGTTTTTATCAGAACACTCACCAGGTGGGTCCATCCATGAAAATCATTGAATTGTTTCTGTGGTTGAAGTAATTTCTTCAGAAGAAGAGAAAAATATTCAGAGATCTAAAAAGTCAGGTTCTAATTGTAACAATTCATTCAGTTAAAAAATATAACTATACTGAGTTTTTTAATTATAAAAAGAACTCCAGGAATGTCTAAGCTATAGTTTCCACAGTAACTTAGGCTCTCCTATGTACATAAATCCTGCTTTGAGTAGCTACAAAGCAATTACATCAAGACCCAAGTTGTGTCCAAGGCACCAAGAGCTATGATTATAGATATCCTCATTCACGTGTATCCCTTGTTCATAACTTGTCTTTAAGGAAATGTGATTTTTTCAGTGAAGCTTTACATATGTTTTTCTCTCTGCCCAAAGGTGAATTATTTCAGATGCATGAGGAAAAAAATATACTATCACTAATAGACTTGTGGATGAGGAAAAAAAAATGATATGCTTTGCTTCTGACTTTTTCCAGTGCCTGGTTTGACAGGTACCTTCATAATCTCTTAACTAGAGAAGACTGCCTGACTCAGACAGGGTGAGGTGGTGATTTCTCCTGCTGCCCAACTCTTCTCTCTCCTACTCAGAGTTCTCCCCCAGGCATAAAACCACAAATTCTAAACTCATAACAGGTATATCTTGCTTTATCTTCACAAATCCTATTTAAAATGTTCTGTTATACAATATTTTAGGACCAGTTAGTGGCATGGTGGTTAAGACATTGGACTCCCACATGGTCAGCCAAGGTTCTTGTCCTGGACCTAATGATTTGGAAAATCATGCCAGACATGTATACCCAAGATCCCAGGAAGAAAATGAAGGAGAAGGAATGGCAGTGTGGCAATTGCCCCTCAGGGGTGATTTTTCACTTTCCCTCTCACTGTTACTCTTTCAAACACACATACCCTGATTTTTTTTCTTTTTTTAAAATTTATTTATTATCATCATAATCTTGCCTATATCACATTGAATCGCATGTAACTTTATAGTGAATACACATTGCTTTTTCAAAAGGGAATGCCATGCATGTCAGTCAATACAGAGACATTAACATCCCCACTTCATCATTCAATATCTTTTCATTGTTTTTCCTGATCATTATTATTATTCCAATTTTTTAACCAATCATTATTTCGCATTTTGCTTGTAAAAAGACTTTACCCATCATGAAATACTTCTCAGACCAATCCAGTTGAGAATACTATACGTGTCATCATCAACAGGTAATAAACCATATCTGTGTCCCACTAATGTCAAAATGTCATGCCTATTTGTTCTCTTTTTTATTTATTTTTTTTTTTGGAGAGTTTTTTTTTTTCTATAGGGGGCGTGTGCTCGCCAGAAAAACAGAGACAGAGAGACAGAAAGTGAGAAATCACCCCCCATGGGGATGACCACACCGCAATCCCTTCTCCATTCTCCTCTCAGGATCTTGGGCACGCACGCACACATGCATCCAGCGTGAGTTTCAAGCCACCGGATCCAGGACTCGAATCGTGGTCGGCTCCATGGGAGTCCAGCGACATAGCCATTACGCTAACTGCTGGTCCTTCTATTTGTTCTCTTGCTATCTTTCTCTATACTCTTCTCTTCACCCCCCCCCCATTCCACACTACATACCCTGATTTTTGATGACACCTTCTTAAAGGTGTACATTTTCAAGCATATATCGCCTCCTTCAATTATCTTTTTGTGGGGAAAATATCCTTAATTGGCTTTGGTGGCACTTGTTGTGTATGAACATGTAAAGGTGTTTTACAGTGGCTGTACCCACATGATTGTGATCACAGATCACTTTCACACTCCCTGGCTGTATTAAACAGCACATGCTATGGGCCATTGCTGTCACTTTATAGATTTGACTTTTCAAGGCTTACAACTAAGAAGCTGCTTCCTTTCTCCTGGGTGTTTGTGACTATAATTTAGATTTGGTGCCCCAGCAGGACCGATGTCATGTGTGTGATGAACTTTTGGTCAGATGAGCCAGTCTTCTTGTAAAGCCTCTGTAATTAGATCAACTATTGGCATAATTAATATCATTATCCATTTTAGTATGCAACATTGAACATGTCAAAACAGTCAAGGTAAATAGTAACTGAAGTTAACATGGCATTATATTAGAGCAGTTCTAAAGAAATACAAGGAAAAATTATCTACTTTTCTAACTATATGATCATATAATGATATTAAATTCTGGCCCCAATACCTACTAGTTGTATGAACTAGAGCAAATTGCTTAACTTCTTTCAGCCTCACTTTCTTCATGTGTAAAAACAGAAACAGAAGAAGACATTAATAGGCACAGGACTGAAATATTTGCCATACACCTGTTATTTAATTTATTCCTGAAAAAAAGGCATAATATTATTATCCCTGTCCATTCCTTGCTGCTATAACAATGTCCTGAGACTGGTTAATTTATTTTAAAAAAAAAGAAAAGAAAAGAAATTTTAATTCTCATGGTTCTGGAAGCTGGAAAGTCTAAAATCAGCAGTGCTGGCAGATTCAGTGTCAGTGAGGGCTGCTCTTGGCTTCTAAGATGTTGTCTCTTGCTGCATCTTCACGTGGTGGAAGGGTGAACAGCTCCAGTGCACCTCTTTCGTAAGGGCACTGATCCCATTCAGGAGGGCTCCACACTCGACTTAATTACCTCCTAAAGGCCCCACTTCTTAATACTATCACATGGGTGATTATGTTTCAACATATGAATGGGGGGAAGACCTCAGACTATCACAATATTCATTTTTAATTTAGGTGGAAAATAAATGCTTGAGTTTTTTTCTGTGCTAATATCAATGCCCCTATCTCTTTTGAAAGAAATATTCTTTTCTTCCATTATTTTTTAAATTTTGATTGAAGTATAAAAAGTTGTTGATGTAAGCAAGTGGGAGAGTGTATTTATTTAAATGTTTTTTTTAAGAGACAATGTCTCAGAACCAGAAGGTGGAACAGTGGTTAAGGCACATGGCCAACCATGGTTCATGTCCCTGATCTGCCAGCTTGAAACTCATGCCAAACACTTGTACGTGCACACCCAAAATCCCAGGAGGAGAATAGAGGAGAAGGAATTGCATGACATAGCCATCTCTCCTGGGGTGGGGGTGGGGGAGCAATTTCTCACTTTCCCTTCCATTGTCTCTTTCTGTCTCTTTGGTAAACACATGTACACTATGGTAAAAACCTTAAAAAAAAAAAAAAGAGAGAGAGAGACAATGTCTCACCTCAAACTCCTGATGCTCGCCTCAACCTCCCAAGCAGAACTATAGGCACACACCACCACACCTGACCTATTATTTTTCAAAACTATTTCCTGGGCTGGCTCAATAGTGAATTAGTACCATGCTGTTTAAGTGATGCTGGATCCATAGAGGATAACAGGGGTTCAGTTTCCTGGTCAGTTAATAATGCTGGGTATGTAACCACAATCCTGGCCTGCTGAGAAGGCTGTGGGGTAAATTGCAGCATGAGACCCTTTTGAAGGCACTTGTCTTTCTCTCTGTCACTCTCACGAAAGATTTAGTTTTTCATCTTTTCTTTTCCTTTCTTGAAACTTCGATTTCCTAGTGTTTTTTGTTTGTTTGTTTGTTTTTTGGCTACAGTAGTTTTCTGTTCAGTGATTTTCTAGATAGTAAGATGCATGCAGGACTGACATTCAGCCAGCTGGTAGGCAGATCTGAATTGGTGGGTCGATGGTTTGGTTTTTCAGAGTTGTAGCCTTTCTGACTCTAGTGTCAGGCTGACTGAGATGTCCAATATCTTTAATATCATCCCAGGATAAATTATCTGAGCTCACAGAGACCCCTTTTCCAGTTATACTGACCAGCTTGCTTCATCATCTCTGGTAAGCATGTGTTTCCCCCTCCTACTGAGGGCTTTCAGGGTCAAAGTCCATATTCCAGTTGATCTTTATAGTTTCTTCATTTCCAGAAGAGTGAATGTGCTTAATTAAGGCTTGAACGAATGAATAAGTAACTAAGGAGTGAGTGGCATGGAACAGCTCAGAGAAATGAATAATCCTTTCAAGGTCAACTGCTAGAAAGTGCAAAACTACCTCTGACTATTCTTACATCTTATTAGTTGAAACCTGTGGTCAGATTCGCCAGTCTTCTAGTGTGGTTGGATCAACTATTGGCATAAGATCATGAATCTTGAGCATCATAAGATCGTAGAATAAGCATTATAAGATTGTGGATACACCTAACACTTAGTGGGGTCCCAAATGTTTATTTCTTATCCTCTACCCAAGTATAGATAAGCATCTCAGTCCTGAACCTTCGTTTTCAAATCACAACCTAATCTAGCCTTGGCTTTTGTGGACACAAGAGAAGCACACCTTGCTGTTCATCCTGACCGCTCAAGGAATTCTGCAGTTTTCCTTCACCTGCATCTTCCTTCCACTCCCATCATTTGGGTTGATTCCAGGAATGGCTTCATATTGCTGTTCTGCTCTTGAGGACAATCAAGTACTCAGGGTTCCTGCATCATTTTCTCTACCCAACAAGTAAAAGGAAAAAAATGATTATTTCTCAGCATGACTCTCCCAAGACTGTTCATATTTCTAATCTGAATGAAATAATGCCCCCTCATTAACCTTCGATGTTTATCCTTTGCAGCAATAGCTTACTTACTGATTGATTTCCATTTATGTACAAATTCCATTATGACATCTAGCAGACCCCCTGCAAGTTCACAGCCTGCCCTCCACACAGGCTTCATATTTTTAAAGGGCTGGGAAAGACTTGAAACCCAAACTAAATCAGGATTTAATTTTCTAAAACACTCAAACAAAATGTGAAAAGGATTTATACACAGGTCCTAGGTGACTTCGCCACATACAGTATGCAATTCTTGGGAAACACTAAGTCAGCGTTGTTTTGTTCATTTGTCTTAAGTTCCAAAAATAGAATATTAAATATAAAATCATTTGCTTTTATCAATGATATGAGTTCTACCTAACACTTTTTGGAGAGTCACTGATTTTGTATAATCTTATGATGAAAAGGGCTGGTGCATGATCAGAGATCTTTGCAATCAAAGGCAACATGCAGGGAAACTTCTGGCTGGTGGTACTATCTATTTTTGTACCTTTGCCACATGCCCTGCATGAACTCTGAGCTCAAATAGAACCAGATGTGATGCTTTCTTATGTTTTCCAAAAGCAGTGTGCATTAGATTAAGAACAAAAAATGTTTTTGTTTCTCTTTGGGGAATTAGGCACACACGTGTAGAACAATGAGATAGCGGTTCAGAAGAGGGTCTGATGAAGGGAAGAATTGCCTGCTGGTGACTGTGAGTGCCTCATGAGTTCTGAGACATTGCTCGTGGTACTCTGGTGGGTTGAAGCTAGAGCATCCTCAGTTAGCAACAAGAGCTCAGAACTGAAAAAACAATAAAGACAGATATTTCTGTTTTGGAGGTAGAGCCTCTATTAGCACCTGAGAGTGAAATGAAAACACACCTTTAGTACTCTATGTTGGAACCATATCGATGTGGTTTTGGTTACTTATCTGTACAGTCTGTCAAACAATACTGCCTGCCCCAGTTAGGAAAGGGAAGAAACTGAGTTGCTGAAGAGAATGGTTGCAGAACTGTTCAGATTGTTGGTGAGAAGAGACCAATGGGGCACACTCAGTTCTTCTTCAGAGTCTTTTTGGCCACACCAAGACTTTTCCAGAATCAGCTTAGAAGAGGAGAGTCCTGGGACCAGTGTAATGGCTATCTCGCTGGACTCCCATGTAGTTGACCATGGTTCGAGTCCCGGACCCAGTGGCTTAAACTCACACCGGGCACATGTGCGTGCGTGCCCAAGATCCCAAGAGGAGAATGGAGGAGAAGGGATTGTGATGTGGCCATTCCCCCTGGGGGGGGGATGTATCACTTTCTGTCTCTCTGTCTCTCTCTGTCTTTCTGGCGAGCGCACGCGCTCTATAGCAAAAACCTCTCCAAAAAAATAAAGAAGAAGACAGTCCCATGAGCAGAGGCTGGGGCATCTCTTGCTTTGTGCAAGACTAGGAAATACATGATTTGTAATTCAAAACAAGTCTTCATTCTGTCCTGGTCAGTTTTCATGATCACATCAGGCCAGGATCAGTTTGGGGTTTTTTTGTTTTTGTTTTTGTCTTTTTTTCAAAGAGGTTTTTGGTATATGGTGCGTGTGCTCACCAGAGAGACAGAGAGACAGAAAGCAAGAACTCACCCCCCAGGAGGATGGCCACACCACAATCCCTTCTCCTCCAGTCTCCTCTCGGGATTTTGGGCACGTACACACACATGCATGAGTTTTAAACCACCAGGTCCAGGATTGAACTGTGTTAGACTATGTGGGAGTCCAGCAATGTAACCATTATGATATCTGCTGGCCCCTAGAATTAGTTTTAAAAACACTGTAACAAAAAAAATAAAAAGATTTTTTGATAGTATTTTCAACTGAACTGGTCTTAAGATATATTTCATGTTGGGTAAATTCTCTATACAAGCTAAATGATATATAGCGATTGAATGTATAAAAAATAATTATTATAATAAAAACTTGTGAAATGGGAAAAAAACTTTAAAGTTATAGAATAAATGATGGGGATAAAAATATTGAGGTATTTGACTACATAAAATTTTAATATATTTATATTTCAGAGGATATCATAAATAAAAATTAAATGCAAATCAAAATTAGAAGAAAGTGTTACCAATGAAGAGTCAACATAGCCAAGACATATATCACTCATAAATCAGGACCAGCAATTAGCGTTATGGCTATGTCACTGAACTCCCATGTAGCCAATCACAGTTTGAGTCCCAGACCTGGTGGCTTAAACTCACGCCGGGCACGTGTGCATGCATGCCCAAGATCCCGAGAGTAGAATGGAGGAGAGAGGATTGTGGCATGGCCATCCCCCTGGGGGGTGATTTTTCACTTTCTGTCTCTCTGTCTCTCTCTGTCTTTCTGGCAAGTGTACATACCCTATAGCAAAAACCTCTCCAAAAAATAAAAAATAAAAAGGATAATCACTATGGTTGCTTAGAAGGTAGCAACCAGAATAGGTAGACAGTGTCAAGGCTGACCCCAGGGCGCTCCAACATATAGAGTCTAACTTAAGAGAAAGAACCAGCAAAAACTGAGACGTATAGAAGAGTAAGATGTTTATATAGTTAGATATGTCAAATTTTTCACTTCATCATTTGTTCCATTGATATTATACTTCCTCTGTCATTTATGCTTATAAAGTGTTCTCTGCTTCTAAAGACATTGCATATTAAATCTAAAGGTAAAAAACAGAGGTCCAGGTAGTGACACAGCAGTTATGCAAGTGGACCCACATGAAAAGGTCCTGGACTTGCCTTGTGGGAATTCTCTGAGCGTGCCAGAGAAGCACATCTGTGATCTAGGCTGGCTAAGATCAGGATGGCTTGTGGCATGAGGATCCTAAAAGAAGCTAGTTTCTCTGTGTGTCTCTCTCTCCTTGTCTCTATCTCATGGAACAAGTAATAAAATAAAACAAAATAAAAAACAAGAGGAAATTTTTGGACAAAGGATCAATATACCTTGTATGGAAAAAAACTACAAAATCTCCAAGAGAAACACTTCAATAGAGGCCTACATATATTAACAAGTGTGAAATTATAAGCTTTATGTTTATCATCTTCCTTTTTAAAAACTCATCTTTGGCTTCCAAAGGAGTGAAACACATAATTTTTTTAAGTATATACTTAGATGTAAACACAAAGATGTGGGACCAGCAGTTAGCGTACTAGCTATGTCGCTGAACTCCCATGTAGTCAACTGTGGGCCGAGTCCCGGACCCGGTGGCTTAAACTCACGCCAGGTGTGTGTGCATGTGTGCCCAAGATCCCAAGAGGAGAATGGAGGAGAAGGAATTGCAACATGGTCATCCCCCCTGGGGGATGATTTCTCGCTTTCTGTCTCTCAGTCTCTCTCTGTCTCTCTGGTGAGCACACACACCCTGCAAAAACCTCTAAAAAAAAAAGATATAGTGAAAAATCTCATCAATAAACTTTTCATATGCATTTATGATGCCCATATTCTTTTCTGGTAGACAATATTTTATCAAACACATCTGGTCTTTTTCATAATTATCTGTCCTCCATATTGGATTAAGCAAACCATCTTAGAAATACCACTTAAAAAGACATGGAACTGGTTAACCTCACTAATCGATAAATGCATATCAAAACATCTCTCGGGACCAGCAGTTAGCATAATGGCTATGTCGCTGGACTCCCATGTAGTTGACCGCTTAAGTCCCGGACCCGGTGGCTTAAACTCTCACCGAGCACATGTGCATGCGTGCTCAGGATCCTGAGAGGAGAATGGGAAAGAAGGGATTGCGGCGTGGCCATCCCCCCTGGGGGGTGAGTTCTCGCTTTTAGTCTCTCTATCTCTCTCTGTCTGGTGAGTGCACGTGCCCTATAGCAAAAACCTCTCCAAAAAAAAGAAAATTCTCAAAATATGGCTAACAGTACATGATTATAAAAAGATTCCAGACCGGACTAGGAGATGTAGAACGGTCTTTCAGAAACAATGCTAGTGAGCTTGTAAACCGGCATACATTTAGATAACATGTCAATTTGTACAAACATCTGAGAACTAGCCTACACTGACTCAGCAAATTCTGACTTGAAATTCTATTGGAAATTCTGACTACAGAAGTATATCCAAAAGGAAACAATCAATGATCACGGCAAAGCTTTAACCATGTTTGAGACAGTGAAAAGTTGGGACCAGCATAAACAGGAGAGAAGTATCTAAACAACAGCATGACCATATAACATAATGAAACACAACAATTTAAAATTATGTTATAGAAGAAGAGTATAGGAAGATGTTCCTCATATAGTAAAATTACATGATTTATTGGGTCATCTGAAATCTCATGATATTTTTCTATCCAAAAATGCATCATGACTTTTCTGACAACCATTATTTCTGTTTACCTAAGAAATAGGCAGGAAGAAAATAAATCAAAATTTTATGTTCATGTCTGGATAGTATGAGATGAATGATTTTATTTTAGACTTGCCTACTTCAATCTTTTTACCATACATTTATTAATTAGATTGACACATGGAGCAATTACAGAAGAGGCTAGAATTCTTTACAAAAATAACACAAAAGCAACATTCTAAGGCAGCACGGTCCACTAGAACTTTCTGTGATGATGGAAATGTTTTATATTTTTGTTGTCCAATGCACTAGTCACTACCTACATATGGTTATTGAACACATGCAATGTAGATAGTTCAACTGAGAAACATTTTTTATGGATGAGCGTGCTAGTTAACATGTACTTACATGCTTGTTATAGGAAATGAATATAATAAACACTTCTTGCTTTCTAGAAAAAACTGATTTTTACTTTGTGTTAAGTTAAATTTACAGAACCACATAAGGAAAATGGCCACTGTACTGGAGATGCAGGTGTGGTAGACTGACCTGGAGTGTAGAGATAAAGATCAGCAGACTTAGCTCAATGTGAAACCTCCAGATCAGACAATATCTGAGATTATCAGCTCCCCAGATTTATGATTCTTGTTAGTTTCCTAGGAGAAATTAGTTTATTTAGACTCTGCAGTGTGTAGAACTCATAGATGTATATAGTTTAGGTGTAGACTAACAGTAAATTAAACCATATTCCACAATGCAGGTATTTTTCTCGATTTATATATTTCGTTGTTGTCATAAAAGTTATAATTAAAAGAACTCTTCCAGGTCCTGGTAAAGATAAAATTCTGGAAAAGGTGAATGTTATCCAAATGCTATGGACACGATTTTGATGCCTGGAGTAGATAAACAGCATATCTTATCAACTGTTTCTTTTTAAATAGGCTTATTTCTGACTGCATGTGCTGAACATTAGATTTACAGATGAAGCACTACCCTAAAGTGACCAGTTAAAAGGAAAAGGAAAAGGGAGAAAACTATGCTCTTTTCCTGTACCTTGCTCTGTGGCTGACACTTTAAGAGCTGTTTTTCTTTGAAACTTAACGTACTTAAAAGCTTCAAAAAGAACTTACTATCTTTCACTAGACAAAAAAGACACAATTCTTAGTTCTTCTTAACCAAGATTATTAAATTTTATAGTACTTAGGGTAATGTAACTATTATACTCTGATGGGAGAATAATGTTTTAAAAATAATGGAATTATGGCAGAAGCATTTAGATATAATTATATAGCCATAATAAAAATTTCAATTAGGCTTTCATTACATTGCAATTAGCTCTGCATTTGAATACTAACATTAGGGAAGCCATAGGTTTTACTAGTTTCTTTCTTTTTAAAAATAACACAATTTTTTTTTTCATTTTGTCCACATTAGTCTGAGAAGGCCCTTGGAAAATAGAATTAAAATCTAAGTAAGACTTCTTTAAAAATGAGCAAAAGTAAAAGAAAATATACTTCAAATTATAACTTTTAATTGTACATTGCATTAGTTATCTATTTCTGTGTGACAAATTAATCCAAAACTACCCAGCTTAAAACATGTCTTAGTCCCATAGTTGATGGTAAATCTTGGTGAGAAATCCTGCAGCAGTTTAGGTAGGGCTGGCTCAAGGTCTCTCAGGAGATTGCAGTCAAGCTGTTAACCAGGGCTCTTGTCATCTGAGGGCTTAATTTAAGCCTTTAAGTGAGGATCCATTCCATTATATAACTATTGGCAAGAAGCCTCCATTCCTTTCTACTGTTGACTGAAAGGGACCTCAACACATGGGTCTCTCCATGGGGTTACCTGACTTGCTAAATGGCACTTGGCTTGCCCTTGAGTTCATAATTGAAAAAAAGAGAACCTGAAGCCTCTATATCTTTTATGACCAATCTTTCCATAACATATACCCATATATCTGCGGCTTTCTGTTTATTAGAAGAGAGTCATTAAGCCCAGCCCATATTTGAATTAGACTCTATTTCTTTTTTTTAATTATTATTTATTTAATTTTATTTATTCATTCATTTATTTTAATTTGACCAGAGAGAGACACAGAGAGAGAGAGAGAGAAAGGGAGAAAGGAAGCCGCCAGATCTGGGACTCAAACCATGGTCGGCCATGTGGGAGTGTCCAGCACCTCAACAACAATGCCACCTGCTGGTCCCTAGACTCCATTTCTTAATGGCTGTATCAAGGCATGTGTGTACAAACTTTAAACCAATATACATGGTTATATGAACTAGCTAGATTGGTCTATGTTTATTTTATTATACTATAATAAAATAGACTAAGTCAACCTCATACTTAGAGCCTGAATAGATCTTTTATTAATTTTTTTATTTTAACTTATTTTATTCATTTAATCACTATACATCACTTAGCTCATAAATTTAATTTACCCAACATAAATACACTTCACACCAGTCCAGTTGAGGATACAAAACATGTTTTCAACAACAGATAATAATCCACTTCTGTGTCCCGTAAATATTTTGGCTCTCTATTTTCCTCCTTAGTTTCTTTCCTTACACTTACCCCTTGTCCCCCTCCCCCTTTTATCCCATTGTTTCCAGTATCCATAACCATTTTCAGTGCTTCTATGTTCTCTATTCTTTCAGTTTCCACCATAGAGTGCAGACAGTTGGTATATGTTAAGTGGAGACATACAATGTCTCTTTCATAGCCTAACTTGCTTCATTCAGCAGAAAATCTTCCATATTCATCCACTTTCTATCAAATGCCAGGATCTTGTTGATTATGGCTAAGTGGTATTACATAGAGTATATGTGCCATACTTTTCCAATCCATTTATCTGTCATGGACAGATGGGTTACTTCCATGTCTTAGCAATTGTGAATAATGCTACAGTAAACATAGATGTGAAAGCCCTTTTCCAACTAAGTGTTTCCCTATCCTTTGGATAGATACTCAGGAGTGGAATTGCTGGATCATATGGTAATTCTATTTGAAGGTCTTTAAGGAACCTCCATATTGTTCTCCACAATGGTTGGACCAATTTACATTCCCACAAACAATGTAGGAGAGTTCCTCTTTCATCACATCCTCGCCAGCACTTTCCCTTTTTTGTTTTTTAATCTTCACCATACTGA
This sequence comes from Tupaia belangeri chinensis, assembly GCF_000334495.1. NCBI lineage: Eukaryota > Metazoa > Chordata > Mammalia > Scandentia > Tupaiidae > Tupaia > Tupaia belangeri. The sequence continues at coordinate 340,059 of NW_006159735.1, forward strand.
CTGGAGTTAGGTGGTATCCCATTGTGGTTTCGATCTGCATTTCCCTTAAGATGAGGGATGTTGAGCATTTCCTCATATGCTTTTTGGCTGTTCATATTTCTTCCTTAGAAAGATGTTTATTCAGCTCATTTTCCCATCTTTTAATTGGGTTAATCTTTTTTTTTCTTTATCTAAGACATAAGTTATAAAAATATTCTCCCATTTCAAGGATTGTTGATTCATACTAGTTACTGTGTCTTTTGCTGTGCAGAAATTCTTTAATCTGATGTAATCTCACTTGTCTATTTTGGGGAATTTTGTGTACTTTGGGGGTCTTACTTAAGAAATCTTTGCCTATCCCAGTGTCTCCCAGAGTTTCCTCAGTGTTTTCCACCAGTAGTTTTATAGTTCAAGGCCTTAGGTTTAGATCTTTGATCCACTTTGAGTTAATTTTTGTTAATGGTGAGAGATAGGGGCTCAGATTCATCTTTCTGCCGGTGGATACCCAGTTTTTCCAACATCATTTGCTAAAGAGGTTTTCCTTTTCCCACTGTATTGACTGGTACCCTTTGTCCAAAATTAGTTGACTGTATGTTATGGGGTTTATTTCTGGGACCTCTATTCTATTACATTGGTCCTCATGTCTGTTTTTGTTCCAATACCATACTATTTTGATTATCACAGCTTTATAATAGATTTTGGGGTCAGGGAATGAGATAACACCCACTCCATTCTTCTTGTGCAAGATTGCTTTGGCAATACAAGGTCTTTTAGAATTACAGAGAAATTCTATGGTTGTGTTTTCTAGATCTGTGAAGAATGTCTCTTGTAATTTGATAGGGATTGTATTACATTTGTAGATTAATTTGGGTATTTTGATTATATTAATTCTCCCAATGTAGGAACATTGGATGTCCTTCTATTTTTTGGTGTCATTTTCAATTTCTTTTTAAAGATTTTTATGGTTTTTCTTATACAGGTCTTTGGCTTCCTTGCTTAGATTTATTCCTAGGTATTTTATTCTTTTTGTGGCTATGGTAAATGGGATTACTTTCATCAGTTCTGCCTCTGTCTGCTTGTTGTTTGTATATTGAAATGCTATAGATTTTTGTAAGTTGATTTTGTATCCTGCCACTTTACTGTATTAATTTATTACTTCAAGAAGTTTTTTTATGAATACCTTTGAGTCTTCTATGTTTACAATCATGTCATCTGCAAATAGAAATAATTTCGACTCTTCCTTCCTTATTTGAATGCCTTTTATTTTATTCTCTTGTCTGATTGCATTGGCTAAGACTTCCAGCCCTAACTATATTGAAAAGGAGTGGAGAGAGTGAGCAGCTTTGTCTTGTACTAGTCTTTAGTGGAAAAGTTTTCAGCTTTTCCTCATTCAGTATAATGTTAACTATAGGTTTTTCATAGATGGTTTTTATTATGCTGAGAAATGATCCTTCTATGTTGATTTTGCTGAGAGTCTTAAATATGAAGGAATGTTGTATTTTGTCAAATGTTTTTTTGCATTGATTGAAATGATCATATGGTTTTTATCTTTCTTCTGTTAATATGGTATATTATATTTATGGTTTTGTGTATGTTGAACTTGCATCCCTGGAATAAAGCCTACCTGGTCATGATGAATAATATATTTTATATGTTGTTGAATACAATTTGATAGTATCTTGTTGAGAATTTTTGCATCTATATTCATCAGAGATTGGTCTGTAGTTTTCCTTTCTTGTCATATCCTTATCTGTTTGGGGAATGAGGATGATGAAGGCTTCATAAAATGAATTTGAGATGGTTCTTTCCTTTTGGATTTTTAGAAATAATTTGAGTAGACACTGAGGTTTATGCCTAAAGTCAGACTTGTGTTCATAGATATGTATATTTCAGCTGTGCTTGCTATTCAAAATATTTAGATTAAGGAAAATCTTTAGTGAATCAATAAAATGGGGGGAGGCATAGAAAGCAACAATAGATACCAAAGACAGTGTGAGAGGAGGGTGGGAGATGGCAGAGGGTGAGAGACAGGGAATCAAGGATGGGGAAAAAAAAAAAACAAAATATACAGGAACCAAGAAATGGGAAATTATTTGTTGATTATAACATGTATGTTGATGTGCTTGATTGAGCCAATGTACAGTATAGTCTAGATGGAAAATCTCTTTTTGTATGTTGTAATGATGTATAGTGAATGAATGTAAATAAACTTTTTTTTTTATATATTACCTAACATTCATTCCCTGAGCATCATCACAACATACTAAATGTGGTTTCCCATCTAGGATAAACTGCATAGTGGCTTAATCAATGAATGTAAATAAACTTTTTAAGAAAGAAATAATTTGAGTAGAATGAGGGTTACCTCTTCTTTAAAAGCTTTGTAGAATTCAGAAGTGAAGGCATCAGGACCTCGGTTTTTCTTTGTTGGGAGATTATTTATTACTGATTCAATCTCATTGCTTGTTATTTGTCTATTCAGGCTTTCTATGTCCTCCTGAGACAATCTTGGTAGGTTATATGTGTCCAGAAATTTGTGTTATTGATCTATTCAGGCTTTCTATGTCCTCCTGAGCCAATCTTGGTAGTTATGTGTCCAGGAATTTGTCCACCTCACCAAAGTTTTCTTCTTTGTTGGTATATAGTCGCTTATAGTATCCTCTAATGATGTTTTGTATTTCTGTTATGTATGTTTGTAATATTGTCTGTATCATTGCAAATTTATCTGGTTCCTCTCTCTCTTTGTCTTAATTAGTCTAGCTAATGGTGTGTTGATCTTGTTTATCTTTGCAAAGAACTTGCTTTTCATTTCTTTTCTGTATAGTTCTTATTTTCTATGTCATTTATTTCTGCTCAAATCTTTACTATTTCTTTTCTCCTGGAGTTTTTAAAAATTTTTTGTTGTTTTTCCAGTTCTCTGAGTCATGATGTTAGGTTGTCCATTTGCCACATTTCCATCTTTTCTTATGCACACTTTTTAAGAACTTCCCTCTTATGACTGCATTTGCAGTTTCCCATATATTATGGAAACTTATGTATTCATTATTATTTGTTTCTATGAATTTTTTTATTTCAGCCTTAATCTCTTTGGTAGTTGTGAAGACATTCAGGAGTAAGTTGTTTAGTTTCCATGTATTTGTGTATTTTCAAGTTTTTCCTGAAATTGATATCAAGTTTAATTCCATCGTGGTCGGAGAAGATGCTGGATACAATTTCTATGCCTTTGAATCTCTAAAGGCTTGTTTTGTGCCCTATCTATCATATGGTCAGTCTTTGAAAAGGTACCCTGCAGGGGTGGAACAATGTTTGTTTTGTGGGTTTTGGGTGGAAAGTTCTATAGATGTCTGTCAAGTCCATCTGATCTATAGTATTGTTTAGGTCCTGTAGCTCTTTGTTTATTTTTTGTCTTGTTGATCTGTCTAAAGGAGGTAATGGGGCATTGAGATCCCCAACTAAAGTTTTGCAGTCTATATTTCCTTTTAGATCTAATAGTCTTTCCTTTACATTTGGATGCTCCTGAGTTGAGTGCATAGGTATTTATAAGCGCTATATCTTCTTGATAAATAAGACCTTTTACTAGTATATAATGCCCTTCTTTGTCTCTTCTCACAGTTTTTGTCTTAAAGCCTATTTTGTCTGAAATCAGTATTGTGACTCTCCTTCTTTTTTGGTTTCCACTTGCATGGAATACCTTTTACCAGCCCTTCATTTTTGGTCTATATATGTCTTTATCCATGAGGTGAGTTTCTGGTAAGCAACAGATAGAGGGTTTAACAGATAGAGGGTTTCTTTTCTTTTTTTTTTTTTAATCTATTTAGCCCATCTATGCCCCTTGATTGGAGAATTTAAACCATTAATATTCAGCATTATTATCGATATTTCCAGACTTGTTCCTGGCATTAAGTTAGCCATTTTCTGGGGTCTTGTTTTGGTTTTTGTACTCTTATTTCTCTCTGTCTTTAGTTTTCCTGATATAGCATGCCATTCAGAATTTCTTGAAGAACTAGTCTATTGTTGGTAAATTCTTTCAAATTTTGTTTACCTGAGAAAGTTTTATCTTTTCCTCCCATTTGAAGGATAACCTTGCCAGGTATAGTAATGTTGGTTGAAATTATTTTTAATTTAACACTTTGGATCTATTTCCCAATTCTTTCTTTGCTTGCATTATTTCTGGTGAGAGGCCCTATGTTAGCCTGATAGGATAACCTTTATAAGTAACTTGACATTTGCCAGTTTTACTATCTTGTCTTTATCTGTGGTTTTGGCCAATCTGGCTATGATGTGCCATGGAGAAGATCTTCTTGGTTGATTCTATTTGGATTCCTTTGTAGTTCCTGAGTATGGATGTTTGAATTGTTCTCAAGACTTGAAAAGTTTTCTTCCAGGATTTCATGGAATAAATTTTCAATGCCTTTATAAGTTTCTTCATCTTCCAATATACCAATTATTTAGATGTTTGGACATTTAATGGAATCTAGTATTTCTCATATATTATACTCATTTTTTGTTGTTATTTTATCTTTTTTCACGTTTTTTTAGATCAGAATTTTTGTCTTCTTCATTTTATATTTGATCATTTGCATGATCTAATCTGCTTTTAATTCTTTTTTTTTTTTTTTTGAGAGATTTTCACTGTAGGGCGCGTGCGCTCGCCAGACAGACAGAGAGAGACATAGAGACAGAAAGCGAGAAATCACTCTCCAGGGGGGATGGTCACGCCGCAATCCCTTCTCCTCCATTCTCCTCTCGGGATCTTGGGCACGCACGCACACGCGCCCGGCGTGAGTTTTAAGCCACCGGGTCCGGGACATGAACCGCGGTCGACTACGTGGGAATCCAGCGACATAGCCATTACGCTAACTGCTGGTTCCCCTTTTAATTCTTTTTGAAAGAGGTTTTGATTTCCTGTCGTATAGCCTTCATCTCTAGCATTTCCTTTTGATTCTTTTTTATGGTGTCTGTTTCTTCTTTCAAATCATGGAAGGACTTTCTCATCTCCTATAGCTTATTGTCTCTTTTCTCTTGCATCTCATTTAGTTTTGTCACTATGAATATTCTAAATTGTTTATCTGACATTTTCACAAGTTCCATTGTACTGTCTGGATGATGATGAATTGTTATTTTCCCTTGGAAGAGAGAGATTTTCTTGGTTTCTCATATTTCTTGTGCCTCTGCACTGGTTTGTGATCATCTGATGGATTATACATTTCTTCTTAATTTCTTAGAGTTAATTTTGAGTGTTTAAAGGCATGCAGGAAGAGGTGTTCCATGATCTTTTTGAAGCTGTCTCCCTGATGCTTACCCTGTAACCTGTACTTCTGTCACTGAGACTGGATGTTCCAAAAGCCTCCCAATTTTTAGAGAACAGGTGCACCTGGGGCTGAGCCTGATTTGAAAAGTTTAGTGAATGATAAGGTACTGATTATAGAACTATAGTACCTATCAAACCTGAACCAAGCCTAGGATTATGAAATATTCATATAGAGAAGTGAACAAATATTTGAACAGATTGTTGTTATATGCGATCTAACCTCTCTCTCAATATAGCAATATTTTAATTTATTAAACAGTTATTAAATATAAGGCATTATTCCACATGCTTAATATATGGATATCTTTTGTTTTGTTTTGCGTTTTTTTGTTTTTTTGGTTTTTTTGTTTTTTTGGAGAGGTTTTCACTACAAGGCACGTGTGCTTGCCAGAAAAACAGAGAGACAGAGAGACAGAGAGACAGAAAGCGAGAAATCACCCTCCACGGGGGATGGCCACGCCACAATCCCTTCTCCTCCATTCTCCTCTCAGCATCTTGGGCATGCTTACACATGCATCCAGAATGAGTTTAAGCCACCAGGTCCAGGACTCAAACCGCAGTCGGCTACATGGGAGTCCAGTGATATAGCCATTATGCTAACTGCTGGTCCCTGTTCTGCTCTCTTTTTGTCTGTTTCCCTGGGGAATGCAAGGCTTATAAGGACAAGTACTTGATATTATTATCATTATTATTATTATTACTGTTGCCAAAAGGTGTGTGTATTCACGAGAGAGAGAGAGAACTCTTATGATTATGCCACAATCTTTTTTCCTCTGTTTCTCCTTTCCACCAGGATTTTGGGTATGCACACATATCTCTGGCATGTTTTCCAAGTCACCAAGGATGGTATTCAAACTTCAGTCAGTGGGAACCAGCAGTTAGCGTAATAGCTATGTCATTGGACTCCCACGTAGTCGACCGTGGTTCACGACACCGACCCTGTGGCTTAAAACTCACGCCAGGTGCGTGTGCGTGCGTGCCCAAGATCCCGAGAGGAGAATGGAGGAGAAGAGATTGCGGCGTGACCATCCCCCCTGGGGGGCGATTTCTCACTTTCTGTCTCTCTGTTTCTCTCTGTCTGTCTGGCGAGCACACGTGCCCTGTAGTGAAAACCTCTCAAAAAAAAAAAAAAAAAAACCTGCAGCCAGCAACCTGGGATCTGGTTTCCAATGCACAGGGCTTGACTGCACAGTAAGAGGCAGGGATGTTGTATGTCTTACAACTGTATCCTTAGGTAATATCTAGACTAGTTCTTGGCACTACTTACATGTTCAGAAATCATTTATTGAAAGGAAAGAAGAGAAGGAGAGTGAAAAGGAAGGTGAAAAGGAAGGGAAAAAAAAGAAAGAGGTGAACTAACTGATGCCCTGATAGTTAAGGTGGCTGGATCCCACATGGCCAGCTGCACAATTTGAGTCCTGGACCTGGAGGCTTGAAAATCACACTGAATGCTGGTATCTGTGCATGTCCCAAATCCTCAAAGGAGATAGGGAAGAGAAGGGGTTGTGGCATGACTGTCCCCATTGGGGGTGTTGGAGGTGCTTTCTCACTTCCTCTCTCTCTTTTTCTTTATTTCTTCTCCAGTGAGCACATGCACCCTCTACCAATTTTTTTAAAAAAGAAGAAGGAAGAAACAAAGGAGAAAGGGGAGAGAAAGAAAAATAGAAAGGGAAGGGGGAGGGAGAGAGGAAAAAAAGGAAGGGAATCTTATCCCCACAGGACCTTGTCATCTTTATTTTACTAATAGGATATTCAGACTTGAAAAGGTTGGGTAACCTGGCCAAATTATATAACTAACAAAAGACTTTATTCACACCTGCTTTCATTTAACAAATACCATTCTCCTGACTTAAACAAACAGTGCTAGGATGCATACAGTCCAGGACCCAAGTACAGTTCTAGGTCACATTCTCATTCATGTCTATATGACTTATGCAAAATATTCAAATATCTCAAATTAATTCAGATTCTGCCATCAATGTATCATGAAAGATTTAGAGCTATTTTGTACAATTTTATGGTAATAGTTACCTCTCTTCAAGAGAGATCTGTAGATTAGCAAATTAATAGTTACAAAAAAGCCTTTAAAATGTAATGAACTACATAATTGCTGAGCATTGTTATTAGCAACCTAACTATTCAATACTTACCAAAAAAAATAAAAATTTCAAGTAGGCATATCCAGAAAGCTAATATTTTGCATTTCCCTTTCTTTCAAACTCATCTTGCTTTACTTAACAATAGTCAAAAAACAAAAACAAATAAAAAAGGAAGAAAAGCAAAAAAAGTGACTGCCATGCCCCTTTGTTATAATCTGTGTGCCTTGGATGAGGAAATTTCCCTCTTGTAAGCCCTTGTATACAAAGTGTCTTCTGTGGCCCAGCTGGGAGTCTGTTAGAAATGCATTTTCGGGCTCCCACCCCAGGATCACAATCTGCATTTCACAATTCTCAGGTGACTCATAGACACATTAAATTTTGAGAAGCACCTGTGTACATTTCAATTATCTCATCTGGTAAAAGGTGATAATTAAAATGTCTAACATGGTACCTAACAGTGTTCAATAAAATGCTGTCCCTTAATGGAAAACTATCTGTTGATGATAATGTGTATGATAATATCTTTAACTGGACTAAAATACAGTGTATTGATACTGGGAAAATTCATTTTTCATGCTGTAAAAGTATACAGTGATTGACAATATATAAAAAAATTAAAAACATTTTAAACATTTTTCCTCTCCCCCCGCAAAAAAAAGCTGTTCCTTCCACTTTCTCCTAACTTCTACTGTAACAATAACCTTAAACCTCTGGGAAAAACCAAGGCATTCTGATGATACAAGGCCTAGCTGAGGATCTGGCATCAGGGAGTCCTAGAATTGGGCTGTCCAAGTAGAAAAACAGATTTTCAGACAAATGTGGCCCCTTCTGCTTTAATGTGTATCTGGAAATCTGTTTTTATCATCTCAACAGCTGAACTGTTGTAAGGATTTGATTGTGTCATGTGTTTTGACATTAATTTTAATATGCAGCAGTTTGAATTCAAACCTATATTTAGTTCAGATGGGATTATACTCTGTTGCTGATGCTTATTTATATCTGACTATAAAAGCAATATGTGCTCATTGTAGACAAGCTAGAAAACACAAACTACTCTTGTTAACATTTGTGAATTTCTTACTAGTCTTATGTCAAGCAAAACTAGAATCATACCAGTGAATCTTGTAACCTGACTTTTTTTACTTAACACTTTCTCACATTATGTAATTTGAAGATAGATAGGTCTCTATTATTCTATAGTATGTTATAACTATTAAATGTTTTAAGTTTTTAAATTAATTAATTTTATGAAAGAGAGAAATATCCTTAACAGGTTCTCACCATGCCATGATAATATCTTTAACTGGACTAAAATACAGTGTATTGATACTGGGAAAATTCATTTTTCATGCTGTAAAAGTATACAGTGATTGACAATATATAAAAAAATTAAAAACATTTTAAACATTTTTCCTCTCCCCCCGCAAAAAAAAGCTGTTCCTTCCACTTTCTCCTAACTTCTACTGTAACAATAACCTTAAACCTCTGGGAAAAACCAAGGCATTCTGATGATACAAGGCCTAGCTGAGGATCTGGCATCAGGGAGTCCTAGAATTGGGCTGTCCAAGTAGAAAAACAGATTTTCAGACAAATGTGGCCCCTTCTGCTTTAATGTGTATCTGGAAATCTGTTTTTATCATCTCAACAGCTGAACTGTTGTAAGGATTTGATTGTGTCATGTGTTTTGACATTAATTTTAATATGCAGCAGTTTGAATTCAAACCTATATTTAGTTCAGATGGGATTATACTCTGTTGCTGATGCTTATTTATATCTGACTATAAAAGCAATATGTGCTCATTGTAGACAAGCTAGAAAACACAAACTACTCTTGTTAACATTTGTGAATTTCTTACTAGTCTTATGTCAAGCAAAACTAGAATCATACCAGTGAATCTTGTAACCTGACTTTTTTTACTTAACACTTTCTCACATTATGTAATTTGAAGATAGATAGGTCTCTATTATTCTATAGTATGTTATAACTATTAAATGTTTTAAGTTTTTAAATTAATTAATTTTATGAAAGAGAGAAATATCCTTAACAGGTTCTCACCATGCCACAATCCTCCCCCTAGCCAACAAAAATCAGAGGTGCACACTAGTGCGTCAAGAATATTCAGGTAGACCGGGGATCTGAATTTAAGTTTCCCATGTGGCTCCAGTATTGTGTACCAGGGCCCTACCACCTGTGCCACAACTACTGGGGAAAGATTTGAGCACTCCCAATTTAACAGATATATACTTTCTAATTTTATTTCCTATTTGAGTCACATTTGTAAGTCTTTATAAGATTTCTTAGTATTGATTCTCTGCAAAAAAGGAAATACTGATTCAAAGGGCATTTAATGCCTTTTTTTGGTAGATAAAGTCAGCATCCAGAAAGTCTATATCAATTCTTGGTTTCAAATACTGTATAAGTGTCAATTTAAATACAGTACCATTAATTTTGGATTTAGGATATTATTAAAGTTTTTCTTTATTTTTTAATTATTTTAAGTTATTTTATGCATTCAATCATTGTACATCACTATAGCTTATACAATTAATTACTCAACATTAATACACCTCACACCAGTCCAGTTGAAGATATCATACATGTTATTAACAGACGGTCCTCCATTTCTGTGTCCCTTAAATGTTTTGCCTCTCTATTTTTCTCCTCGATTCCTTTCCTCTCACTCTCTTCCATCTCCCATCCTCTTCCTGCACTATCTCCAGTATCCGTAACCTTTTCCCATGCTTCTATATTTTTTGAAATCTTAATAATATATGGGCAGTACATTGATAAGTAGTCATTTTAATTTGTATGTGTTGGTTCATAGTAAACACCAAGTTACAAAAACAAAAATATGTATTTCACAATATCACAGGCTGGATAGAAGGAGAATCTAACACCACCCTATCTGGACCTGTAGCTAGAAGCCAGGGACTCTCAACAGATACCAACATTGATAGGAAACTCAGATGACCAGAAGCTCTGCAAGCCTGTCTGGAGTTTAAGCAAAACTCCAGAGGAAAGGAGAATGAAAACCTTCAAATACCTGATGTTTAATTTCCACTTTCCAACAGAATAGTAGGTAAAAATAGAAATTTAGTTTCACTATAGAAAAACACAGAAAATTAAGCCTCTTGCACACCTGAATTATGATCTGAGATTCCTAATTAACACATGTAATGAAGAGCTAGTTTATGTCCTACATAAACTAGGTCTGCTGATAGGGTCTGGAAATGGAGGGAGAAATAAAGCATGCCTGCCTCTTCTTCCCTGTTCAGAAAGAGCAAGAACCAGAAAAAATGTTCTAGAATTTTTCAACATCTAATCAAAGTGTCATAGAATTTACCTTGATGACCTATGCATGCATTTTCAATGGGGGCAATATCAATCAATTTACAATGGTTTGTGACTCCTTAACAAAGAGCTACAGTACATAAGAAGAAATATGGTATATTTAATATTAAAATATCCTAGGTAGGCAATTAGGAAGAATTGTCTAAAAATATTCTTCAAGGAGAATAATGAAAGACAAAAGTTGAGAAACACTTGCCTATTGTAACAAGGAAGACTTGAGAACTCTACCTATTAAACTTAACCTGCACACACCCAAAAAAGACACATTGTCAAAGGCACTATGGCAAGCACATTGAATTAATATAGTTAATTCACTTATTCAATTAAGAAGAACCACAGAAAATCTTTTTCTGGAGGTAGATGTGGTAGTAAAAGAAATCTAAGTGGGACCAGCAGATGGTGTAATAGTTACATCACTGGACTCCCACGTAGTCAACTGTGATTTGAGTCCCAGACCCTGTGGCCTCAAACTCACACCAGGTGCATGTGAGTGCATGCCCAAAATCTTGAGAGGAGAATAGAGCAGAAGAGCAGAAGGGTTTGTGGCATGATCATCCTCCCTGGGGGGTGATTTCTCACTATTTGTCTCTCTGGCAAGCGCACATGCCCTATAGCAAAAAAAAAAAAAAAAAACCAACTCTCTAAACAAAGAGAAAGAAAAGGAAGGAAGGAAAGGAAAGGAAAGGAACCTAAGTAAAGGTTATGGGCATGCTGTCATAACAGCGTGAAAAATTCAGAGTTGTATGGATGCCTATCACTCCACAGAAAAAGAAAAACAAATTGTTTGTCAGGTTTTTAATCAAATAAGTGAATGAATTAGCCATATTAGCCTAATACAATTGCCACAGATGAGGTTTAACCAGAACTAAGACTGATTACAATAAGAGATGCAAACTATAGGGACCAGCAGTTGGCATAATGGCTATGTCACTGGACTCCCATGTAGTCAACCACAGTTCGAGTCCCAGATCCAGTGGCTTAAACTCACACCAGGCACGTGTGCATGCATGCCCAAGATCCCAAGAGTAAAATGGAGGAGAAGGGATTATGGCATGGCCATCCCCCCTCGGGGGTAATTTCTCGCTTTCTGTCTCTCTGTTTCTCTCTGTCTTTCTGGCGAGCACACACACCGTATAGCAAAAACCTTTCAAAAAAAAAAAAAAAGAGAGAGAGAGAGAGAGAGAGATGCAAACTATATATAAGCAAGAAGACAGATTGAAACCCATATCAAAAGGGTATCACTTTACCTGTTGAGTCTTCTCGGGTTTTTTAGTTTGCTTTTTATTTTAAATTTATCTATTTATATTCACTGTACATCATTACAATATACCAAACAGAAGAAAGAGAGAAAGAGAGAAAGAGAGAAAGGGAGAAAGGGAGAAAGGGAGAAAGGGAGAAAGGGAGAAAGAGAGAAAGAGAGAAAGAAAGAAAGAAAGGAAGGAAGGAAGGAAGGAAGGAAGGAAGGAAGGAAGGAAGGAAGGAAAGAAAGAAAGAAAGAAAGAAAAGAAAGAAAAGAAAGAAAAGAAAAGAAAAGAAAGGAATTCCATTCAGAATATACTGTATGTTGGCTCAATCAAGGATATTACCATATGTGTTATTGTCAAACAAATAGTTTTCCATTTCTAGTTTCTTACATATTTTGCTTCTTTCTTTTCCTTTTTGACTCCCTATCTCTGACCCTCTGCCATTTTCTACCCTCCTCCCATACTGTCTCTGGTATCTACAGTTGCTTTCCATGTCTTTTTTTCCCCCTACATTTTATTTATTCACTAAAGATCTTAATTAACCTAAATATTTTCACTAGGAAGCACACCTGATATACACATATCTATGAACATATGTCTGACTTTCAGCATAAACCTCAGTGAGTGGAATGAACATTCTATAAAGTAGCACCTAGCTGGGGCTATATAGCTTACTGCAGTCATTAATAGGTTTTTTAAAATACATTTTTAATTTCAAGAAAAACAGTTTTAGTTTTAATAGATGAAAATCAAAAAATGTTAAGAGAAGTTTGCTTAAGACTTAAAGCCAGGAAAAGGTTAGGATTCAGTTCAGATAGTAGGTAGATGAACCTATCAACAGTTCAAAAGAAGACAAAAATCCTTAAATGTGGAAATCAATGCATTGAAGGTAATGTTTTAGTCTAAAGTAAAAAAATTCTATTTCACTAGTTCAGACTCAGGTAATTAATCTCTCTTCTGTTGAATTTGCAGTGTTATTGTGGTCTTTTATTTCCGTTTAAACTCTGGAAGTTAACATTCAACTCCAGACTTGTCCCTACCATTAGGCTGGTCATTCTCTTTGTTGTTTCTTGTACCCTTATTTCTGTGTGTCCGACTTGAGTTTTCCTGGTATAGCACTCCCTTCAGTGCTTCTTGGAGATCTGGTCTGGTGTTGGTAAATTGTTTCAGGTTTTGTTTATCTGATAATGTTTTTGTCTTTTTTTTTTCCCATATGAAAGATAATCTTGCTGGGTATAGTATTCTTGGATAAAATTGTTTTTCACTTATACTTTGAATATATTTTCCCATTCTTTCCTTGTTTGCATTGTTTCTGATGAGCAGTCCAAAGTTAGCTTTATGGGTTATCCTTTGAAAATTACTTGATTTTTTTTGGTCAATCTAGCTATGATTTTGGTCAATCTAGCTATGATGTGCCTAGGGGAAGATCTTCTTAGGTCAATTCTATGTTGGGTCCTTTGAATTTCTTGGGTCTGGGTATTTGAATGCCTCTCAAGGTTTGGAAAGTTTTCTTCCAGAATATCATGGAATAGATTATCAATGTCCTTATTAGTTTCTTCACCTTCAGAGATACTGATGATCCAGATGTTTGGGCGTTTAATGGTATCTAGTATTACTTATATGTCATTCTCATTTGGGGGGGGTTATTTTTCAATCTTTTTGGTGAATTTGTATAGGTCAGAGGTTCTATCTTCTACATCTGAGATTCAATCTTCTGTATGTTCTAATCTGCTTTTGATACTTTCATCAGAAGTTTTGATTTCCTGTATTACAGCCTTCAATCAATTCCATTTGATTCTTCTTTATCATGTGTGTCTCCTCTTTCAGATTGTTCAAGAACTTCCTCACCTCCTGGAATTCAGTATCTCTTTTCTCCTACACATTCTGGAGCTTGTTGTCTCTATTCTTTTGCATCTCTGTTAGTTTTGTCACTATGAATATTTTAAATTCCTTATCTGACATTTCCATGAGTTCTCTTGTACTCTCTGTGGAGGAAGAGGAGTTATTCTTTTCCATTAGAGGAGAGAGATTTTCTTCATTTCTCGTATTTCTTGTGCCTCTGCAGTGGTATCTGGCCATCTGATGGACTATGTTTTTTCCTATTTTTTGGAGTTAAATCTGAGCAATCAGAGGAATGGAGAAAGAGGTGACCTGCAGTCTGGCTCCTGTCTAGACTGGGGAGCAGGAAGTTGAAGTCTGGGCAGAGAGTCTTCAGGCTGGAAATCCTAAATCTTCGATATTCTGGTAGGAATAAGTGGCTGGTTGAGCAAGGGTCTTGGGGCTGGAAATCCTAGATCTTCAATATTCTGGTAGGAATAAGTGGCTGGTTGAGCAATGCTGATGAGCAGAAGCAAACATCTTAATTTGTAAGCAAGGCCACAAACCTGCTGAAAATAAGAACTCAAAGGCTTTGCATCTGGGTGTTTCAGATTTGGAAGATTTTTTTTTTCTTCCATACAATCAATCACATTATTATTTGTCTTACAAAATGGATATTTAAACAAGTGACTGTTTCTCCCTAGTACTGTTGATAAAACTACGAAATATCTTCAACAGATAATACCACACCTCTTTGTGCTATTAATGCTTTGGAAGATTTACTCAATGTGTTTGCTGGGTGAGGTTCATGCAGATGAAATAAGGGGACAGGAAAGTGGAAAATGTCCAGAGGAATATTACCACCTACCCAAGGGACCTACAAATAATAGCAATAAATTTACTAAATGCAGCATTTATCTAGTTTAGATAAACAAGGGCAACTAGAGTGAGCAGAAGGCCTGGAAATGGTACTGCACACCAGGTACAAAAGCAATAGGCTGGGTCTCTACTGGCGGGGGAAAAAGAGCCAATAGAGTATAGTAGAAAGAGAAAACAGACACGGACTTAAATCCTATCTCCCTTACTTTCTAAATATGCATGCTCTTGCCAGACAATTTGAATTCTGAGCTTCAAACCTCTCATTTGTAAACCAGGATTAAATCCTACTTGCAAGATTGTTTTGAGGATTAAACAAGAATACGTGAACTGAAAAACACCAGTGTCTAATATGTATGCTTGGCAAATGAGAGTTTAAATAAACAGATGGGTGAAAGTTTAAAAGGATGAAATTGAAAAAGATAAAGTATCACTAGGCAGGTGCATGAATTAGAGTGTGTGTGCTTACACTGTAAAAATTAAGTTCATTGTATAAAGAGTATTGAGAATGTGAGTTAACTTAGCTAATGGAACAGTGAGGAAAAGTCTTATATATAAGGAGAATATGAACAAGTATAAGTCTCTGCTTGACCACCATCAAAGAAGAGGACTGAACCTAGTAATAATTAAAAAAAAAAATTCAAGGTCATGTCAGAAAAAAGAGACTGATGGTCCTGGGATTTTTTTAGCACCTGGCAAATGGGTAGCTCTACAGAGTTTTAAATCAGGAAATTATTTTGGAAGTTGCCATATAAGCTGCTTAATAAAAAAAATAAATGCAAAGTGTTGGGGTATGTCTTAGTCCGTTTGGGCTCCTATAAAAAAATGCCACAGACTGTGTGGCTTATAAAAAAAAAAAATTATTTCTCACAGTTCTGGAGTCTCTAAGTCCAAAATCATAGCATCAATAGATTCAGTATCTGGTAAGAGCCTGCTTTCTGGTTCATAGATGGCTGTCTTCTTTCATGTCCTTTCATGGTGGAAAGGACAAGAGATTCCTCTGGAGTCTCTTCTATAAGGGCACTAATCCCATTCATGAGGGCTGTGCCGTCATGACCTAATCACCTGCTAGAGACCCCACCTGACAATACTACCACATTGGGAGTTTAGATTCCAATATATGAATTGGGATGAGCACCCAAACATTCATCCACGTCTCCATCTTGTCAGGATTTACTGCACATACATGCATACATCCAGTGTATTTTTCAAACCACAAGGGCTAGGATTCCAACTGTGGTCAATCATATGGGATCTGACTTTCTCTGCAGAGTGCTTAACAACCGTGCTACAGGGCCAGCCCTGCAATTTGTTTTAAATGATCAGGTATACAAGAGTAGCATATCATTTACGTGTCACAAGCATTCATAAACAAGGATCGAGCAATATGCTGAGTATATCAATAGCACATGATTTAAATAGTATATAAAATATGAAGTGATATTTCATGCCAAGAGGAAGTTTATAGCCTTCTTAGAATTACTAATAGCATAGAAATCAGATCTGCTACATATTAGGTCAAAGAAGGGAAATAAAATTCATTTGACTTTTCAAAATAAAGGTGGTGTGCTTTGGTGATAGAACCGTTGCTCTATATTTGATTTCAAAAGAACAACAAAACTATAGAGCAGATTTTTTTTATTTTGAGATGGTCACCTAACATGTTATTATAATTGAGTTTCCCCCTGGTGATGATGTAATTATGATGTTCTTAAATATTAGGGGAGAAAGGCCCAGTTTGTCAGCACTTTAAGGCATGCTGATGCAACTCAGCAGTGGAGAGAACACCCAGTTAATGAATTAGCAGCCAAGCGATCTAGTGGGAAGGCAGCTGATGTGACAGCACATTGATTTCTTCTGAAATTCTGTTTTGCCTTTTATGACTTTCAATTTAAATTCCCATCTTTACCATGGTTGTATTATGGGTTTCTTACTCCCAGGGTGATAGCTTTCATGTTCTTGAGAAAGAAAAACAAACTAACCTACATAAGTCCCAAATCCTCATCCAATATCACAGGGCCTTTGTGTATAATTCTCTCCCTCTCTCTGAAATGCCCAGGGACTGTGCTCACCAGTCAGGCCTCATGCCAGGCAAGTTCTTAATGTGGAACAGTATTCCATGACAAATTGCCTGGGGGCTCTTTTTACATTTAGCTTCTGAATTTTCTATCTTCTTAAGAAAGCGCAGCAATGTATATACTAAAATTCAGACATGCGAGAACAACTAAACAATACCTCCTATTTTCCTTTTCCATTTTTTTTCCCCTTTTCCTATTTGCCAGAGAGCACATGCACTAACCAGAGAGAGACAAAGAGAGGAGGAGAGAGAGAAAGTATCCCCATAACTAGATGTGGTCACATTGCAACCCTCTTTCCTCCATTTCTCCATCCTGTCAGGATTTGGGGCACACACATGCACATGTGCCCAGCATGTTTCTCAAGCTACTGTGGCTAGGATTTGTACCACGGTCAGCCATTAGGATCTGAGTCCCTTAACCATTCAGCCATGGGGCCAGTTACATCAATGGGCAAATAGATAAACAAAATGTGAGATATGTATTATATATATGTATGTATATATATATATATTCAATCATATTATATAAATATAAAATTCAGTCTTCTAAAGAAAAAATTTTGACATATACTACAGCATGAATAAACCATAACCCTGAAGACATGACACTAAGTGAAATAAGGTAGTAACAAACAAACAAATATTGTTTAATAGATTCCTATTATATGAGGTTCCCAGAATAGTCAGATTCAGACAGTAAAATTGTGGTTTCCAAGGGGTAGGGAGGAATGAGAGTAGGAAGTTAGTGCCTAATGAGTTTAGAGTCTCAGTTGGGGAAGATAAAAAAGTTATAGAAGTGGATGGTGGAAGTGCCTGTAGAACAATGTAAATGTACTTAATACCCGAGAACTGTACATTTTAAAAATGGTTTAAGGGGCCAACAGCTGGCATGGTGGTTAAGGCACTGGACTCCCACATGGTTGACTGTGGATTGAGTGCCAGACATGGTGGCTTATTTCCTTGCTTCTCTCTCTCTCTCTCTCTCTCTCTCTCTCTCTCTGTCTCTTTCTGGTGAGTACACATGCCCTATAGCAAACTTAAAAATAATAATAATGAGGGACCAGCAGCTAGTGTAATGGCTATGTCGCTGGACTCCCAAGTAGTCGACAGCAGTTCATGTCCTGGACCTGGTGGCTTAAAACTCACGCTGGGCGCATGTGTGTGCGTGCCCAAGATCCCAGGAGGAGAATGGAGGAGAAGGGATTGTGGCGTGGCTATCCCCCCTAGGGAGTGATTTCTCGCTTTCTGTCTCTCTGTCTCTCTGTGTGTGTCTGGCAAGCACACACACCCTATGGCAAAAACCTCTCCAAAAATAATAATAATAACAATAATGATAACAAATAAAACTAAATAATTATTTTTAAAACTGGTTTAAATGGTAAATTTTGTTATGTATATTTTACACCACCCCCCAAAAAAATCCTTTCATTGGGGCCAGCAGTTAGCGTAATGGCTATGTTGCTGGACTCCCACGTAGTCAACCGCGGTTCGCGTCCATGACCCTGTGGATTAAAACTCACACCGGGCACATGTGCATGCATGCCCAAGATCCTGAGAGGAGATTGGAGGAGAAGGGATTGCGGCGTGACCATCCCCCCTGGGGAGTGATTTCTCGCTTTCTGTCTCTCTGTCTGGTGAGCGCACACGCCCTGCAGTGAAACCTCTCCAAAAAAAAAAAAATCCTTTTATGTCCATTTTCCCCCTTGTCCTACTGCTTCACAGCATCCTCCTGTACAAGAAAACTTCAGTATTCTCATAACATTGGTGCAAGGTTCTTGGTTTACACGGTGACTTCAGCTGGGGTATCTTGACCACAGGAAGCTCTATTCTACTGCCTCTAGCACTGTATTTATCATCTTTTTCCTCAGGGATTGCTCTAGGGAGCTTGCCATCACTTTTAATGAGTAGGCTCCCACCTTGGCCATCAGGCCTTATAGACCCCTGGGGTCAGATTCATTCACTACTTGAGAAGCCTACCCTTCAGTCCTTGACATTAAGATCACTTCTCCCTTTGCTGCAGTAATCCCTGGGAAGTCCACCAGTCAGCCTGTTTAGGTAAGTTTCCCACTCCCTAGCTCCACCTCCATTGCAAGAACCATGCAGGATATATAGGAAGGCTTTAGGGAAGCAGTTAGAACTGCCTTGAGCCCTCTCTTAAGATCATCATGCCATACCACCATTTTGTTTTCTCCTGTCCCTCCCCAATATTTGCTCAAGGATGATCAGCAGCTAGAATATTGGTCCCCTTGTTTTGGGATTTCCTCTTAAACTACCTTCATCTCTCCACCTCCAGCCCTCAAAACAGAGCCAGATTGGTAGAACTACTGGGGGTCATGAGGGATCCAGTCAGAATCTTCATTCTTCACTCATTGTCCCCCTCCCGATTCCATTAACATGAAGGGTTCATACTCCTTCCCCAAGGGAAGCAAGGAAGACATGTTACTTTCTATATGACCTATCATTCAGGCACAATGAAGTCATATGTGCCCTGTTCATTGGACAAATCTAAAAGTTGCCAATTTTTGAACTCCCTTTATATTAATATAACTTGCAAATGTGCTCTCGTGTTGGGCCACGTGGTACATTTGATTATATTTCCTTCTCTATGGGTGACTCTGAGAAGAGTTATTTTTAGCATTGGAGTTAATGAATTCACTTTACATGTATTCCATCAATTGTCTGAATTCATTCCATATTTTGTTTGGAGTTTTGATTTTCTAGTTTTAATTGCCTTTTTGTCTTACATTATTTGATACTATGCTGGAGTGTGTCCTAAGAGATAAGTGGGTGGTAAACTTAGAGACTTTGACTACCGTGTCTTGTCTTTGCTTTCCTACTTGATGAGTATTTCTCTGTGTATAAAATTCTGGGATGAAATTATTTCTCCATAGATTTTTACAAAATATATATTGCTTTGAAGTAACCAGGCTTTCTCATAAGTTTTTGTTAGTCTCATTCTTGTCAATTATGTAATTTTCAGACACAAGTCATCAGAGTCACCTGTGGCCCAAAGAAGAAGAAAGACCCCAATTCTAGTACTAGAAATGTTACCATTCAAAATAAGTTTGTTTGTCTTAGAAACATTGTATTTTGCAGTTGGTTCTATATGTTGTCTAGGTAAATCACCATCTACTACTGTAAAATTCTCACCCAAACATACAACAAAAAGTTGGAAAAGTTGGATACTACCTTTATCAACTTTTCAAATAATTTGAATCTTCATTTTTAACAATGTTAAGGAACCCTTCTGAAATCATGTATTTGTGCTACAATATAAAAATTCAAAATCCATGTTTACAAACCCATCTTTTTTAAAAGCAGAATTATTTTTAAAAATCTAATGCTGACAATATAGAAATAAATTAAAGCGTTTATCTTTAACCATGAAAAAATTTCATATCTTTCAATTTGGGGAAATTATATATTTCTGAAAATTCTTTTTTGTTCTGAATCTTTTTATAGCATCCTGTTCTTGACTTTTTTATTTTTATTTTTTTTTTGAGAGGTTTCTGCTATAGGGCGCATGCATGCACCAGAAAGACAGAGAGAAAGAAAGTGAGAAATCACCCCTAGAGGGATAGCCATGCCACAATCCCTTCTCCTCCATTCTCCTCTTGGGATCTTGGGCACACACACACACGCCCAGCATGAGTTTAAGCCACTGGGTCCAGGACTCAAAGCACGGTCAACTAGATGAGAGTCTAGCAACATAGCCATTAAGCCAACTGCTGCTCTCCCCTGTTCTCGACTTTTTGGAGAATATTAATTAGAAGCTTTTCTATGTGTCAAAGTGGATAGGTAGAAATGTGCTATGTTTTGTTATTTTCTAATTTTTTTAGGGTTTTTTTTTATTTTTAATTAATTGATGAATTTTCATTCACTCCCTGAGCATTGTAACAGCATACAAAAATGTGACTTTCCCATCCAGAATATACTGCATAGTGGCTTAACCATACAATGTTATCATCAGTACATGTCCATTCTAGTTTCATATGTCTTTATATATTTCCCCCATTTCTCACCCTGCGCCATTTCCCATACTCCTCCCACACTATCTCAAATGTCTACAGTTGTTTTCCATTCCTTTTTCCCCCCACATTTTATTGATTCACAGAATTTCTTAAGTAATCTAACTACTTTCAATAGTAAGTTCAGCTGGTATATACATATCTGTGAATGCATTCTGACTTTAGGCATGAAACTCTGAGTAGAATGAATATACTATAAGGTAGCACATAGTTGATGCTATATACCTTACTACAGTCATTAAATAGGTATTTTTAATATTTTTTTAATTTTAAGAAAAGCAGTTTTAGCTTTAATAAATCAAAGAAATTCTAAGGAACATTGCTTAAAACTTAAAGCCAGAAAACAGGTTAGGATTCTGTTCAAATGGTAGGTAAATGAACCTACCTGCAGCTCAAGACGGGACAAAAATTCTTATGGAAAACAAAGCCCAGAAGAAAATCAGTAATGTTTTAGTCCAAAGTCATAAAATTCTGTTTCACTAGTTCAGTCTCATGTACTTAATCTATCTTCTGTTGTGGTTTGATCTTCCCAATTAAATTCTGGAATATAATGTTCAACTTTAGACTTGTCCTTTACCATTAAGTTGGCCATTTTCTTAGTTTTTGAACTCTTATTTCTGTGTGTCTGTATTTAATTTTCCTGATATAGCACTCCCTTGGGAATTTCTTGGAGATCTGGTCTGGTGTTGATAAATTATTTAAGGTTTTGTTTATCTGAGAATATTCTTGTATTTTTCCCCATATGAAGGATAATCTTGCCAGGTACAATATTCTTGGTTGAAATTCCTTTTCCCTTAACACTTTGAATATATTTTCCCCTTCTTTCCTCACTAACATTGCTTCTGATGAGAGGTCTGCCATTAGCCTACTGAGATATTCTTTGTAGGTAACTTGACGTTTCTCTCTTTCCAATCTTAGTATCTTATCTTTGTCTGTGGTTTCGGTCAATATGGCTATAATGTGTCTTGGAGAACATCCTCTTGGGTTGATTCTATTTGGGGGTCCTTTGAATTTCTTGGGACTAGATCTTTAAATGCCTCTCTAGGTTTGGAAAGTTTTCTTATAGGATTTCATGGAATAGATTATCAATGCCCTTATGAGTCTCTTTGCCTTCTGGGATACCGATTATCCAGATGTTTGGACATTTGATGGTATCTAGTATTTCTCGTATATTATTCTCATTTTGGGGGCAATTTTCTCAGTCTTTGTGGTGATTTTTCTACGCCAGCAATTCCATCTTCCATGTCTGAGATTCAATTTTCTGTATAATCTAGTCTGCTTTTAATACTTTCAAGGGAGAGACTTCCTGAATTTATTTGTTTTATATTACATTTAATCACATGTATCTTTATGGTATGTAACATTTCTTTTTCTAGCATGGTTACCGTGCATATCAATCAAACAAAAACATTGCTATCCACATCCTCATCAGCAAATAGCTTTTCATTTTTCTGGATTATTATTGTTATTTATTCTCATTTTTTAAACATCCAATCACTATACATTGGCTTGTAAAGAGGTTTTTGCCTAACATGAAATACTTCTCAGACCCATCCAGTTGAGAATACTAGACATGCTATCAACAACAGTAATAAAACATTTCTGGGGAACCGGCAGTTAGCGTAATGTCTATGTCGCTGGACTCCCACGTAGTCGACCGCGGTTCGCGTCCCGGACCTGGTGGCTTAAAACTCACGCCGGGCGCCTGTGCGTGCATGCCCAGGATCCCAAGAGGAGAATGGAGGAGAAGGGATTGCTGCGTGACCATCCCCCCTGGGGGGTGATTTCTCGCTTTCTGTCTCTATGTCTCTCTCTGGCTGGCTGGCAGGCACACGCGCCCTATAGCGAAAACCTCCACACAAAAAAAACATTTCTGTGTCCCACAAATGTCATACCTCTCTATTTTTTCTCCTGCTTTCCTTCTCTATACTCTTCCCTTCCCCCCTGTCTTTTCTAATTCTTATCTTCCTTGAATTATTTCATATTCCTTTAGCATCTTTTTTGTTTCTTTTTCTTTCTTTTGCTTATTTCACAAGCATTTCTCAAATATCTACTAATTCTTCCATTCACAATTCAGAATGAGACCAAAATAAGCTCATAGTGAACACTGCATATCTGAATAGGGCTTATTAATGGGTGGACTTCACCTTATAATAAGCAGATAAGAAGTTGATCTTCAGACAAGAAACAAAAATACCAAAACAGGAAGGAAGATCTTTAGTCTTAAATGCCAGTACCGGTACTATTGAGTTGTTGGAAAAGGCATAACCTATTTTTTCTATGTTTTCCTATGCAAAAGTATGCCATGACTTTTCAGACAGCCCAATAGTTCTCTTCATTTGTTCCCAAAAACTGTGTCCAATTTCATCAAAGGAAATTGTCTGATTGTTTTGCACAGAATATAAACTCCTGAACTAATGAGCAT
The DNA here is from genome assembly GCF_000334495.1 of Tupaia belangeri chinensis. Lineage (NCBI taxonomy): Eukaryota > Metazoa > Chordata > Mammalia > Scandentia > Tupaiidae > Tupaia > Tupaia belangeri. The sequence goes on from NW_006159735.1 coordinate 363,268, forward strand.
TATGCATATGGAAAAGGAGTGGGGCCCACTATTCCATATAGACACCTCCAATTAACCCCTACATTCTACTTCCTATCTTCAACTCTCCATGGCTTTTCCTTGTCCTGAGATAGGGTCCCTCCTCATCCCTGGTTCTTTATCACATTCTAAGCTGCAGCCTCTTCCACACTTTTCATGATTCTCTACTCCTCTGTTTCTTTGCTTATAAAAAGTTCTAGAAGGTCTCCGCTGCCAATAACAGCTCTCCCCTCCCATCTACTGTTTTCTTTATTATGATATTTTATCTTCCTTCCAGTTTAGTCAATTTAGAGTCTCAGAAGAACAAGAAAATAAACATTTCTATTTCTTCTAGATCTTTTTTTTAAAAACTTCAAGTAGTTATTTAATTTCTAAGTGAGCTTTTTTCCTGTTTTTTTTTTTTTAATTATTTTAGAGTTCTGGTCTTTTTAAATCAAAATGTAACTTTTTTTCCAACCTTGATGAATTTATTTAGGCTTTTTATCATCAAATTGCTGTTTGTAAGTGTTCTGTGGAGTCAGATCATCTATTTTGTTTGTAAGATACAAATTCTATAAATGTCAATTAACTTGACCTTGTTGATTATGTTATTCAAATCTTTTAGAAAATTTATTTTTAGGCTGTTTTATCTGAAAAACTTCAGAAGACATTTATTTAAAATCTCCCACTGTGATTTTAGCATTTTCTCCTCAACTTTTTTAGCAAGTTTTGCTTTATGTGTTTGTCTGCTATGTTCATGTATACTCTAGTGCATAAAGGTTTGTGTTTTTTCTTAGCTATCTTTTGTCAGCACCTAAACTCTCCTCTCTTTCCCAGTACCACAGAGAGTAAAGTCCTTTCCTCTCAGGTTGGCACATGCTCTCCAGGCAGGCCCTGCCAGCAGCATCACTTTCTTCACTGTGATTCCAGAGGATGAATTTAGAGGAACGAGTAAAGGATGTGTTCTCTGGCCTCCATCTTCTAATAAAAAATTTTGGTAGTATAGCAATTAACTCTGTTATAGACCCACATCTGACCCTATTTTATGGTTATAATAATCCCTCAGAATCATCACACCGAGGCAATGAAAAGTATGGTACTTACATCACGTCAAAATTCCAAGGTTATCACCTGCCTCCAAGTCATCACTGACAAGTAACCCTGACTGGGACATCACTCATGAGCAAGCCTCTAATGGGGGCTGCCTATGTAGGTCTGGCCAGTGACTCAGCATCTCAAGAAACACAGGGATGAGGATCCCAGCTGCTCTGTATATTGTCAGAGCTGGGTATGTCTGGATAATATGTCCAAATGAGCAGTAGTCTCGATTTGCTGGGCTCTAAGTTCTTACATGTAAGACTGTTGTCATCCATGATGTAGATTTTTACCCCAGGGTTGAGGCAGAGCCAAAATTTAAATTCAGTAAAGATTGCATCACAGAAAGATAAATCCATGTAAGTCTGAGCATTTAACATTGCAATTATCAATAATACTAAGCAGTGAATCAAATATTTGTCATGTATATAGTAGATGTTTAATAAAGCTTTGCCAAAAAATGTTGAAAAAATAGTAATGAAACAACGACAACAAAACATTGCACCCCAGGATTACATTGTTTCAATTTTATGACCAATTCTCCCAAGTATCAGAACTTATTACATGGGTGGGTAAAAAGTTTAGGAATTAACTGTTTTCCATTTTCAGGTTGGAGGGGAATATGGTGTAAAACATCCCATGATGACTTCCTCTTTCATTAACCTTCAGATGGGAGAAAGGTCTTTATTGGTCATTGATATGAGTGATTTGTCTTGATGAAGGCACTTTAATGGTCAGCATTAATATTTAAAAAGTTCAGGAATTAACTGCTTACTAGAAGTCTGTTTTCCATTTTCAGGTTGAAGGGGAATATGGTGTAAAACATCCCATGATGACTTCCTCTTTCATTAACCTTCAGATGGGAGAAAGGTCTTTATTGGTCATTGATATGAGTGATTTGTCTTGATGAAGGCACTTTAATGGTCAGCATTAATATTAATTAATATCATTCCAGATTAAGTGACCCAGCTACAGTTCTCATTCTTGGCAATATTTCTTTCAAAAGCAAACAAAAATCATGAATAACTTCAATTATGACACTCCAGAAGAGGGCAGAGGGAATAATGTCTGTGAGAGCTGATGCCCAGCTAGACTAGAGTATAATGTTGACCAAAATCCTGATCCCTCAGTGTATGATGAGGAAACAAAATGAGGCCTTAGATCCTCATCATAAATTTGGCAACAGATATTCCCAATCCTAGACATGCTGGAGGAACAGTTGCATCATTGCTCAACCACATCTAAGGCACCACCTCAAGTCAAATTCAATAGAGGGATATGTTTGACAACCTATGGATGGAGACTTAGGTTCTGCTCCATTAGGCCTAATTCAATTCAAAGCTCACCATTTCCCATGGTATACAGTGTTCAGTCAGGTAAGAGCTTGGGTTTTCTAGCCAGCCAGTTCACTGAAAAAATATAGTTTGTCAAATTTAGGACTGTAAGAATAATCCTTTCTGTCTGAGATTATTATCCCTGAGATGAATAATCCTCTCTCGCTCTCACCCGTGCTCTCTCTCTCTCAGTTTAAACTTACTGGTCACATTTGACCTGCAAAATTGGAACCTCCTAAGAACACTAGAATGCACTGGCCACCAACCAGGTGTAAACAAGCTGTAAAATTTCAGAACCTTAAGACACCTCAGTAATTTTATGGAATTCCACCATGCTTGATAGAGTCCCTGCTGGGACCACAAGAGGCATGTTTCTTCTCTTCCTCTGATACATGAAGAGTTTTAAGTAGACCAATTCCTTTTCCAATTTTTTCCTAGTAGCTTTTTAGGTTTTTCTGTATACTAGCTCCATTCTGTGTTATAAAACTCATGTCAAATTCTGCACTGATTATATGTGAATGACTAAAATTATTCCCTATAGGGACCATCAGATGATGTAATGTTTATGTCACTAGACTCCCATGTCGTCAACCACAGTTTGAGTCCCAGACTTGGTGACTTGAAACTCACACCAGGTGCATGTGCATGCTTGCCCAAAAATCCAGAGAGGAGAATGGAGGAGAAAGGATTGCAGCGTGGCCATCCTCCATTGGGGGTAATTTCTTGCTTTTTGTCTCTCTCTGTCTCTCTGGCAAGCACACATGCCCTATAGCAAAACTCTCAAAAAAAAAAAAAAAAGAAAGAGAAAGAAAGAAAGAAAAAGAAAGACGAGAAAGAAAGAAAAACACTCCCTACAGAATATAAGGAATTAATATGATTTCCTATCCAATGCAGGAAGAAGGATGTATAAGAGGAGAAGAGATAAGGCTGGGGACCAGAGCAGGTATTCAGTCACTTTGGTGTGGTACTAAAAGCCACACCAAGCCTAGCAAGGCTAAGAAGCAAGAGTAGTCTAAAACCATTTCATGGTGATTAGTTACAAAAATGCTAAGATCAAAGTCCAAAAGTACATCAAAAAGACCTAAAATATGTAAGAAATAAAGAGTGAGGTGATAACAGGAGCCTGAGTGCCTAGAACTCTTTTCCCATTGCTTTCAAAGGCCAGCTTGGAGGACTGAGAGCAATAAGCAGACACCCTTCTGGCAAAGGCCCAGGATCAGGGTCCTTGCCAGTTCTCACAGTCCATAGGTCACTTCAGGTTTCTAGGCAGCATACTAGGATCTGGCATGGGACAAATTTATAAAATGTCTTCATCCAGAATATGGAGATGGTAAATCACTTTTTCTGTTATTTGGTGGACTCTTTAAAGGAAACATATCTTTCACTTTGACTAGCATATCCAGTCCTGATATTCACTGGACTTTCAGCAGAAAAGATGAATAAACACTATCGATGATATAAAGTGTTGTAGTGTAAATTCTACTGTATTGTTACAGAGATATTCCCAGACCTCCTCAGTGTGAGACCATAAACCAAACTCACATTTCTTTAGCTAGAAATAGCCGTTGTGTTTTTACAAATTCTTCCTGACCTCCCTGGTGATTGTAGATTCAAATGCGTATTTCCATGTTGATACTGGTTACCTTCCTATTCTTATAAATTATATTTATGCCTCTACTTTAATATTTATATACTCTAATCAAGTAACCATTCTACATACACATGCACGCACATGCATGCACATGCTCACACACATGCATGTGTGCACAATTTTACTTCCCTTCTCCAACTGTCAATCCTCTTGCCCCAGTCCTTTATAAACTCTTGAATATGGTCAAAAAAATAATGGCCCAGGACTAAAAATGTAAAATTTTCTCTTTTAGCAAAATTCAGGATTCCACACATAGGTTAGAGGCTGAAGATGATATAATTCAGTTATACTCAATAGCCTATGTCTTCTTTTTATTCACCTCGTTACTCATTACAGCAGCTAAACTGGGTACCTTCCTGATTACAAGTTCTTTGAGAGAAGGAATTAGATTTGTCTTAATCACTGCTATCCCCAGAATTGGAACATAAATAACAATTGCCTGGCTGAAGGGGCTATCGGTCAAAGATATGTAAAATCACTTTATGTCTAGACATCCAAAAAATGGCACCTCTTAAGGCGCTCATCAGCCACTGACAAGAACTCCCTTAAGTGGGAATATATTGCTCTAAAGTTCAACAACAACAACAACAAAAATCGATGCAGTTCTTGCATTTTTGTTTAGTGGGGCTTTGCTGCCAGTTATTTCTAGGGATGTCATTTTGACAACTCAGAATGCCAATACTTTGAGATAAGTTGGTCCATTTCTTAAAGTTCATGAGAGCTCTAGAATTGTTCTACCACAGGACCATTTCTCAGTAATGGAATTCTGGCCATGTACTGCAGTACAAATAATTGTTGGTGAGTCCAATTTATATATTTTTTCCAACATGCTTTGACCTCGATTATCGTCTTAATTAATTAACTCACAGACCAGTCTTTTGTGTCAGATCATCTTCATCAATCACACCAGTTCTTAGGTGAATCTACTTCTTTGTTTGGCTTTCTAAGTTCACCATCAGAGGAAAGCTCTTTCATTTCCTGAAACAGTACAAATTAAACTACACGATTAAAAAATGGTTAAGACATGAAACAGCAACCAGACTTCTCCAAATGTCAATCCTGGCACCTTACTCACTGCCTGTGACAGTGTGCAAGTTACTTAAGTGCTCTCTATTCTTGCTTCATTTTGTACAAAGTGGGGGTAATAATAGTTCCTAATTCATAGAGCTGTGATGAGGTTTAAATGAGTTGACTCATAAGACACTTAAAAGAATGCCTGCACATACTAGATGCTCAATAAATGTTAGCTATTATTTTTACACTGTTAAAAATATTTTAGAAAAATTAAAGTACTACTAGTTTTTTCTCTAATTTCCCTGACAATGGTTTTTATTTTCTTCAATATTTATCCAAACTACTAGAATATGGCACTGGAGGGCTTCTAAACTCTCAGATATCTGAATGATGAGTCTGGATGTTTATAAAAATGATAACACAATTAGTGTCCAGGGATGAGCACTGATAACATGAGTACGACAGGTAGGAATTGAGCTATCGAGCTCATTCTATATAGTAGCCCCCCGACTTACTCCACACATCTATGATACATTTGGACACCCAGGATGTGGCATATCTGATCAAGATAGGTTTAAAGGTGTGAAGATTAATCCCACACGTTGATTGCATCAGTACCTATAGCTAAAAAACAGAACCCAGATACACTGTTATGCAAATTTCCAAAATGTGTTGAAGGGCAAAATTTTGGGGAAACTTTTATTTAGTACTGCGACTCTGCCGACATCTGAGACTTTCCTATGGATCACCCATATGTTTAGAGAGGATGGAGATGGATAGTATTTGGCAACAGCCTCTATATAACTAAAGCTATTGAAATGGACTTGCTTGCCATGATACAGGTGAATTTAGCCAAATAGCATGCTGTAACTCCAACAGGAAGCCAAAGATGAAAGGGAGAAAACACAACTATACAGAATGCGCTTACACAGACAGAGCCAATAATAGGAATAACCAGTAGCCCCAATTACTCCAGTTAGGCTTGACTGAAGCCAGAGGTAATGTCTAAGGCAAAGTGCTAGCTGTGCAGTGGGTTGTCTCCGGCTGCAAGAAGGCCCCAAGTTATGGCCTTTCTGAACATCACTTGTATATAAAGGTGACCCATCCTCTTAGAACATGATTCAAACTTGCCTTCAAGTATTTAAGAAGGGTTGACCTGTGGTGTTAAGTGAGCCAGATCCCAGATAACCAAACATGAGATTCAAATCCCAGCCCAGCAGCTTGAAACATATACCAAGTGTGTACACTTGTGTGCCCAAAATACCGACAGAATGGAGAAATGGAGGGAAAGGGATTGCAGTGTGACCACATACCATGAGGGGTACTTTCTCTCTCTTTCTCTCTTCCTCTCTCTCTCTCTTTCTCTCTCTCTCTCTCTCTCTCTCTCTCTCTCATGAGTGCATGTACTCTCTAGCAAATTTAAAAGAGAAAAAAGAGAGTTTAAGAAATTTGCACAGAAACAGCAGTTGATATAATGGCTATGTTACTGGACTCCCATGTAGTCAACTATAGTTCAAGTCCCACACCCGGTGGCTTAAACTCATGCCGGGCACGTGTGCATGTGTGCCCAAGATCCCAAGAGGAGAATGGAGGAGAAGGGATTGTGGCGTGGCCATGCCCCCTCCCGCCCTGGGAGGGGGGCATTTCTCGCTTTCTGTCTCTCTGTCTCTCTGTGTCTTTTCAGTGGGCACATGCACCCTATAGCAAAAAAACTCTTAAAAAAAAAAAAAAGAGAGAGAGAGAGAGCCATGAACAAGCAGGCTCAAAATAAGATAAATATAAGTCCCAACAGGAAACCATAAAGCTAATCAGAAAACCAAGACCAAACATGTCACAAACTAAGAAAACTCAGCAGAGGTCCATGGAAGGCCAGCCTTGGAAGACACAGGTGCTTGTAGTTGATCCCATACAGTAGAGCTACAGTTAATCTTTCGGCCTTCAGTTTGGTCAACAGCAAATACAAATTGGAAGTCAGGAAACCGTAACAAGATCATAACAAGGTCATAACAACATACTACTCTATGTAACATTGTGTGGTAGGCAAAATAACACTCCTCCCTTCCCAAAAATGTAAACATCCTATCTATCATATTTTAGGTAATATGAAAAAGGGAAATTAAGGTTTCTATTTCTATTGCAATTAAAGTGGCTATTCAATTGACTTTATGAGGAATAGATTATTTCATTAGGTGAGCTCAATCTAATCACTTAAATTCCTCAAAAGAAGGGGAAGAAGAGAGATCCTCTGTAAAAAGAGTCTCAACTCATTGATTGTCTTAGTCAGTTTTAGATGCTGTAACAAAACACCATATTGGATAGCTTAAACAATGGAAATTTATTTCTCCCAGTTCTAAAGGTTGGGAAGTCCAAGATCAAGGTGCCAGCAGATCCCATGTCTAAGGAGGGCCCACTTCCTGATTGTTTTCACAGTGGCAGAGAACAGATAGGAGCTCTCTGGTTTCTTCTTCTAAGGACACTAATGAAAGGTCTTATCCCCAAGTACTATCATACTGGGGATTAGATTTCAGCATATCAATCTGGTGGGGGTGGTGGACTACATTCAGTTAATAACACCCACCATTGCTGACATTGAAGATGACAGGAGGCCAGAGGCCAAGGAATGCAAGCAGCCACTGGAAGCTGGAAAAGGAAAGGCAACAGACTCCAAAGAGGAACATAGCCCTGCCAACACCTTAACTTTAGCCAGTGAGATTCATACGAGAATTCTTTTTGTTTTGTTTTTTCTTTTTAAGAATTTTTATTTATTTTACTTTACTTGTTATTACTATTTTTTAATTTGACCAGACAGACAGAGAGAGAGAAAAAGGGAAAGTAAGAAAGCAAGCCGCCAGGTCTGGGACTCAAACCATAGTTAGCCATGTGGGAGTCCAGCACCTTAACCACCATGCCACCTGCCAGCCCCTCATATGAGAATTCTGATCTACAGAACTATAAGATAATGAATACAATAGTCCCTCCTTGTCCACAAGTATGTGTTTCAAGACCCCAGTGGATGCCTGAAACTGCAGGTAGTACCAAACTCTACATATATTTTATTTTTTATTATACATATATCTCCACGATAAAGTTTAATTTATAAACTAGGCACAGTAAGACATTAACAATAACTAATAATAAGGTAAAAGAATTATAACAATGTGCCAATATTCCCTCTTGTACTTTAGTTCCATTTTAAGTAAAATAAGGGTTCCTTGAACATAAGCACTGCGATACTATGACAGTTCATCTTAAAACCAAGATGACTACTAAATGGTGACTGGGTAGAAAGTGTATACAGTGTAGATACACTGAACAAAGGGATAAGTCATGTCCCAGGGGGTCAGAATAGAATAGCATGAGATTTCATCATGCCACTTAGAACATCACACAATTTAAAGCTTAAAAAATTATTTATTTGTAGGATTTTTCATATATTTTCAGATCATGATTTGACATGGGTAACTGAAATGCTGGAAAGAGAACCCATGAATAAAGATGGACTACCTTACTAGTTGTTTTAAGCCTCTATGTTTGTGATGATTTGTTACAACAGTGATAGAAAATTAAAACATAGTACAACTGAGAAAATATTTCATCTAGATTGTTTTCAACTCTAGAATCAGCATAACCACAACTTTTCCAAAATATTTCTTTTCTACATAAAAATCAACTTCTTTTCAAAGACTACAACTAATACCTGAAAGAGGGGTTGGGGCAGTGTTGGGAGATGTAAATATGGGAAAATGAATGTTCATCTTTTTAATCACTAGAGTTATGGTCAAGTAAAGAGAGGAATCAGGACCAAATCCCAGATCATGAGTGCTCTAGATTGCTCTCAATTTTCATTCAGAAAATTGAAGCTTTGCTCATAGTCATCTCTAACAAGAATTGATATTCCTGGACCAACAGATGGCATAATTGTTACATCACTGGACTTCCACAGAGTCAACCACGGTTCAAGTCCCAGACATGGTGGCTTAAAATTCATGCCAGACATATGTGCATGTGTGCTCAAAATCCCAAGAGGAGAATGGAGGAGAAGTGGTAGCAGCGTAGACATCTCCCCAAGGGGTGATTTCTCACTTTCCGTCTCTCTGTCTCTCTCTGTCTCTCCAGCAAGCACATGTGCCCTATAGCAAAGAAAGAGAGAGAGAGAGGGAAGAGAGAAAGAGAAGAGAGAAAGAAAGAAAGAAAGAAAGAAAGAAAGAAAGAAAGAAAGAAAGAAAGAAAGAAAGAGAGAAAGAGAGAGAGAAAGAAAGAAAGGAAGGAAGGAAGGAAGGAAGGAAGGAAGGAAGGAAGGAAGGAAGGAAGGAAGGAAGAATTGGTATCTCTTACTCTGGTAACTAGTATTCTGGATTCAGCAAATAATAACTGGTATTCAGTAAGTAGTAAAAAAAAAATAAAGGGACAAATTCTTCAAGGAAACATGTTGGGGGACAGGTATACCACCTTACTTTATTAACTTTTCTTACTAGCAAAGTTTGTCAGTAATTCACATAAGCAACATCCCAGAGTTTAAAAATGCATTAGATCACCACAGTCCTATCATTTAATATAGGCATACCCCAGCTTCAGTTATAAGAATGACAAAAAAGAATCACAACTGATTTTTAAATGTCAAGAAGAAACCTGGGGCCCATGGTCAAAGTCTGAAAATAGGAAGCCCAAAGGGAGGAAAGATCGCAAAGGGCAGAAAGCAAATCTCAAAACTCCCTGCTCTGTTTCCAAAATCCCCTTAGCCCTTCCTGGTCCCTTTTTGCACTGTGTTGAAAGCAAGACCACCTTCTAGGCATTTCACTGGCAGGATAAGACTGGATTAAAGTTTATTTTCATCAAGGGAAGGCATTGTTCTGATTCAGGCATTCTCCTTCAAATGTCATACTGGTCAAGGTTTTATCTATAAACTTTTGGCTACTGCTGTTAGAAATTGAAGTTGAAAGATGTGTGAAAATCTTTTGACAGAACATTTAGCACGCTGACTTCTTTTACCCTTTCTTGACCTGGTTTTGTCCTACCCTTTTTTGGATATCTACTGCCTTTTCCAATTCAGTTTCTCTGGGGACAGTTCTTGTTCTGCAGCAGCAGCATTCTCAATAAAAGTGCAGATTATTGAAAGATCTTACCATAGATTGGTCATAACCTAACATTTTAAATAATCTACTTTTTAAAGTCTGTATAGGTTGTTTCAAAGGAGCAGCAAAAAGTATGGAAGACTAAAAAAAAGTTTAGAAAGGGAGTAAGCAATCAAGAAAAAAATCAATTTTTCATAATTGTCTTTTTCTATAGCAGTTCTTGTTTTACATATAATAGATCAATCCCTCAGAATACACGTCACCTTGACCTTACACATACAAGGAATAAGGGAATTGAAAGGAGGAAATGATGCTAAAGAGGAGAAGAATAGACAGGAACAGTCAGGAACATTTTTCTACATATATTGAGAAGATCACATGATGTTTTCCTTTATTCTGTTATAGTAGTATATCACATTAATTAATTTATTGAGCCATCTTTGCATCCAAGGGATAAATTCTACTTGGAAGGGTTTATGAATCTTTTAGTGCTCTGTTGAATTCATTTTTTTAGGGTTTTTTGAGGGTTTTTTTCCATCTATATTCATCAGGGATATTGGCTATAGTGTGTGTGTGTGTGTGTGTGTGTGTGTGTGTGTGTTTTCTTTGTCTTTCTTTGATAGCAAGATAATGCTGGTCTTATAAAATCAGCTTGCAAGCGTTTCTATTCTTTAATATTTTGGATAAGCTTAAGAAGTTAGAGAAATTATACAAGAAGAAATAATAAGGCATTCTAATAAGAAAAGAAAAAATGAAATCATCCTTATTGGGACTAGCAAATAGCATAATGGTTACATCAATGGATTCCCACATGGCCGACCACAGTTTGATTCCTGGACCCAGGGGAATTTTTTACAGAGACAGAAAAAAACAATTATACAATTCACAGGAAACCATAAATGATCTTGAATAACCAAATCAAGCTTGACAAAGAAAAACAAAACTGGAGGCATCATTCTTTCTGGTCACAAAACATACTAAAAAGCTATAGTAATTAAAACAACATGGTATAGTATAAAAGATCAATGGAACAGAATAAAGAGCCTGGAAATAAATCCTCACATGTGTGGTCAACTGATTTTTCATAGGAGTACCAAGAATATATATTGAGGAAATTATACTCTCTTCAAAAATTAGTACCAGGGAATCAGCAGTTAGCGTAATGACTGTGTCGCTGGACTCCTACGTAGTCGACCGCGGTTCGTGTCCCGGACCCGGTGGCTTAAATCTCACGCCGGGCGCATGTGCGTGCGTGCCCAAGATCCCGAGAGGAGAATGGAGGAGAAGGGATTGCGGCGTGACCATCCCCCCTGGGGGGTGATTTCTCGCTTTCTGTCTCTATGTCTCTCTCTGTCTGTCTGGTGAGCGCACGCGCCCTACAGTGAAAATCTCTCCAAAAAAAAAAAATTAGTACCAGAAAAACTGGATCTACACAGGCAAAAGCATGGAGCTGAACCCTTCTCTTACCTCCTACACAAAAACCAGTCAGTATGATTAAAAATTTAAACATAAAACCCAAAGCTAAAACTCCTAGGAAAAAAACATAGTTGGAAGCTTTAGGACTTTAATGTCAGCAATTATTTCATGTATATGACACTAGAAGCATAGGCAACAAAAGTAAAAATAGACAAGCAGGGGAATGAGTGGCATGGTGGTTAAGGTGCTAGACTCTCACATGGCTGACCATGGTCCAAGTCCCAGACCTGGCAGCTTGCTTTCTCACTTTCTTTCTCTCTGTCTTTCTCTGTCTTTCTCTCTCTTTCTCTCTCTTTATCTCTCATGTGTGTGTGTGCATGTGCCTTGTAGCAAATCAAAAAATAATAACAATAATAAATAAAATAATTCTAAAACAAAAATAGATGAGTGGGACTGCATCAAACTGAAAGCCTTCTGCACAGCAAAGGAAACAATCGCAGAGCAAAAAGGCAACCTACATAATGGAATAAAATATTTGTAAATTGTATATCTGATATGGGGTTAATTTCCAAAATGTATAAGAACCACCTACTACTCAAGAGTAAAAAATCTAATAATCTGACATAAAATGGACTAAAGAATTAAAGAGACATTTTCAAAGGAAGAAATACAAATGACCAGCAAATATATGAAAATAAGCTCATTGTTACTACTAATCATCAGAGAAATGCAAATCAAAATTATAAGATGTTGTCTCACACCCATTAAGATAGCTACTCTAAGAAATATTGCAGAAAATAACAAGTGTTGGTAAAGATATGGAGAAATTTAAACTGATATACACTATTACTAGGATAGCAAAATGGTGTAGCTACTATGGAAAACAGCATAAAGTTTCCTCAAAGAAGCAATAAAACTACTAAATGATCCAGGAATCCTACTTCTGGGTATTTATCCAAAAGAATTGAAATCAAGGTCCCAAAGAAATATGAGCATTCCTATGTTCAGAATAGCACTATTCACAATAACCAAAATGTAGAAGCAATGTAAATGTCCATGGATGGATAAATGGATACAGAAAATATTATATGTACATACAGTAAAATATTATTCAGCCTCAAAAAGAAAGGAGTTCTACAGTATTCAGCAACATGGATGAACTTTGACAATATTGCACTAAGCGAAATAAGCCAGAAAGATAGATACTGCGTGATCTCATTTATATGATATAGCTAAAATAAACTCATAAAGTGGAATAGTAGTTGCCAGGAGCTGGAGGGAGAGGGAAATAGGTTGCTAATCATTGTGTATAAAATTTGGGTTATAGAAGATGAATATTTCTAGAGATCTGCAGAGAAACATTGTGCTTATAGTTAACATTACTGTATTGTATTCTTGAAATTTGGTATGAGGGTGGGTCTAATGTTAAATTGTTTTCCTATCATAATAAAATTAAGGGGAATGAAAGCTGTCTTGGTACCATATTCTGTTTTCAGAAAGTAGCAAGAAATGAGTAATCTGTTTCCAGGGGGTTGTTCAGGCTTCAGAGAGCTTATTCACACCGAGAGAAAATTAAATTGCTCCAAAATTTAAGCCTTTGTATTGATAAATTGAAATGCTGGTAGCAAGATTGACCCAAGATTCCTGACCTGGTCTAACTTCAGTGATTTTCTTAGAGTCTCATGGTAAATCAGGGTGAACAATGTGGGTCTACCCTGTCTCCACCTGCTATCAGAAAGACATTTAGTCAGCTTATGAATTATTTTGTAAGCACAATTATTTCACATAATATGTGTATGGAATGCAAGTGAATACAAATTTATTTATAAAAATGAATAAGGTAAATACTAATCAACTCCTCAATAATCTGGACCCTGGGTTTCCTGTTTTACAAAGTAACCATGGCATGAAGAGGTAATCTGGAGGCCCAGAGAAAACTGCTGGGCATGGTCTACATTGCCTTGCTATGGGGTGCTCCTGCCTAAAGCAGATTTTGTTGGGGGAAATAGTGATAGGTACCTTGCACAGGGTCCTGTTCATACAGCCATAGAGAAAAATGATCTTTTCTTCTAAGATCCTATGTCTGGAATGCAGTATAGATTTTAGCACCTAAAAATATTACTTAAATCAAGGACTTTTCTACAAATTTCAGATACACTTGTGACCTGTTGGCATGTTTAGTTTTGCGTTTACTGAAATTTTCATTAAAGCATTCATTTATTGATATTCAAAGATGTTATTTAAAAGAAAGCTTCACAAAATCTTAAGAAAGTTTTGATTTATGCCTTTATTTTTATCCAACATAGAAATTATTTTACATATAAGTAGCAAAAAATACAAATCAAGCTATAAACATACACATACATATATAATGTTAAAAGATTTAAGAACTTTTTAATAATTATTTATTTTATTTTATTTATTCATTCATTTATTTTTTAATTTGACCAGAGAGAGATAGAGAGTGAGAGTGAGAGAGAGAAAGTGAGAAAGCAAGCCACCAGATTCAGGACTTGAACCCCAGTCGACCATGTGGGAGTGTCCAGCTCCTTAACCACCATGCCACCTGCTGGTCCCAAGATTTAAGAATTTTTAAGAATATAGGGAACCAGCAGTTAGCATAATGACTATGTCGCTGGACTCCCACGTAGTCGACCGAGGTTCGTGTCCTGGACCCGGTGGCTTAGAACTCACGCCGGGCGCGTGTGCGTGCGTGCCCAAGATCCCGAGAGGAGAATGGAGGAGAAGGGATTGCGGCATGACCATCCCCCCAGGGGGTGATTTCTCAATTTCTGTCTCTATGTCTCTCTCTGTCCGGCGAGCGCACGTGCCCTATAGCGAAAAAAATCTCTCAAAAAAAAAAAAAAGAATTTTTAAGAATATATTAAAATGTCTTGCTAAGACACAGCCAACTTGAAGTATTATGCCAAGGTGCCAGTTGGTGGCGTAGTAGTTAAGGCACTGGACACCCTCATGGGCAACTGCAGTTTGAGTCTGAAACCTGGTGACTTGAAAATCACATCTAGCATGTGTGCATGCATGTCCAAAATTCCGAGAAGAGAATGGAGGGAAAGAAAAAAAAAAGCTATCCACCCTGGAGAGTTGATTTCTCACTTTTCCTCTCACTGTCTCCCTGTCTCTCCCTTGTAAGTGTATGAGCCCTAGGACAAAAACTTTTAAAAAAAAAAAAAAAAGGAAAAGAAAATATGCCAAAAAAGAAATGCATTTTCTCATGAAATGTGTATAAAACAAAATATACATATGTTTACATAAGCATTTATACAATAAAACCTCATTAATTCCCACTTTATGCATATAGAATTTATAATTAATCTAATGTTCTTGGAATTGCATGAGATGAAATTCTAATTAAGTTAAATACTAATGTAAAAAAAGGAATATGTATACACATAAAAGCTAAGTCTTTAAGTATTATTTTAGCAATTGTTCTTGTCTTCAAATAATAAATATCTACTTACAAATACTATGTTAAGCACTGCCTAGATTCTGTAAGTGTTCTTACTACTATCTAAAACTAATATTCTAAAGTGATTTCACATGCACAATTATTGTTCCTATGTAGAAGATAAATCATAGGTAATATTAAAAAGCATAGATTCTGGAGTTATACGGACTTAGTTCAAATCCTGGTTCTGATACTTGAAGACTTTGTGTGACCTAGAGTAAGCTATCTGAAATTTTGAGGCGTTTCTTTGTATGTGAAAAGTAATAAAAATGCCAGGTTTGGCAGCAAAACAATGAATGGCATCTGTCTATTCCCCCTCCCAAGCTCTGAACAGAGAGAAAGCAAATTGCAGATAGAGACCAAAACAGTCCCTTCATTACAGCAAAAGTTAGGTGGAGGAACATAGCTGAGTCTCTTAGCCAAAATGACTTTCTAAGCTACATTCCTAGAACTAGGCATTTTTATCTAACCAGGCATATTTATCTTCCTGAAAAAATCAGGCCTGCCCATGTTAAATGTATGGCACAGAGGAGCAGAATGCATGCTTTATATGGGCAAACAACTCCTAGGAAAGGAAAAGAAGGACCTAGGTAGGCATGCCTATTCTCTCCCCTAGATATTCTTTAGGTAACTCACTCCACCTCCATGGAGAGGAATAAAGAGTGAAATAACAGACCAAGAGTATTTAAAGGAAAAAGATCTCTTTGTGGAAACCAAAGGTGTCAGGAAGAAGAGTTCTAATGTTTCTCTTAGCTCTATTTGAGAATTAAATGAGATGATGCATGTAAAGTGTCATACACTGTAAGCATTCAATAAATATTAACTATTATGATATGTTATTATCATTAACTGCATCATTGTCATAATATCAAGGAATTTGATCGGACCTGTGATATATATCAAAAGTCACCTAGTAGTTCTCTACAGATCAGAACTTCATTCAATTTTCCAAGTTCTAAATTCTGGTTTCTATTGTATTTGGCTATGGCATCAGTTGCAAATTCCCAAGTGATATTGTATAGCTAAGCATTTTTCCTCTTGTCTAGAACCATATTCTATTAACGATACTGCTCTACTAACCACATAGCTTATACACACAAGTATGGGTGGACTCCTAATTATCTCCTTACAGCTGTGGTTCAGGTTTCCACAGCCGATTCAGTCCAATATGCACATATAGGCATAGATATCTTTCTTCAGGCAATTAAGGTTGAGTATCTTAGCAGAGTAGAGAGGCCTTTCTCATCATCAGATACAACTTTCTAACTCTTCTGAGTTTTTGTTTATTCTTAGAGTCCCACTGCCCCATCTTTTTAAGGGATGTTGTATCTTCCATGTTATGACCCAGAGTTAAAGGCCCATAAAATTACATGGGGTTTAAAACTAAAATTTATCAGGGCATAATTTGTCTTCTCCACCACACTCTAAACCACAGTATTTGACTTCCTGGGTTGTCTAGTTTACTTAGTTACTTCTCCTTTTCCAGAAGTAAACTAAAGTGTAAACACTATATACTAAATACTAAATACCATACCTTTTCTAGAGGGATATAAATAGAGCTGGAGTTTGTCAGCCATGGGCTAATGAAAAAGCTGCAGGAATGAGTCTTCTATCTTTTTCACCAGGTGTTTAGAGTGACAATCCTCACGTGAAAGTTCCCCCTGCCTAGCCTGGCAGCCTCCGCTGGCATCAATTTCTTCAACTACTGTATGCCTGAATAATTGATAGAGTTAAGCGAATGCAGGTTCCTTTTCTTCACCAAGTTCCCCTTGAGTGCTTCAGCAACATGAGGCAATTTATCATGCTTTTTGTGCAACAGGGCAGAGACTTTTTAAAGAACAAATTTATACTTTCTCTTCCTGTTCAAAAAAAGCAACAGTTCCAGGTTCACAATGTTAAAAAGCCCTGATTGGGATAGTTAGGCCAGCAATGTCAGCAGGACCAAGTAACCCAAGTCATAGACCCCCTATTGCTTTTTTCATCTTGCTTCATTTTCCTTTGGAGAAAGACCCAATTACAATGGTTTGTGGCGTTTTCTAAGGATGGTTCCTTCACCGAGGTTACAGTCAGCTCTTTAACAAGAAAAATGTCAGTGCAATTAGTGGCTCTGGGGAACCACTGGTCATTTGTGTACTATTTCAGAAAAACTCTTTGTGAACATCAGTAGCCTCTACACAGAGATTCCTATTTTGATTTATTAAAGCTATAACTGCTTTTTTTGAAATTAAAAAAAAAACATAATGCACAAACAAACAAAAAATAAATAAAAAACATACCTAATGACTGCAGTAAGGTATATGGCCTCGGCTGGGTGCTACTTTATAGTATGTCCATTCTACTCACTGAGGTTTATGCCTAAATGTAGACATGTGTTCATAGATATGTTTATATCAAGTGTACTTACTATTGAAAGCATTTAAATACGCTCTTCCGTGAATCAATAAAATGTGGGGGAAAAAATGCAAAGCAACTGTGAATACCAGAGACAGTGTGGGAGGAGGATGAGAAATGGCAGAGGGTGAGAGGTAGGGAAATAAGGAGGAAACAAAAGAGAAGTAAAACATATAAGAAACAAGAAATGAAAAATTATCTGTTGAAGATAATATGTATGGTAATATCTCTGACTGAGCCAATATACAGTGTGTTCTAGATAGGAAAACTCATTTCGTATGCTTCAATGATACACAGTGAATGAATGTAAAATAAATAAATTTAAAATAAAATTTATTTCAAAAGAATGTATTTCTTCACCATTTGGAACATGTATAAAATCGAAATCAACAATAATGCCCTCAGAAGGGCACCTTTGTTGTATATTCTAGATTAGAAGCTGTCATGATGGCAGATAAGCCCACCAGGTTACTTTTTTGTCATCATTCTTGTCTGCTCACCTTCATCATGTGCGTGTTCATGTCTCGTTAGCATTCCAGAATATTCTCTGATCTACTTCCAGAAAACCTACTGCCAAAATGAAGGAATGCATAGCTTTAAGGAAGTTGGTCCTTTTCTAGGTGACATTCTAATAAGAAACCCATTTTTGGATAATAGCTCAACTGGAACTAATTCTTTACTATCCCTTGTGGCCAGGAAATAACATGTCCAAATTAATCAAATGTTCTGGTGCCATGTATATGCTAATGTTTACTTTAGTGATGGTACTATTCTTAAAGGATGATCAATTTGTGAAGAATTAGAAATAATTCATTATAAAGCTAAGAAGAGTATTATTTAATCTTTTATTGACTGAGACATTAGCCTAGAATCTTGCAGGTACTTCTTAGTCAGAATTAGGAACAGCTGTTCGTTTCCAGTGGCTATACAAATTGTGCAGGTTAATAAGCTTCTGGTTAACAGAATGCCAGAAAACAGAATTTATTACAGCACTCAAGCATTAATACTCAATGTAATACTCATGCCTTTCTGAAGAAACCAGCAGAGCCTAAACTATTTCAATGGCTTAACTTAAATATAATAAACTTTTGGGGGGCTTCCACTTTCAAAAATAGAGCAAAACAGCCCAGTATGAGGAGATAGTATATTTTGGAGGCCAACTGGTGGCATAGAAGCTCAGGCAGCTGATCCCACCTGGCCAGCTCTGCAGTTTGAATCCTGAACCTGATACTTCAGAAAACACACTGGGCATATGAGCATGTATGCCCAAAATCTCTAGAGAAGAATGGAGAAAAAAGAGATTGTGATGTGGCCAGCCTCCCTCCCTGGGAAGAGGGGGTCTCTCTCTATCTCTCTCTCTTTCCAGTGAGCACATGTACCCTATAGCAAGATTTTTAAATGTATATATTGGTAATTGACCAGAAAATGAAATGGAGTTTTATTATGGAATGGCTATCTAAAATTTTAAAAGCTTTTAAACACAATTATGGTTTGGGTTTTTTTCATCCTACTACATAGCTGCTTAGATTTTCAAAACAGATCATTTAAAAGGGATCAGATCTTCGAGTTAAAGGCTGACAAGAAGGAGAATGAAGAACCCAAGGATTTTACAGTGCCCTGTAGCTTGAAAGAAACCTGAGTTATTCTTGTTAAGGGAGCCTAAATATTTTTCTCCAGGGCCTCTAAACAATGACCTTGTTAGCTGGGTTTAAAGATTTCTCTAAACAGCCAACTCCCTGGGACTGTTGAAAATAGCAACTGTGTTTCAAAGATTCTGTTTTTGTAACATTCAGCAAAATAGCCAGGACATAAAGTATGGCTGTGTATTACTTTATCTATCTTCCCACATTCACTTAAATTTTGATTTAGGAACTCAGTGTGGTGGTACAATCACTAGCAAAGTGAGCTGCAGTGCTGGGAGCCGCATGGCCAACCACAAGTTCAGAACCCCAGGTCAGCCGGATAACACACTATGTGTGTGTCCAGATCCTGAGGAGCTGGAAGGCTGGGGGAAGGGTATCACAGCATGATGAGACCCGGGTATATCTCCCACTCTCTCCTTCACTCTCTTGTGCATACCCACACACTCTCTACCATGAATGTAATGAACTCCAAACTTTTTTTGATTTAAGAAGACATGTATTTTAGAAATGGGGAACAATAGTTTCCATTTCTATCCTCCTTTGGTTTTATTAGGTTATTGGACAAGTCATGATGTGTTTTTCTATGCAAAAATGTTTCAGGACTTTCCTGACAACCCAATAATTTCAGAATGTTTGTTCTACTGTAAACGAGCCAGCTGCAGGCTCACCCTGGTAACAGGACCCAAGTTCAGCTACCCACCACTCAAAGTCCAATACTTGACAGACAAATGTAAGTGGATAGGAAAATTAGCTTTATTCAGGAAACCAGTGACCTGGGAAGATGGTGAACTAATATTCAAAGACCATCTCCAAAGTCCAAGCAAGGGGGGCTACCTGCTGTTTTGTCCAGCAGAGCAGTTCGACATCTCCTTGATCAGTCCCATGGAGGATACTTTTGACATCTGGGCTGTTGTTTTCACTTGCGGCTGAGCCAGGAGACCTAACCACTAGGACAGAAGTTCTAGTTTTCCTCGAGCACACTGGCTTCTTACATTGCAATCTCAAAGCCTGGCCTTTGAAAATTTTCAGCAAAACTGTGTTTAGTTTCTACAAGAAAGAAGATATATTATGCCAGAAAGAAAACAAGCTAATGGCCAGTATTTTAGCTTGCGGTGTTGCACTTCATATGGAGTTGCTTTGATTCCTCACAGTTACTTTAGTTCCTCTTGGAGCCCAGCTACACTACTTCTGCTCTTTTTATCCCAAGTTGTAACAGAGTTGCCATAAATGGGAACTTTTTACATTTTTTTATTTATATTTGATCAGTGTATGTCTGTATGGCATACAAAATGGTTTTCCTGAGCAGGAAATAGAGTGTTTACTAGTCCAGTCAAGGATACTATCATAAAAGGCCCAGTAGATGGCATAATGGTTACATCACTGGACTCCTATATAGTCGACCACAGTTTGAGAGTCGGATCTGGAGGCTCAAAACACACTGGGAAGGAGAGTGGGTGAGGAAAGAGTATAAGAAGAGAAATGTGGGGCAAGAGTAGAGTGAGTGAGTAAAGAGTGTAAGAAGAGAAATGTGGGGCAAGGGGAGAAAGAGGGAAGTAAGACATTAGTGGGACACAGATATGGTTTATTACCTGTTGAGGAAGACATGTATAGTATTCTCAAGTGAGCTGGTCTGAGGTGTATATCATGCCAGGTAAAGTCTCTTTACAATCTAAATGATGTATAGCAGTTGAATGTATAAATCATAATAATAAACAATTCCAAAAATAAACACTGGGTGCATATGTGTGCATGCCCAAAATCCCAAGAAGAGAAGGGACTGTGGCATGGCCATCCTCCGGGAGGTGATTTCTCGCTTTGTGTCTGTCACTCCTGTCTCTCTGGTGAGTGCATGTGCTCTATAGCAAAACTCTCTCAAAAAAAAATAAATAAATAAAAAGATATTACCATATACATATAACTTTTATGACATATAGATAACTTTATATTTTTGTCTTTCAAATGTTTTTTTTCCTTGATTTCCTCCTCCCACCCGCCCCCTCCTATATCTCAAGTATCTATAGTTACCCTCCCTGCTTTTATACATTCCAATCTTTTAAGGTAGACCATGCTAAAAACATAAAGGCCTTAAGAAAATATGTACTTGTTGATGGCACTATTGCACATTTTGTTTCAGTGAAGTTGTCCCTTAATGTTCAATAACTTACCTGAGCTTGTGTGATTTAGTGATTTCTGTAAGTTTAGCTGGAACTGTAATTTATTTTTTAAGTAGTTTCCATTTGTAAACAGATTTTCCTTTTTTTCTTTATAAAAAAGTAATTTTCTTACAGATAAAAAGTTTAAATACATAAAAATAGAATTTAGAATATTTTTAAATATTCCAAGTACTCCTTAGAGGTGTTTTTCGGGGCTACAGTTTGGATTCAAAGGTCTTCTGCATCCTCCCAAATAAAATGAATTTTGCTCATGGAAAACATTTCTGAAATATACTGGTCACTATCGCTAGACAGTGCCTTAAAGAGCATTTTGGACATTGAGTGCTGGAAGAGACATAGGATACAAGAGTTAGAAAATAGTTTCAAATCATCAACTTCACTTCTACATTAATAATACTCCCGAGTACTTGTAATCTGTTGCCTAGTCATAACAAAATTGTCTCTGATAAATTCCACCTAAATATGAGTCCATCTTTAACTAGGGTGTGATCTTGGGTCACTATGATATTGACCTTAATGAACTGTATTTTATAATAATGTCTAAATATTACAATTTATTTTTCATTTATTTCCCCTTCAAATATTTTAGACCATCTGTATAGAAAGCAGCTTTAGATGCCATGAATATTATGACTAACCAAAGACTCAGAAAGCTTATAGTTTGTTAATTAAGAAAATATTTGTAAATAAACATCAAAAAGCAACAAGGATACTAAGCTAGATGTAGTCAACGGCTCTAAAAATTTAAAGAAGGGCAATATTCTAGGTTGAGAATTTGTGAACTGGTCCAATGGCCTAGTGGTTAAGGGAGATAAATCCCACGTGGCCGGCCATATAGCACCTTGAAAAACAAAATCCTGATGGGATGGAGAAAAGGAGAAGAGAAAAGGCATCGTGACCATGCCTCCACTGGGAAGTGTTTTCTTCCTTTCTATCTCCCTGTCTCTCTCTTTGATGACCACATGCACCCTCTGGCAAATTAAAAAATAAAAAGAAGAATTTTCAATGGCTTACTTAGTAGAGGATGTTGCATTTAACTTGAATGTTAAGAGATGTTGAGGAGTGCAAATTATCCAAGAACAGTTATGGTAAATAATCCAAGCAAAAGAGAAAACAGAGGGATACAAAAATTGGGAGCCATGTGTAGAGTATGTAACAAGTCCTCCAAGTCCACATGACTCTCAAGACTTCAATCCTGGGAGCCATGTGTAGAGTATATAACAAGTCCTCCAAGTCCAAGTCCACATGACTCTCAAGACTTCAATCTAAATAAAGTAAAGCATTATCAAAGGAGAAAGATTGGGAAATAAGTGTGAGCTGGATTATGGAGCTTTCAAATACCTTACTAAGATGCCTGACTACTCTTTAAGACCCGGTAGCTAGATTGCAAAACTTTTTGAGCATGACGATCTAAGCGGTAATGTGTTCGCTGGATTAGAGTGAGGGCTAACTAAGGCAGAGGGAAGTTAGGGTTCCCTTTGAGAGATGATGATAGCTTAAAGTACAGAAGTGACAATAATACCTGTCTATGCAGATACTGCACAAGTAGTTACGAAGTCTGGCAACACTTGGGAGGTGGAGAATCAAGTATGTCCTAGTATTTTAAACTGTCATTCTATAAAACAACACAGAACACTAGAGCAGAGTTCTCCTCTAGGCAGTGTTCCTCAACATTGCCTTTCTTGGTTGCAGTCTCCCCAAAACCTGCCCCACGGAGCCATGTATGTACTTTGTTAAAAAAGAGGAAAGTCTTCCATATTTGTCCACTTTCTATCGAATTCCAGGGCCTTGTTGTTTTTTATGGCTGAATAGTATTCCATGGAGTATATGTGCCATAATTTTAGTCTCTTTACAATCCAAATGATGTATAGTGATTTAATGTATGAATAATAATTTAAAATTTTTTTTGTAAAAAAGAAGAAAGTGCGAGTACATTTTTGTCTTGCTTAGAGCGTTTCAGTGAGACAAGAGTTATATGCCAGCCTCTCTTGCAGTTTTAGAACTAGTTTGACCCTGATAGTCACACTATTCTAACTTGATTGTGGCATCATAGTCTTCCAAATTTGCGTACCCCAGAAACAGTAACCTACCGTGATGGAGGGCCATTTTGCTCTCAGCATGATCATTTTCTCCAGCCTAGAAACTTATCTCCTCAAAGCATCTCAAACGCAGCAAGCCTCTCCAACCTCAGGGCCTTTGCACATGCTATTTCTCAGACCATCTGTCCCACCAGTTTGACATGTCTAATTCTTTGTCTGTTTTTGGCCTTGGCTTAACTGTCTTCTCCTCAGAAGGACTTATCTGACTGTCTTCTAAAGAAGATCCTGCCCTTTATTCTCTGACTGCTTAGTTTCTTTTCTACTTAGTACTTATTACAACTGAACAAATATTTTAATTGCATGTTTACCTTGTTTTAACATCTTACTCATTCAAAACATAAGCTCCACGATGATATAAACCATGTGTCTTTTCTAGATAACTGTTTCCCTAGTGCCAGAAATAGTGCCTGGCACGCCATAGGAAATATGCAATAAGTAGCTGTTGGATAAATGTGTGAATGGATGAATGGGCTCACCTGCTTAGAAAGCTCTCTATAACCTAAAATTATGATCATTAATACCTAAGTAACTAAACTAAACATAAAGGTGGCAGAAATAGCTACTTATCTTCTTTAATTTTCAATGTAACATATTCCTTTAAAAATTATTTATGGACAGCCATGTATATACAGAATGTAAATCTATACAGGCTGTTTGCACTCTATGGCAGAAACTGAAAGATCCAAAGATATAATAGTAGGGAGGATAAGTATAGACACCAGAGACTGTAAGGGAGGGGAGTAGATGGTAGAGGTGGGTGGGAAGAAACAAAGTAAAGAAATACTTAACAGACACAAGTGCCTTAAAACTCATACCAGGCGCAAGTGCGTGTGTGCCCAAAATCCTGAGAGGAGAAGGGATCGTGGCATGGCCATCTTGCCGGGGGGTGATCTCTTGTTTTTTGTCTCTCTGGCGAGCACACACACCCTATTGCAAAAATTTCTTTTACATATATAATGTCAATGTGCATTGCATATTTAAGTATAATTTCAGGAAAATTTTTTTGTATATTGGAGAAACTCTCATGTAAAATTATTTTTTAACAGTGATATAGTCATTATACGCTCTGGTATTTTCTGTGTTATACTAATTCCTTATCTGACTGCTGTCATAGCTCCTAAAAGCCAGCCTTAAATTGTCATTCTGCGATATTATGATTTCTTATGGCCTATTTGCAATGGAAACCCTACCACAAGTGCACACAAAAATTTAATTTCTCATATTTTCTTATAGATAAACCTAACTTAACCTCTGTCAGGATGTGTGGGCGTGTTGTAATGTACATTCCCAGAGTTCTTTTTGCTGCAGAGTGCTCGTCTGCTTTTAAAGCCAAAAGAATAAGTCCACGCACTCAGAAGGGCAGTACTTGCCATTCTTTCAGAGGAATCTGAAACAATGACTTGACAAGCAATAGAAATATAGGCTAAAGTCAAATTTGTTAACTTCTGTCTTTTCTTTTGTTTTTCTCTCTCTCTAAGCTGCCTGCCTTGTGCTTGGCTGTATGATTTTCCCGGATGGCTGGGATTCAGATGAAGTAAAACGGATGTGTGGAGAAAAAACAGACAAGTACACTCTTGGGGCTTGTTCAGTCCGCTGGGCATACATCCTGGCTATTATCGGAATTTTGGATGCCCTGATCCTCTCATTTCTAGCATTTGTGCTTGGTAACCGACAAGACAGCTTGATGGCAGAGGAGCTGAAGGCAGAAAACAAAGGTAAGATCGCTTCAGGAAACTCACCTGGATGCCTCAAGCATAAAAAATAGTATTCTACATTCTTCCCAGTCCAGTTGTAGTCCTTCCCCTGTGGCTCTATTTTGATCCATTGTTTTTAAAAATAATTTCTTGTTTGAATTATTGTACATCTATCTCTGTAGCACATAATGGGGTTTTCAAAGTATGCATGCAGTGCTCGAAAAATTAAGGAAATTATCATATATATCACAGAGAATCTTACGTTCTTGCGGCTATTAAGTATTTCTTCTTTGAGCCACTCCCACTCACCCTCTACTAACCACCCTCTCCCACACAGTCTCTGGTATTTACTGTTGTCCTCCTTACTATTATTGTATATTTTTGGATCTTTCCATTTCTGCCATAGAGTGCAACATCCAATAACATCATTTAATACTGTCTACTTTACAGTCTTTCCTCCACACCCAACTCAAAAAGTTTACATAGTTAGGACCAGCAGTTAGCGTAATGGCTATGTTGCTGAACTCCCATGTAGCTGGTTGCAGTTTGAGTCCCGGACCCGGTGGCTTAAACTCACTCCAGGCACATGTGCGTGCATGCCCAAGATCCCAAGAGGAGAACGGAGGAGAAAGGATTGTGGCATGGCCATCCACCCTGGGGGTTGATTTCTCGCTTTCTATCTCTCTGTCTCTCTGGCAAGCGCACGCGCCCTATAGCAAAAACATCTCCAAAAAAAAAAAGTTTACACAGTTATGGTGTTAATACTTATTTTTGTGAAGCATTTGCCTTTCTGAGGTTTCTAGAGTCCATTGTTATTATTAAATCATATTTTTTTTCAGTTTCTTCTTCCCTCTTTTTTTGATTTTAGGTTTGTCAATTAATAGTCAAGATGCAACTTTTCGTGGTTTTTCTCCTTTTTTTGGTGGGGGGTGTAGGTAAGAGTCTATTTGGCTGAACAGAAAGCAGTTTCTCTTCATGTATTCAGCTATTTTCCAGTTTTACATAAATGCCTGGGCAATCTCTAAAATAATCTAAAACATCTTTATTAAATTATTCACAATTATTTTATTTAAATTCAGACTTATCTTCTCAAAAAGAGAATACCTGAATATTGACCCTAAATATTGGGTTGTCAGAAAAGTCATGACGTATTTTTGCACAGAAAAACACGTCATAACTTTTCTGACAACCCAATAGTTAGTTAGTGCTTTCAGTAGTTGCCTAATTAATTGAATTTAAATATCTTATCTGGGTAATCAAAAGTTCTCAAATTGTTTTTCAAAATAAAATTGCCTTCTGAAACACAAAGAAAGAAAAAATAGGACATCGACTAGTGAATGATACATCAATACATTACACTGGATAAGTAAGAGTTAGCAAGCCATTATTCTAGATGAATCATTTCAATTCTCTCCCCAACTTTCTAAAACCAATTTTTGGGGTAGAATCTTAATGTCTTTGTTTTCTTATAGACTTAGATTTATTGGAGCTTTATCTTTATGTTATATTTAATACTTTGGGCTTACATCAGTATTTTTAGTTTTGTGGCGCCTTCTGATTTTACTCTTTATTAGGAACTAAATCTTCCCGTGAGCTACAAAATTTAGCTTATCATTTCAACTAGTTTCTAATTTCAAAAACCGTTCCCTACTTTGACAGGCCTCCAACATAAGCATATATCAGTTTCTACTTGCATGTCACATGTAATGATAGTATAGCAAGCTTTATGTTTACACCATCGCTGTCCAGCTTTAAACTACCAACTGTAAAGAGGTAAAATGGAGCCATCCAGGAGAGCAGCAGCCATCACAAGCTTTTTGTCTCCTTGATTTACAGACAGAACATGTATTCATTTACTCAGTTCTATCAAAAATATCTAAACACAAGAATGACCCTTTTAGGGACCAGCAGTTAGTGTAATGGCTATGTCTCTGGACTCCCATGGAGTCAACCGCGGTTCGTGTCCCAGACCCGGTGACTTAAACTCACACCGGGCATGTGTGCATGCGTGCCCAAGATCCCGAGAGGAGAATGGAGGAGAAGGGATTGTGGCGTGACCATCCCCCCTGAGGGGTGATTTCTTGCTTTCTGTCTCTCTGTCTCTCTCTGTCTGTCTGGTGAGCGCACGCGCCCCATTGCAAAAAACCTCTCAAAAAAAAAAAAAAAAAAAGAATGACCCTTTTACAGGGGAATGGTGCTGTAACTTCCTAGAGACAAAACTTGCTCCCTCTCAGAATTTCCCCTTCTGGGGACCAGCAGTTAGCGTAATGGCTATATTGCTGGACTCCCATGTAGTCGACCATAGTTCAAGTCCCGGATCCGGTGGCTTAAACTCATGCTGGGCACGTGTGCATGCGTGCCCAAGATCCCGAAAGGAGAATGGAGGAGAAGGGATTGCAGCATGGCCATCCCCCCGTGGGGTGATTTCTCTCTTTCTGTCTCTCTGTCTGTCTTTCTGGCGAGCACATGCGCCCTATAGCAAAAAACTCTCCAAAAAAAGAAAGAAAGAAAAAAAAAGCATTTCCCCTTCTGGATAAGAAGGATGATATGAAGCTGATTACACTTCGGTTATGTTGTAGAGTTGGCGCTGTCGCATGCACTCATTAAGTCCGTGTCCTACGTGTTGTCTTTGTGACTTGCTGGATGTGCACAGGTTCTGTCCATTACATCTCTTCATATGTAAGGGTAAGGAGAGCTCGCTGTTAGAACAAGTGGCCTTTCCTGAAAGACTGAATTTTTAAAAGACCACTTTTTTCTATAAATAATTGATTTCCATTACCACCTAATAATGGGCCAGAATGCTCTTTATTAAAGCAGAGACATTAAAATTTCTTTCCCAAGGAATTGGCTTATAAATATGGCAACCAAGTTAAAAGATTCATCCTAAATAATGACTTGCTACCTCTTATTCATCAATGTAATATATTTGATTTATCATTCACTAGTCTATGTCCTATTTGCTGCCCAAGTTCAACGTCCTATCGAGATCCTTTAACTTTCTAGGCCTCTTTTGACCACAAATAAGGAGAATTAAGGGGAAGAAAATTCAGAAAAAAAAAAAAAAGAAAGAAAACATAACAAAAGCAGTAAGACTTTTTACTTGGCAATTAAGAATTCTAACTCATTTTTACATATACAAGTGACAGTTCTCCAAATTCATGCTTTAAAAAGGAATGTCCAGGGTCACAGAGTAATCTCCATAGTTTTCAAAATGTGTCTTTTCTTCTGGTTGATTCTGTTAAATGTTGATGACAGAGTCCTTTCATCTAGGTCTTCATGAAAGAAAATGTCATCGTCTACCCATTAATACATTAGCAACACCTTGGTAAAACTTTTGGAAGGAAAGAAGTTTAAAATAGGACAATATACATTTTAGGTATTATCTTCGTATGATTTTCTGTGTTTAGTATCGTCTCCAGTTGCATATATCACCATAGTTTCTTCCATCATGCGCTGAAGGACTAAAATCAATAGCTGTTCATCTATATTGTATCAGATAGATCCAATAAAGCAGCAGAGAGCATCAGGCCACACTGATGAAATATTTCAGTTGCACCACATTTTTATTTCTCAATTGAAATTCCTTAACCTGAGGCTCTGAGAAGATGTAAACAATTCTGCTACACAGGCATTCTACTACAAAGTTAAAGGATCAACCCTCATGCAGTAGGGTCTGTATAAAATCAAACCAAAATTCAATCAAAGCTGCAGGTTTCTGAGAAATGATACAGAAGTTACAGTGACTGTACATAGTAGCCTTTATTGTTCAGTATCATTTTAAAATTTGCTCGTTGTAGGGACCAGCAGTTGGCGTAATGGCTATGTCACTTCACTCCCATGTAATCGACTGTGGTTCAATCCCTGGCCCAATGGCTTAAACTTATGCCAGGTGTGTGTGTGTGTGTGTGTGTGTGTGTGTGTGTGTGTGTGCCCAAGTTCCTGAGAGGAGGATAGAGGAGAAAGGATTGTGGCATGGCCATCCCACCTAGGGAGTGATTTCTCACTTTCTGTCTCTCTGTCTCTCTCTGTCTTTCTGGTGAGCGCACGTGCCCTATAGCAAAACCTCTCCAAAAAGGGGAAAAAAAAATTTTTGCTCATTGTGGAAACTCACAAGGACAGATTATTTGAGGAAAGACCAGTGATTTTTTTTCATGTTATATGTGTAAATATAGTTTCACTGAACAGTAGTTAAATGGCTTTCAAGGACATGCAATCACCAAAATTAAATATGTTATCTTCTATAATCCCAAGAGAAGAGAGTTTGGATTTAATAAAACGATAGAAAAACTTGTAATTATGAAATTAACTGTATATAAATGGATGATTTTACAATTTGCAAGGATGGATTAAAATAACTTTTCACTTATTAAATGTTCTTTTTCACTATTTTTTTAAAATAATAACATTATTGGGACCAGCAGATAGCACAACAGTTACATTGCTGGACTCCCACATAGTCAACAAAGGTTCAAATCCCAGACCCGGCAGCTTAAAACTCACCCCAACATATCTGCATGCACGCCCCAAGTCCTGAGATGAGAACAGAGGAGAAGGACTTGCAGCATGTCCAACACTCCTGGGGGGTGATTTCTTGCTTTCTGTCTCTCTGGTGAGTGTGCATGCCCTACAACAGAAAATCTCTCAAAATAATAATAAAACTACCATGATGTCCCTTGGTGGCAAAGACTTCCTTTTGGTTCCAGAGTGATGAAACAGGCATATCTAGCTTTAGCTTAAAATTTTAGAAGAGTGTATTAAGTGATGCCTTCTGGTGTCCTTAAAGCAAGCAATGCCATATCTCAAACCTTGGCTCAAAGAGTAAAGCATGCATTCATTCTGATATAGATTATGACACTCTGTAACTATAATGTCTTTTAAAACCTCCTTCCAGTTGTATGTTCCATCAATTATCCTATCCCTCTACATCCTATAATAAGTAGCAGGAGCATTAGCGAGAGTAATCCTGCACTGTAGCATATGCCCCAATGCAAAGAAGTTTAGTGTAAGTAGTCAATATCGTCTGATGTTTATATCTTCTTTTTGTGGTTATTATAATCAATCTGGCCAAACACCTCCCCACTTATCATATAGATTCATGTTGTCCATCATTACAGCAGGGAGATGGCTTAGATCCATGATTCCTTTCCAACAATCCCCCAAATGGATAAGACAAAAATCACTGTTACAGTAATTCTAGAAGAGATCAAGGACGAGAAGGTAATGTAATTCTAATTTTTGAACTGTGCTCTTCTCACAGTCTTAAGATGAAAGGGAATATAAGATGCTACCCAGCCATAAATTAATCATCACAAAGATGCTATTCAAGAGGCAAGCAAGGAGGAGGTACATGAAGTCTCCACCTCTGTGGACTGCCTCTATTAAAATACATCTCCAGTAAACTCAGCCCAATCCCATTTCAGTGTTCCCTTTCAACAACGTCCACATTTTTTGTTGTTTTGTTTTTGTTGTTGTTGCTGGTGGTTTTTTTTAGGTTTTTGCCTTAGAGTACATGTACTCAACAGAGAGATAGATACAGAGAAAAGGAAAATGAGAAATTCCCCCCACCCCCAAGGGGGATGACCACACAGCAAACCCTTTTGCTCTATTCTCCTCTTGGAATTTGAGGCATGCACGCATATGTGCCGAGTGATTTTCAAGCTTCCAGGTCCAGGACATGAACCACAAGCAGCCATGTATGGGTCTAGAACCTTACCCACTATGCCACCTGCTAGCCTCCCCCCATATTTCATAAGCCTCTTTTCTAAGAGTGTAGAGAGCATTTCAAAGGTCTCAGTTAAAATGATCAGAAGTTGTGAACTGACAAAATTGAAATTTAAAAAGTTTAACATACTTTCAACAAACACAGGGCAAAAGATCTGAAGATCCAAGTTTGTCTTAGGGAAAACTTCTGTAAGTTTTCCTAGCCATCTATGGAGGTAAGGCTAACCATTTATGGAGCTCCATCAAAGTGCTAGAATATTTTTTTATGCCAAGAAAAATTAAACCCCCATGGAGCCAACAGATGGTGGAGTGGTTATGTCGCTGGATTCCCCCATAGCTGACTGAAGTTCAAGTCCCAGACCCAGTGGCTTGTAAATCACACCAGGCACATGTGAGTATGCCCAAGATCCCAGGAAGAGAATGGAGGAAAAGGAATTGCAGCATGGCCATCTCCCCTGGGGGGTGGAGGGATGGGGGGTGATTTCTCAATTTCTGTATCTCTGTCTCTCTCTCTCTCCCTAATGGTTACATCGCTGGACTCCTACATAGTTGACTGCAGTTTGAGTCCCAGACCCAGCAGCTTAAAACTCACAACAGGCACGTGTGCGTCCATGCCCAAGATACCAAGAGAAGAATAAGGGAGAAGGAATTTCAATGTGACCATCCTCCTAGGGGGTGATTTCTCAATTTCTGTCTCTCTGTCTTTCTCTGTCTCTCT
This sequence comes from Tupaia belangeri chinensis, assembly GCF_000334495.1. Classification (NCBI taxonomy): domain Eukaryota; kingdom Metazoa; phylum Chordata; class Mammalia; order Scandentia; family Tupaiidae; genus Tupaia; species Tupaia belangeri. The sequence continues at coordinate 394,753 of NW_006159735.1, forward strand.
GTCTCTCCAGCGAGTGCATGCACCCTATAGCAAAAATCTCTCTAAAAAAAAAAAAAAACAAAGACGCCCCAGTACCAGCAGATGGCATAATGATTACATCATTGGACTTCCACGTAGTCAGACTCAGTGGCTTAAAACTCACGCAGGGCCACGTGTGTGTGCATACCCAAGATCCCCAGAGGAGAATGGAGGAAAAGGGATTGTGGCATGGCTATCCTCCCTGGGGAGTGATTTCTTGCTTTCTGTCTTTGTCTCTCCGGTGAGTGCACACATCCTATAGCAAAATTTTCTCTCTAAAAAAGAATCCCACTGAAAAGAGAAGTGGAAACTTACTACCTTTATACAGGAGTTGGCACACAAATAAACTCGACTGCTTGCTCCAAATTTGGGGAAGCAGCCCTGTAGGCTGTGTGCTGGTCCTGGCTCCACAGATAATAGTGGACAGGCAGGTGGTGCTTGGGAGCTCAGCCTTGTGCTTTCTAAATGAGCCGACAACAGTAGGCATTTAACCTTGATATGCTGCCTAATTGCACATTTTAACACACTGAACTGTGAAGTCAATTTAATTATTGTAAAATTAAAGTTTGATCCAGATAAAAAGGATTTGAAATGAAAGCTTCATTTTCAATTTCTTTTATTAATTGTGAAAGGATAAATAATTACATTTTCCAGAGCTTCTGTGCCACAAATATCTCTTTCCTTGTCAGACACCATTCATAAAGAGGTCTGTTTCTGCATTTGTGTATATGGTCTTTGGAATTGCTTATCAGATAATTGGGTCTTCTCATGAGCAGTTTTAAAGTCACTTTGTCTTCTAGCACTTACACTGAAAATGAGAAAACATGATTATCTTTCAAGAGATGATTCCAGTTACCATTTATTTATGAAGTGGTTGAAGCTCTTTTCAATGCTACAATAGGGGAAGTTAGGATAAATTCTTCTTACTTAAATAATTGAGAAATCTTTTGGAATTAGTTTTAAAGTTTATTTATGTCTTCCATGAAAGACAGCAGCATCCCACCAGGGCCCTCATACCATGATCCACCCCCAACCTCAGGCAGCCAGTCCCACCGGCATATAAAAAGAAACTTCAGAACTCAAACCCTAGACCTTCTCATGTGGTTTCAGCATCAGGAAGGGTTGCGTTATTGTTGTGCCACGAAGGCACCCCCCAGAATTTTCATGCCATGCCATGGCCACGTTGAAAGGAGCAGTGTGGTGTAATAGAAAGAGCATGCACTTGGATTCACTGCTGCTCTTGTCCCTGACGCTCACTGAGAAGCTTTGGACTGACAGTTTAGTAATTCCAGGATTATGCTTCCTGGTCCATAAGATGCTGGGCTTGCCCAAATGGCATCTGAGGTTCTTTCCAGCTCTAAAATATTTCTATTCTAGGGATACCTTCAGGGGAATCCTTTAAAAAGAGCTGCTGCCCTCAGGGTGGTGGACACATAAGTAGTATTTTAGGGGCTTGTGAGCATGCAGGGGTGACTAGGAGAAAGGAAGGTAAAGGTCAAAAGGAAAGGGGCTCTAGGATGCCTCAGGTGTTTTCTTCCCCAGAGATCCACCTACTCATTGCTCCGTGCTACCCCATTCACTTTTCCTACCAAGAGTGGAATCAGTCCAGTTTACAAACTCTGGTCCATGGCAGAAAAGCCGCCTTGCCTCACTAGATTCTGCTACCATGTGGTATCCCTGTGGACATCATGAGAGTGAAAATGATAATGCCCAGCCAAGTGGCACAGCTGGTAGCAAACTGAACCTCAGTGTTGAAAGCCACATGGCCAAATGTGGGTACAGATCCCCGAGTCAGCTGGAAAAACATGCCAGGTATGTATGCATGCCCAAGGTTCTAATGAGCTGTAGTGCTGGGAAAAGTGGATTGCAGTGTGTGGGGCCCCCATCCAAGGTACTTCTCACATGCATCCAAATGCTTTCTGTCATGAATAATATAAATGTAAGGAACAGCCTGTGAACTAGTGGTTAAAGTGGCCGGATCTTACATAGCTGACCAGCCGGTTCCAATTGGCTTAAAAAACACACCAAGCATGTGTGCATGTATGAGTGCCCAAAATCCCAAACGGATGAAGAAATGGAAGAGAAGAGATTGCAGCTTAACCATACCTGATGGGGTGCATTCTTGCTTTCCTTCCATCTCTCTCTCTCTGTCTCTCTCTCTCTCCCTAGTGAGCATATGTATCCTCTGGCAAATTAAGATAAAAGTAATAGGGACCAGAAGGTGGTATGGTGGTTTAAGGTACTGGATCCCACATGGCCAGTTTCATGGTTCAAGACCTAGACCCAGTGGCTTGGAAATCACACCAGGTGGGTGTGTGTATGTGCCCAAAATCTCAACAGAAGAATGGAAGGAAAGGGATTGTGGTGTGGCCATCCTCCTGAGGGGTGATTTCTCACTTTCCCTCTCTCTCTGTCTCTCTCTGTCTCTCTCTCTGTCTCTATCTCTCTCTCCAGTGAGTGCACTCACCCTATGGCAAAAATATAATAATAATAATAATAACATCTACTCCTGCCTCCACCATAGAGTTTGGAAAGTCTTGCAAAAGCAAGTATGTGGAAACAATTTATAAATAATATTACCTATATAAGTTTTATGTATTACTAAGTATTTTCCCATATAATAGTTTATTTAATCTTTTTAGTAAACTTGTGAAATATTTATCATTATCCTAGTTTTATGCATCAGAAACTAAGGTCCTCAAAAGTTAAATATTTTGCCTAAATTTTCACAGCTAGGAAGGAATGGATCAAGAATTTAAACAAATCATTCTACTCAAAATTTCCAAATATTTTTTCACACATCGTGTTACCAATTTTTAACAAATGCTGATTCTATTGTTTTCACCTTGCTCAGACAGCCCAATACAAATAAAGAGAGTCATCTTATTTTACTTGGTAATATTAAATACTATTAATCAAAAGTTTAATATTCTCTGGGCCCAGCAGATGGCTTAATGGTTATATTGGTGGACTCTCACATAGTCAACCATGGTTTGAGTCCCAGTCCAGCAACTTTAAACTCACACTGGGCACGTGAACATGTGTACCCAAAATCCAGAGAGGACAATGGAGGAGAAGTGATTGCAATATGGCCATCCTCCCGGGGGGGGGGGGTGATTTCTCACTTTCTGTCTCTCTGTCTTTCTCTGTCTCTGGTGAGCACAAATGCCCTATAGCTTAAAAACTCTTTCTCAAAAAAAAAGTTTAATATTCTTGAGAATTGGAGATAGCCTTTAAACTCCATACTCTTACTTGGCTATGTAACCTTATTAAAATAAAAAATAAATTAACTAAATTTTAAAAAAAAATCTTTAGTGATGTAATATCAGAAAGCTGGGGGCGGGGGAGGGGATATCTCCAATACTTTGAATTTAACCTTGTAGAAGTACTTAGTGAATTGTCTATTTTTCAATGGGACTTTTTGTTGAACAAAGTCCTTGAGGTCATCAAAATATCACAGAATGTGCCTCTATAAAACTGGATATATCTTATAACCTTTTCAGAAGGGCCCAAATTAACCTAGGAGCTGAAACAGGTCTTAGGTATTTATAGAGCTGTCTTATATTCTTACTAGTTCTAATTCTCTCTTTCATGAACCTGTTTCATTCAGGTTTTCACCCCTAGCATTTCACAGGCACTGTCTTATCACAGTCACCCCAACCTCTTAATTGCTGAATTTCATGATCAGCTTTAAATTCCAGCAGTGACCTATCAGCAGCCTTTCCCAGTTGACTACTGCCCATCTTCAGATTTTCTCCAGTTGGCTTCCAGTAACTGAACTTGCCAAATTTCCCTTTTATCTCTCTGGGGCTCTTCCTGCTCAGTCTCCAATGCTAATTTCTCACTGTCTTTCCACTCTGTAACTAGAATATCTTTTCTAGTTCTAATCACTCCCAAGTTACCTGTTGCCAGAACTTTAAATAACATCTATATCCTGATAACTCCCAAGTGCAACCCCACCACCAACACCTCTCCAATGAACTCTGGTCTCATATACCCAACCACTTACTTGATTTCTTTTTTTTTTAATATCTAATTATTATACCAAACTTAGGATTTCTAAAACTGAGCTCCCAAGTGCAACCCCACCACCAACACCTCTCCAATGAACTCTGGTCTCATATACCCAACCACTTACTTGATTTCTTTTTTTTTTAATATCTAATTATTATACCAAACTTAGGATTTCTAAAACTGAGCTCCTCATATCTCCCACTAACCCTCCTTCCACAATCTTCCCCATCTCAGTCAATGACAAATTTATCCTTCCAGCTACTCAGGCCAAAATTCGAGTCATTTCTGGCTCCTCTTTTTCTCTCACCACTCTCATCTGACTTATCCAAAAATTTTGTCACTTCTTACTTCAAACTACATCTAGAATCTAAAATAAATAAATAAATGATAAAATTAATTATTTAAATGTGTGTGTATGTGTATATGTATGTATGTATATATATATATATATATCCAGAATCTTCTTAATTCTCACCCCTGGCTACTGCTTCCATACTGCCCAGGCCATCATCCTCTTTCTTGGGCATCTTTGCAAAAAACTCTTGGAATGCTTCATTAGTTTCACCTTTGCATGGCTTCAGTCTAATCTCACAAAAGCAGTCAGTGAAATGTTGGAAAAGATAAGTCAAGTCATGCTGTTCCTCAGCTCATGGCCCTCCAGTGACTTCACAGGATCTCACCCAGTGCAAATTCCAAAGTCCTTTACCATTATTTACAAGGCCATGTGAATCTGCTTCCATCCTTGCCACTCTGACCTTCTCTCAGTTATTTGCCCTCTTGTTCCCTCTGCTACAGGTACCCTAACTTTCTTGATTCTTGGACACACCAGGGATGGTTCCATTGCAGGGACTTTGCATTTGCTGTTCCCTCTGCCTGAAATATTCTTCCCTAAAGTCATAGGGCTTACCCCCCCACACACTCAGGTTTTATCCAAATGTCACCACCTGAGTGAGGTGTTCCTTGGCCAACTAATCTGCAATTTCACATGCACATTCATTTCATCTAACCCACTATGTATTTTACTTTATTTTTTCTTGTTAATTGTCTCTCTCCCCAGGGAAGACAAGGGAAGAGATTTTTGTCTTTTTTTTGTTTGCTATTACATCCTCTGTACTAAAATACTGCCTGGCATATGTAGGTACTCAATAATTAATGTATTGAATTAGCAAATTATTGAGTGAATAAATGAGTCTATTCTAATCTCTATTCCACAGTTTCATAGCCTTAGACTTACTGTTTCAGTTAAGTTGAAATGGGCCTCTTTGTAATACCCACCTATTGCCACTCTCTCTTTTATTTAAGCTGTTGACTTATTTAGAAATAATTATTACATCTGTGATGATGAAGCTACACACTGACCACACAGTATAGTTTCCCGTGACTTGTTGGGCATTTTCTCAAGGAACCAGGGAAGAGTACCATCACCGGTAGGGAGGAAGAGGAGAGAGAGAACAGCCAAAGGTATGGTGAGGGGAAGAGAATTTTATAGGAGACACATGAAATTTGTTACTGGAGATCATCTTCTCCAATTCACCTTCCACATGTAGCAGGAACTTGGAGAACATCTACACTCAAGAAATTGACTGTAGTGCATGCAACCTGATGAATTCAGCAATATATACATGGTGTGCTCAAACAGGGAGCTCTCTCTTCAACCAGTATTCAATCTCCAATGAGACCCTAAAAGTAGGGATTTTTCTCAAAGCCTTCCCATGTTAGTTGGCTTCCTGTCAGGAATAGTTTCAGAATTTGAGAGCAAAGACAATGCTAACTTGGAATGGCTGTTACATGCTCCATCATCATGTACTCTACTTCAGTAGCCAAAAATCATCTTGACATTTCAGTGATCTTTTAGTCCCTGAGATAAGGACTGTAGAATAGAGAATAGGAGAAAGGGGATTTTATTTTTATTTTATATTTTTTTAATTTCAATTCCTTTTATATATTCAATCACTATGTCACTTAGCTTGCAAAGTGAATATTCCAATATCTATACATTTTTTACCAGTCCAGTTGAGAATACTATATACATTATCTTCAACAGATTATTCCCATATCTTTGTCCCATAAATGCCTTGCTTCTCTATTTTTCTCCTTAATGTCTTTCCAGACATGGAAAAGGGATTTTATATTTAAAAAGAAATTAAGAAAGAAGCTTTAGACAACTAAGTGATGATGTCCAATATTTAGCCCTGCCAGTAAATGTTCAATCTAATTTCTAGGAAATTCAAAAGAAGTATTTCAGGAGGACCAGCAGATGGCATAATGGTTACATCACTGGACTCACGTGTAGTCAACTGCAGTTCAAGTCCTGGACCCAGCAGTTTAAAACTCAGGCCGGTTGCATGCCCAATATTCCAAGAGGAGAATGAAGGAGAAGGAATTGCAGCATAGCCATCCCTCCTCGAGGGTGATTTCTCACTTTCTGTCTCTCTGCCTCTCTCTGTCTCTCTGGCAAGCACACATGCTCTATAGCAAAAATCTCTCTTAAAAAAAAAAAAGGCTTTCAGTTAGGCTAAAACATACCAGCTTCACCCTCCACCTTATTCTTTCTCTCACTTAGCTGGAAGGTCATGAGACCTGAAAATAGTCAGCCTTTCTGAGACACCATCAACATTCATGGATTGTATTTCTTATTTCTAAGTTACCTATCTATGGTCAATTATTTTTTATTTTATAAGACTGAGTTAGAGCCAGGTAGCACAGAGGTTAACGCATAGAATCCCACCTGGCTGAGGGTTTGAGTCCCAGAGCTTATAGCTTGAATATCACGTCAGGCATATATGCACGTGTGCCCGAAATCCCAAGAAGAGACTGGAAAAGGACTGATTGCAGTGTGGCTGTTCCCCAGTGGGGAGTGGGGTGGGAGGGGAAGGGTGTTTTCTTTCTCTGTCTCTCACACATACACACACATCTCACTCTGGCAAGTGCATACACCCTATAGCCAAAACTGAAAAAAAGAAATTAAAAAAAATAAAAAATAAATGCTGAGTCAAATTTCAGATCTAAATAGCTTTGGAAGATACCTTACTATGCAGAGTAAATTAGAGATCAAGTTTCTTTTTCCAAATTTGCTGTTTTCATTTTAACATGTAATATAAACTCGCCCATTAAACTGTTTATTTCAGGACAAATTTATTCATTCTAGCTTTTTCATCCACATAATCATTCAAACTTTAGATCACAAATACACCTCTCTTTTTTTCTTTCTTTTAGAGAGTGATTTTTGCTATAGGGCACGTGCACTCACCAGAGAGAGACAGACTGTGAAAGAGAAAGTGAGAAATCACCTCCTACGAGGGATGGCCACGCTACAATCCCTTCTCCTCAATTCTCCTCTCCAGGTTTTGGGCATATATGCACATGCACCTGGTGTGAGTCTCCGCCACGAGGTCTGGGACTCAAACCGCAGTCAACTATATGGGAGTCTAGTGACCATTACACCATCTGCTGGTCCCAGACCACAAACATACCTCTTAAAGCCTTTTCACCCTCATAAATATAACAAAAGAATATATAAGATCATCGTCTTGCTGTTTGACCTAGTTTATTTGCCAACAATGAACCTTTCTAGTATCTCTTGTCCTTCTTAGAGTCTATTTCTTTTCCATGTGCCCTATCCAGAAAACAGCTACTAAGTGAAACATTCATGTTCTTGACATTCATTCTAGTTCGTCTCCTTGGGTTTTTGCTTTCCTGCTCAGATTTGGTTTTCTATTTTGTTTCAGCTGTTTTTGTTAAAGTTTTTCATTTGTTTTTTGTTGTTGTTGTTTGTTTTCATAAGAGAGGGGTACCCTCAACATCTCTTTAAGCTGCAGTCCATCCCCAGGCAGCCTGCATGCTCAGGGAGGTTCCAAGACATGAACCTAGGACCTTTCCCATGTGGGTTCAGCTTCATTACTACTGTCACCACCTGGCTCCAATGCTTAAGATTCTTGAGAGCAATGGCTATTTCTTATCCATATATCTCCAGTGTTATGGGACATAGTAAGTAACTTAATAAATTGTGTCCCTCATTATTGTTTTTATTGACTCCTTTAATGAAAAACATTATGTAAATAATTAGTGTCTCCATTTAACATTTCTTCTGTTCTGTGAAGCAAAATTAACTTGCCTGCACATTACCTGACATAGAGATACATTTTATTTTATTTGTATTTATTCATTTATTTTTGGAGAGATTTTTACTATAGGGTGCATGCACTCACCAGAAAGACAGAGAGATAGAGGGAAAGAAAGTGAGAAATCAACCCCCTGGGGTGGGGCAGGTGGCCACAACACATCCATTCTCCATTCTCCTCTAAGAATTTTGGACATGCTTGCACACACACCCAGTGAGAGTCTCAAGCTGCCAGGTCTGGGACTCAAACCATGGTTGAGCATGTGGGAGTCCAGCGCCTTAACCACTGCACCACGTGCTGGTGTACCCAGAAGTACATTTTTAAAAGATCAAGGAACAATATGTTAGAACAATATACTACAACTCTGCCATTTTCAACAAGCCACCACACCTCTGTAGACCTTTCAACAGTCCCAATAGTTGCAAAAAGTACTGTGCACTTACTGTGTGCCAAGAAATGGGTAAAATTATGGCATTCAATTGAGCATGGTAGGTGTTCCTTACATGCTTAATGCATGTCAAACCTAGGCACTGAGAGTTAAAAACTGAGTAGTTCATGGTTTGCTCTAAATCTCTTTGGGACGAACATTTAGTGTTATAGATACTAGGTTATATTTCCGAGGTCCAATCCCACTCTGGTATCCATGGCTTTATGAGGGCACCTTGTTAGTGCCATCTCTGTATGGCAGCAATGAAGGATGATGCTGTAATAAGCAAAGACTGTTTCCCAAGGACAAATGGACAGACAAGGTTTAGTCTGCTGGGAAGCTTTCTTAAAAATCAGCCTGCGAAAAAACTTCAGTGAGTCTTCTAGTATTAAATAAAATGAAGGAGGAAACAACCGTGAAAAATGAAAAATACGATAGATGTGTTGTGGAGTAAGGACAAGTACAAATGATGGGAGAGGTGAAGAGTCTTCTCTTATTGCTCACAGCATTCGTTTTAGAGCAGCCTGTTTAAAATCTAAACTCGAGAAACTTTGGGAGAACAATCACTTGCAATAGTCAATGTAATCGCTCTTGAACCATGCCTTTACAGTTGGCCAGCTGACAGTCGGCAAATGCTATCTTTACACATTTCACTGATATTTTTCTTCCTAATTTACTGTACACATAATCAGAACCTCAAATTAGTAGGGAGAAAAATTAGTTTGCCCTGAGTTGTTATCCTCTTTCTAACTTAGCTTGACCATGTCACCTTTGATGATATGCCTGGAATAATCAGGAAGTAAAATGAGAATTTTGTCAACTACTATACAACGCTGTCTGCAAGTCAATGTGCTGTCAAAGCCCACAAAAAAAACGAAAGTGGTGACATTGTCAAAAGATCTAGAGGGCAGAATTCAGCCAGGAAGAAAAGTAGCTGTGGTATTAGTGTCAACCACCCCAACATATGTTCTGACAGAACCATTAGACAGGCAGGTCACTGGAGAGAAGCCAAGGCAGGTGAAGCTGCAGCATTCTCTGAAAGGAGGGCCCTGACCCAGAGCCCTCATAACGGGGAAGCTTCTGGAAAGTAAGCCTAAAATAATTGTTCTTTGCCCAGGAGAAGGTGACAAGCCCAGAAGAAGCTACATGAGCAAACTCTGTCTGCTAGCCTAATAATTTCTCACCAGAAACTGGCCTTTTGGTGCCAACATACAAAACAAACCAGGTAGGAGAAATGCAGTTGACAATCCTCTGATTGTTCAGGTGGGAGAAATGAAGCTGTCAATCTTCCCTCATGTTATTTAGTGGGATCCCACAATGCTATGTAGATCAGCACATGGTAGCAAATGAAGCTATTTTGATGTCACTTTATCAGGAAAGTCTTCTAGAAGAATGAGTTATCTGTATCTTTTTTTGTTCAGCCTGGAGGAAGTCTTAAAGAAGGAAGAGCTTAAAAACTCTTCAAATGTGGGGTAATAAAACTAACTCTCTAATCATTATTGGAAGCCTGTTAAAGGAAAGTTGAAATGGGATGACAGAGTGAGGACATTTAGAGCCTGAAAGCCCCTAGGAAGCATCTAAAAATATTGCAGTGCTGGGGCCTCACCCCGGAGACTAATTTGATTGACATGAAATGGTTCTGGGTGTAAGAAACTCCCCAAAGGGTTCTAATATGCAGCCAGGGTCAAGGACCAAAGGATTCACCACCCCCCTTTCACTTACAGATGAGAAAGCTAAGGCACAGAGAAGGGAAATAATTCACCAGTGTGAATTATTACAATTAGAAATCGATAGGTAACCTACAACAAACAGTTAAGTTTTATTCAATAGTAAGCTAAATAGTCATCTCTCTGTATAATTCTGTTGCTTCCCTTTTTGAAAACAGAGCTCTTTGCAGTCTTAGGAAACTGATTTGTGTCACTACTAGTTCTGTGAACTTGGACAAACCTAAGTGTCCTCATCTGTAAAGACATTAATAGAATCTGCCTCATTGAGATTTTGAGAAAATAGAGAGTGCGTAGGGTTCATAACAGTTTTGAACTGTCAATATTATTGGTGCTTCAATTTTACTTAGCACTTACATAGTATGTAATTTGCATGGTGCAGGATTCGTGCCCCTAACTATCTTGCGCTGCAGCCTCTCTTTATGTTAAAGACACTGAGTCATAATGGAGGCCTTATTAAGATCTAAACATTTCTTTCTCCACATGGTTGAATATAATTTTTTCATTTGATAGCTATACATATATTATTAAATATAAGACTGATGAAGGTTAGTTTTTTTTATTGGTTGTGATTTTTGTTTTGTTTTGTTTTTATAACTGTCCCACATACACCCATATCTTGAAAGGAAGAAAGACAGAAAGCTTACTTCTTTATAGCATTTATTTCTTACTCTGTTAGCCATCTCAGAGCTCGCATTATATAGCTGTCCGTGGAAGTTCGATGACAGGCAGCAAGGAAACCCCTCACACCCCACCCCCGGTGGAAATGTGGCTCACCATGTTACCCTTTTTCAAACCAGTTAAGAATTATTCACTGTGTTGCTAGACAGATAAGAGACAAACTCAAGCCTTAAAAATGTCTGTGAGAGGTATCCTTTGAAGTAATGGAGGCTAGGGATTCTGCCAAGGCAAAAATAATAAAGACAAGAATCTTTTTTTTAATAATTGTTTTTATTTATTTATTTATTCATTCATTTATTTATTGAGAGAGAGAGAGAGAAAGTAAGACACCAGATCCAAGACCTGAACCACGGTCAGCCACGTGGGAGTCCAGCACCCTTAACCACCATGCCGACTTGCTGGACCCAAGAATCTTCTTAATGTATGAGAATACAATCACTTTAGTCCCATCACAGGTAATAAAACATTTGGTGCTACTAGGCTAGTAGATCCCTGCGTTTTGGTCAGGATACATGCTTATTTTCCTCACCATAAACATGGCAAATAAGAGCCACATGTCAAATAAATATAAGTAATAACATTTTTATTAGAAGTTAAATTCTGATGGACTCTTCTCCCATTACTCAAAAACATATTTCTCTCTGGCTATCTCTTAGACTGTACTCTGAAGTGATGCCTGCCCTCACTAACTAATTCACACATGCTCAATAACACCTGCAGTAATGCTTTATCAATATTTTTAATTAAATTTTTTAAAGAATTATTTTATTTATTTTATTCATCATTATTATTATTTTTAATTTGACCAGAGGGATACAGAGATAGAGGGAGAGTGAGAAAGCAAACTACCAGGTTCAGGACTCAAATTGTGGTCAGTCATGTGGGAATCCAGCACCTTAACTACTCTGCCACTTGCCAGCCCCTACTCTTACACTTTTTAATTGACCTAATAGGTCTTCAGAAAATTCATGGAAAATACATATGTGAAAAAACTTTGCATAGATTTTGTAAAAAAAAATTTTTTGCCCCAAAATAAACTCATAGTTTAATTCTACTTTTCAATTAACTTTTGAAGTCCTCTTGTATAAGACGTATATATTTATGGAGTATACTATGATTTTTCACTATATGAATATAATGTATAATGATTAAATCAGGGCAATAAATACACTCACCATCTCAAGCATTTATCATTAGTTTGTGTTGTAAACATTTGAAATCCTCTCTTCTAGTTATTTTGAAGTACACATGGAATTATCACCAACTATAGTTACTCTACTGTGCTTTAATACTTAGAACTCCTTCCACTTATCCACTTGCACATATGTCTGTTAACTAGGTTTTCTCTATCCCCCACCTCCCATTCCCAGCTTCTGGTATCCTCCATTTTGTCCTCCACTTGATGTGATCAGATCTTTTAGTTTCCATTCATGAGAGAGAACGAACATTATTTGCCTTTCAGTGCCTAGTTTATTTCACTTAGTATTATTTCCCCTAGGTTTGCCCATGTTATGACAGGTAACAAATTTTCATCCTTTTTCAAGGCTGAATATTATTCTATTGTGAATATGCATTTCATTTTCTTTATCCTTTTGTCAGTGGCTAAACATTTACATTAATATCATCTTTTGTCTAGTGTGATTAGTGCTGCAATAAACATGGAAGTGCCAATATATCTTTGATATGCTGATTTCCTTTCCTTTAGGTATACAATCATTAAAGGGATTACTGAATTATAAGGTGGTTCTACTTTTGAGGACCCTCCATAGTGTTTTCCATTATGGTACCAATTCACATTCTCAAAAACGATACATGAGTTACCCTTTCTCCATTACCTAGAAAGCACTTATTTTTGTTGTTGTTGTTTTCATAAAAGCCATCCTAACTGTGGTGAGATAATACCTAATTTGGTTTTAATTTGTACTTCCTTGATAATTAGTGATGTTTGGCACTTCTTGGCCATCTGTCTTCTTTCAAGGACTGTGTGGATCCATTTTTAATGAGATATTTGTATTTTTACTGGTGAACTATTTAAGATCCTTGTATAGTCTGGTTCTTAATCCCTTGTTGAATATATAATCTACAGATATTTCCGCCATTCTGTAGGTCGTCCATGCCCTCTTTCAAGTATTTCCTTTGCTATGCAGAAGCTTTTTAGTTTGATGTTAACCCACTTGACTGTTTTTATTGTTATTGCCCATGCTTTTGAGGTCCTCAAAATGTCTTTGCCTATACCAATGTCCTGAAGCATTTCTCCTGTTTTCTTCTAGTAATTTCATCAATTTGGGGTCTTACGTTTAAATCTTTGATTCATTTTGAATTAACGTTTATGCAGTGAGAGATAGGGGTCTAGTTTCTTTCTTCTGCATATGCACATCCGATTTTCCCAGCATCATTTATTGGAGAGACTATCCTTTCTCCCAGTTAATGTTTTTGGCACCTTTATCAAAAATCAGTTGACTATCTTCATAGATTTGTTTCTGGATTCTCTAGTCTGTTCCATTGGTCTATGTGTCTGCCATGTGCCAGTACAATGCAGTTTTTATTATTGTACCTTTGTGGTATATTTTAAGTTAGGCAATGTGATGCCTCCAGCTTCACTCTTGCTTTGGGGTCGTTCATGATTGCATACAAATTTTATGATTGTCTTTTCCATTTTTGTGAACAACACATTGGTTTTGTTTGTTATTGTTTGTTTGTTTAAGAGAGAGAATATTTTGCTATAGGGCACATGCACTAGCCAGAGAGACAGAGAGACAGAAAGTGAGAAGTCCCCCTCCAAGGGGATGGTCATGCCACAATCCCTTCTTCTCCATTCTCCTCTAGGGATTTGGGTATGAATGCACATGTTCCCAGTGTGAGTTTGAGGCCGCTAGGTCCAGAACTCAAGCCACAATCAACTACATGGGAGTCCATCAATGAAACCATTATGCTATCTGCTGGTCCCACCATTGGTATTTTCACAGGGATAGCATTGACTCTGTATTGCTTTTAGTAGTATCAACATTTTAACAACATTGTTTCTTCCAATTTATAAACAAGGGAGGTTTTTCCACTTTTAAAGTTCTTCAATTTCTTTAATTAGTGTTTTACAATTTTGTTGTAGAGATCTTTCATTTTCTTGGTTAAGTTTATTTCTAGGGTTTTTTGTTTGTTTGTTGTTTGTTTTGTTACTATTGTAAATGGGATTGCTTTCTTGGTTTTTTTTTTTCAGCTGGTTTGTTACTGGTGTACAAGAATGCTACTGATTTTTATATAATAATAGTATTCAAATCATAATTTTAGGTAGTAGCTATCAAACTTTTGCAAGAGTAATATTTACCATGAATACTCTTTTATTGTAGTTTCTGAGTTACATATAATCATTGTATATATTTATGAGGTATGTGGTTTTTCACATATATACAATGTGTCATAGTCAAATCAAGGATATTAACATATTTACTACCTTCATCATTTAACATTACATTATGTTGTGCACATCTGAGATTCATTCTACTGGTTTTTTTGGAGAACTATATATTGAATTGTCAATGAGGCTTTCTACTCTTCTGTGGCATACTGTTCCATAACTGATTCCACTTGTTTATATGTGCTTTTGTGTCTGTTAATCAATTTAATTTTTCCTGAACCACACACCCCTTGCAGCTTCTAGTACCAACCATTACTCTTTCTATTTCTATGATATTGAGTCCTTTATCTTTCACTACTGAGTAAGGACATTGGGTGTTTGTCAAGCAGAGACAAACTTTCACATATTTTTAAAAATAGAAAGAATATGCAGTATCTTTTCCAACCACAGTGGTATGAAACTAGAAATCAACAAGAATAACTTTTGAGAATATGCAAATACATTGAAACCAAATAACATGCTCCTGAATGATTTTTAGAACTACTGAAGAAATTAAGAATGTAATTTTAAAACTTTCTTAAAACAAAGAGATACATATCTTAAAATATATTTGGGATAGGCAAGAAATTCCTACAAATCAATAAGTACAAAATGCCCAAAATGTAAACAGTTAATCTGTGGAAGAGGAAACTCAAAAACACAACCAGCATATAAAGAACTGTCCCAAATAATTCATAACTGGAGAAATGCAAGTTAAAACAGTGAGTTATCAGTTTTCACCTTTTAGGCTGGCAGAATTTAGACAGGACAATAGGCAGGGATTTGCTTAGTAGTGGCAAAGTAAGTAATTATGGAGAGCAATCTACTCTAACTGATAAGCATTCCTATGGCCTACAATTTTGCTTCTGGACTCATAGCTGGGAAGTTCTCACTAGGGCCATATGAGGCCATACAGGAGAGAGCTCACCGAAGCATTACTTGTGGAAATCTGGCTGTTCATTACAGAAGAGTGTATAAGCAATTTTTAGTGAGTAAAATGCATGAAGCATTATGTAGCAGTTAAGAGGCAACCTATTAAATAAACACATAGCAACATAGATAGGTCTTCAAAAAAAAGTTTAGTGAAAAAAAGAAACAGAATAACATAGGAAATAAAATATCACTTGTGTACATCAAAAAGAATGTATACCAAATAACCATCTACACTGTACAAAAACATGTTAAAATGAAAAATATGTACCCATATGGGTGCCCGTAGAGGAGAGTAACTGTGGGAAATGAGAGGGAAAGTATTCAACAAGAAGGGGTGTTGTGGTGTAAGGTCAAGCACAGGCTTTCTCACTAGTCTGCCTGGATTAGAACCTCAGCCTCGTCACTTACTAGCTGTGGATATGGGCAAGTTGCTTGATGTCTCCTAACCTTCATGTGTTGAATATAGATCATATTATCTATCTTACAGCACGATAGTGCAATTTTAAATACAGAGCCTGAGTAAAGCACGTAGCTCTGCTTAATATAGAGCTAATAGTCAATAGAGGTTAATAATTATAATAAAGCCCTAGCCTCATCATACAGATAAATAGTGGGAACATAAAGAATTGAGGATAGGAAATGAGGGCTGAGAGGGAAGAATATGTGAGAATTGATTCAGTAGAATGAGCATGGGGATGGTTAAGCTTTCCATCTTTCCCATAGGGTTCTCAGAGCTGGCATTAGCAGAGTCATCTCTCCTTTGCCCTTATTTCCTGTTCTTATATTTTCTTGCACTTCCCCAGTGCCATAGAAGGTTCAACGTTTTGCCATGAGGTGCTAGGGCTGAGTGAGGTTAGAGAGAAAGAAGTCTAAGGAGTAGAAAAGGGGAGACTCTGGGGTCAATGGTGGTGAGAAGGGAGTGTGGCAGTTGGCCATTGCTGTGTACAAACCACCGCCACACTCAGTGACCAAAGACAGCCATTTCTTATTCCTCTCGTGTCTGTGGGTTGCCTGAGTGGTGGGCTAGACTTGTCTGGGGTGGCTCTGCTCCACAGGTCTCTTCTCTTCTTCCTAGAACTAACAGATTAAGATGTTTTCCTAGTGGTAAGAGGGACACAGTACAGTCAAGCCCAACAGTGTAAGGGCTTTGGCAGTCTCTGCTGTGTCACATTTACAACTGGTCAAAGTTAGTCACATGACTATATACCGCCCCAACAGGGAGTGGGCACCACAAAGTGGCGTGACAAAGGACTTGGGTACAAGGAAGGGTTTAGAATTGGGGCCATTCATAGAGCCTAGCTAGGGAGGCAGGAAAGCAGAATGTATGACACTACAAAAATCAGGCCCAGTCAGCATTCACACTCTTACACTCTCTCTCTCTCCCTCTCTTTGTCTCACACACACACACACACACAAATATCTACATAGATTATGGCAGAAGCTTCAACGACTAGTGTGGTATTACCTTTAAAAAAAAATTTTTTAATAAAATTTTATCTTATTGATTTATTTAAATTTGACCAGAGAGGGACAAAGAGACAGAGGGAAAGTGAGAAAGCAAATCAGGTCCAAGACCTAAACCATGGTTGACCATGTGGGAGTCCAGTGACATAACCATTATGCCATCTGCTGGTCCCTAGTGTGGTATTACCTTTAATAAATCAGTAGGTAACTAAGGTTAGATAAGTCTTGCTATAGGACTAGAGCTTGAGGTGGAGGATGGAGTAGAAATCTATCACTAAGGAGGTAGACAACTGGATAAGTAGTGAGTCTGGGAAGATTGGAAAAACAAATAACACACCTTTCTTGAATCCAGAACCTTTCAGAGAAGCATTCATTCATTCAAATAAAAGTGTTAATTTGAATATCAAGTACAGATTCTAGTGACTTTTTTTTTACTAGAGTATGTACTGTCTCTTTCTGCTGCTACAAATCAAATTTTAAAGTGCCTTTTGCCTTTTTTTTTAATATGATCAGTTTTTTAATTAGGTTCTTGGCAAAAAAACTTAGAACACCAATTTGTGAGGATAAACTCCATTTGTAAGGGCAAACACAAATCGCAGGTAGCCCTGGAGCTGAGGAACAGCTTAGATTTTTGGCAAAATTTGCGAGTCCACAGCTTTCGGATCAATCTTATGCTGCTCTGGAATCTCTGATATGGTGCCTGGCATTTAGAATTATTTGAACTTAACTGGGAACTTCCAGCACCCTACCAAAAACAAACAAAAATACTGAAATGAGAGAATGATAAGATCATTCTCATGTAATTTGGGGGGGCATACAATTGCCTGTCTTTACTACCTGACTCATTCAAAAGTTAACTAGTTGCTTTTCAAAGGAAGCATTACCCAAACAAGCTATGAGACAGATGCATGTAACTGGTCCAAAGTCTTCACACTGAGGGGCTTCTTTTTATTACAATATTCTCCAAGTCTAACATAAGAGTTAACTTTTAAAAATAAAACGAATTCTTTAAAATAGGGAGTGCCAACTTCCCGTAGTCCTAAAATCCTTTCAAAGATTAGAACAGATTTGTATTATTTTGAATAATTTAAGAGATGCAAATAAGAAATTGTCACTTAAAACATCTAAACTCAGGTAATTCTTTGAATGTTTCTCTCTGTAATATATTTGATTGACAGGTGATTTCCTGCAGGGGTTTTTAAATCAAGCTGAGGATAGACAACTGAGGGAAATGCCTTTCCTTGTCTTTGTTAAACAAGAGAAGATAGAGTGGGCTGATAGAGAACTCTCGTTTTTTGAAAACTGGCCTTTTAAAATGTCTGAGAGTTAATCAAACTCCTAGAGTTTTCCTGTAGTAAAACAAAATGTGGGAGAGGGGAGGGGAACAGTGCAAATGAATTGGGAGGTTATTACTCAGTGAACTTCACTTAGGAGTGGACCTCATTAACAAGTCCCAGTTACTGGGTTAAGGCCATAGTTGCATGTGCTCCTCACCCCAGCCTCTGGTTTGTAGACATTTGCATCCCTTTGTGATCCAATTTCACCACAATGTGAAGGTATATGTCTGTGGAGGCCCCTGCTGGCCTTTGAATGATGAAAATGGCTTTAATGAGCCTTACAATTTAGCAGCAGTGACCTGCCTCATAGCCTATGTTGTGAATAACCGATGAAAAGATTGCAGAATCCTTTGCAGCTATGAAATGCTGCCAAGATGATAGTGAGGGCAATCACAGAGACTGTAAATTTTGTACCAAGAAACTAATGGGCAATTTTTATCAGAAAGCTCATTCTTTGTTCTTCAGGTTTGGAATTAGAATAATATAGTTAACCTCAGGCTGCCTAGACTAGCACTGTCCAATTGGAATGTAATGTGAACTACTTATGTACTTTTACACTTCCGATAGCCAGATTTTTAATAGTTTTTTTTAAAGTGAAACTAATTTTAATATTATATGTAACCCATATATCCAAAATTTTAACATCTAATCAATATTGAAAACTATAATTTATATTAAATAGAGAATATGTGTGTGTGCATGTGTGCATGCCTACATGCGAGAGAGAGAGAGCCATGGTCAATGGAGTCTTGTTATGCTCTGAGCCTCTTTCC
>NW_006159735.1:413868-421888 GCF_000334495.1 Tupaia belangeri chinensis
CTTTCCCTAGCCCTGAACCCTGTCAGGATCTTGGGAACACATACACCCACACACCCCTACACAATTCAGGTTCACCAGGCCAGAATCCAAACCCATGATCAACCTTGTGGCTTCCAGCACTGCAGTCCAGCACACTGCTGACTTGCAGCAGTTCAGGCCAGGTGCATTTCAAGTACTCAAAGACCACATGTGGCCAGTGGCTCTTGTATTGGACAGTGCCAGTCTAGACATCAGGTAGGCCATGATACAAAACATCTGACTTTCACTGTGTAGTGTCTATGAGCATGTGAACATGCTCTTAACTTTCCACAAATATTGATAAATCTTACCTCCTGATTTGCAGCAGGAACACAGCTTAAGAGAAGGGAAGGGTAAAAGCACCAATGTTTCCTGAGCACCTGCATAAACACGAGCTTACATTATCTCACTTGCCCCCAACAGATCCGTGAGAAAAGGAGATGATCTTCATTTTGTAGAGGAGAAAAACTGAGGTTCAGTAGGCCGAGGACTTGCCAAGGTCACATAGCTAGCGATGGGAAAGCTGGAAAGGAACTCAGGCTTGGCTCCAGAGACCTGGCAAGGGAAGGAAAGTATATTCCACTGCAGCACACCCCATCCTCAAACATCACTAATGCAGTGTTCTCAAACTAGTAGGGGTTCAGATCACTGGGATGTCTTAAAGTACTGGTCACTGGGCCCTACCCACAAAGTTTCTGATTCAGCAAGTCAAGGTGAGACCTGAGAATCTGCATTTCTAACAAGTTCCCAGGAGACACTGATGTTAGTGGTCCAGGGACCTCTAGAAACCTCTGCTGTGTAGACTGGTTTTGATGCCATGAATAGGAGTGTGTCTGTCTAATATGATGTTTCTATGCTGCCAGAAACTGAGCTTTGATTTCTAACTTTGTCCATTGTTATTCCCCTAGCCAGCTAAAGTTGGCTGCCACATAGCACGGACTGGACTCTATTTACTCATTATGAACTTCTTATTCTCTCATAGCTAACCACTGAACAAAGTACTTGCAATAGGGATGGATTCACTTCCCTCAGTTCCTGCAGGGAAGAAGAAATGATATGTGTGGGTATCTTGTGGCATTTAAACGCTGGCAATCTTTTCTGAAGAGCATGCAACTTTTCAGTCATCACTATTTACTTTTGAAAAATTCATGTAGCATCTTTTTCAAGATGTGGCCACACCTTTTTTTTGGTTTTTTGTTTTGTTTTTTTTTTTGAGAGGTTTTTGCTATAGGGCGCGTGCCCTCCCACCAGCGCCTGGCGTGCGTTTAAGCCACCAGGTCCGGGATGCAAACCACGGTCAACCACATGGGAGTCCTGCGACATAGCCATTACACTAACTGCTGGTCCCTCCTGATGGTATATTTTAAAGCCAAGTGATAGTCACTGTACTTTCACTACAGTTTTAGAAAAATCCTGTCTGGGGCCAGTAGGTGGTGTGGTGGTTAAAGGCACTGGATTCCCACATGGTCGACCACGATCTGAGTCTCAGACCTGACAACTTGCTTTCTCACTTTCCCTTTTTCTCTCTCTGTCTGGTCAAATTAAAAAAATAAAAATAACAAATGGAATTAAATAAATAAATATTTTTTAAAAGAAAATAAAAATCCTATCTGAGTCTGAAATTTAACTTACTGTATTTTAGCCACTGCTATCCTCAAAAAGCAAGACATTATTTACCGTTCCACTTAACTGTAAGTGCTATCATGTCTTGATTTATTAAGCAGTTTGGGGCATTTTCAACCTTCCTAACCAATCACCTTTAGCCCTTTCTGTTCTTAGAGGAGAGGACTCTTTCTAATCTTTGTGTTTATTTTTAATGCCCTTAAGTGCTCTCTTCTACCCCAACTTTCGTACCCTGTCACATCTGAAGAAAAACCACACATTACCTTTGTACATTTCATGAAGCTCATCATATTCACCAGATGATGACAGACTCAGTTGTGCTGATAGGACAGGACTAGGTCAAACTGATATCAGCACAAACTGATATCATTTGATGCTCCATCAGAAATGGGGACCATCTGTGTGTTCAAAACCAAGAAGAGAGACAGGTCATGGGGATTCCCATCTAATGACAATATAAGTGAAGGTGAGGTGGTGTGGGACAGTTAGGCTGCAGGAACCACCTGGGTCTCTCAGCTTCATTCACAGCCTATACCTAATTTTCATGGCAAGATCTTTAAGCCTGTTTCTTCATCTCAATGTGGATTGATTGATTTAGTGGGTTTTGTTGTTGTTGTTGTTACTGTTTTACAATAGTTCTTGCATATAACTCTCAGAACTTCTATTTTTTAAACAATTGTCTAATTTAATTTATTATTATTATTATTATTTGATCAGAGAGAGAGAAAGAAAGTGAGAAAGCCACCAGTTCTGAGACTCAAACCATGGTCAGTCATGTGGGAGTCCAGTGCCCTAACCACCATGCCACCTGCCAACTCCCTTCGAACTTTTAAAGAGGGGAAAATATGAGGTTTGGTGTATTTGAATAAATGAAATAAAATAAAAATTATAATACCACAATATCACAAAGACACATTCGGAACAAAAACATTAGGAGGGAAGATGACTAGTTTAGTCATGTCACTAAAAATACTGCCATTTCTCAAAGCTTTCCCCATAGATTCCCAACAACCACCAAGCTCTGTTCTGAATTTGGGAGTTGATTCCAAAGAAATCAGTGGAAGGGAGATTTGGAAAGGCTGAGGTAGGAAAAGGGGAAAACGATAGATTTTTTTTTAATGGACTTCAAGAATTCTTTCTTTTTACCATGCAGTTCATCAATGCAGAATCTCTTCATTTGATCTGTTTCAGAAGCAAGGAGAAGAGTCTTAGAATTTCTTCAACTATATAGACTGCCAGAATTTTCATTTATCTGCATCCTGACACAACCTAGACTTCATTCCCAGAACACTAAATCCATGCCCTGAATGAAAAGACACAGAGTCCCACATTGCAGTCCTTTTGATAGAAGTGCCAACCAGCCATGTTAGGAAGCAGCCATATGTCTCTGGAACTGCACGAAGAGGAAAGTGAATAGATTTTGCCCCATACCACCTAAGTATTTTCTGACCTAGCCACATTTCCTTACACAATGTTTTTTAAACTTTCATGAGTCACCTTAGGGTCTTATTAAAAGCCAGATTCTGATTCAGTGAATTCTCATGTATAATAAGCTCCTGGTGATGCCAGCACATCACGTTTTAAGCAGCAAAAACCAAGAGGTTATCTGAAAACACTATCTAGCACAAGAAAATTAACCTCCAGAAACTGAAACCAGATATAGTCACTGAAATGGGAGGAGAAGAAGTAGAAATAAGGACCCAATGACAAGTGACAAGAGAAAGCCAGCTTTAACTCAGCATCCACAGAGTTATGTGACAAATAGCAGGGTAGGTGAGGCAAGCAGTAGCAATCAAGGATGTCATGACCATTAAAAGAGTAGTAAATGCAATTGGGAATCTCAAAAATTAGAAAGCTCTGCAGGCAGGCAACTGGGAAATCGGCCACTACGTGGTGGACCTCTAACCATAAAACTGAATACAGAAGAGGAGACAAAAGGTGGAAAGATAGGAGTAGGAGTGAAGGTAAGGAAGAGAGGAGAGGAGAGGAGAGGAGAGGAGAGGAGAGGAGGAGAGGAGAGGAGAGCCAGATCCTGGCAAGGACAATAGGTTGGTGAAAAACTGAGACAGAGATTCAAACCAAGGGCAACAGACAAGGATTTGTTCCCAGAAGTGGAGTTTTAGAAAGTGTTGAGGCCAGAGATATGAAAACTAAATAAGTTAATATTCAATATGCATGATCCATGTGTCAGCTGTTATTGCAGAGGACTTTGTATGCCTCCTCAAATAATTCTCACTAGTTTGCATGGCAGGAATTACTATTCCCTTCTTTTCTCAAATTATTTTTAGGTTTTTGCCATAGAGCATGGGCATTCGCCAGAGAGGAGAGAGAGAGAAATACAGAGTGAGAGAAAATGAGAATCACCTCCCAGGGGATAGACATGCCACAACCCCTTCTCCTCTGTACTCCTCTCAGGATCTTGGGCACACACACACGTGCCCAGTGTGATTTTTAAGCCAATGGGTCCAGGGCTGGAACCACAGTCAGCCATATGAGAATCCAGCTGCCTTAGCCACCACACCACTTGCTGGCCCTTTTATTCCATTTTAGAGAGGAAACAACTGAGGTTGAGAAAGAGTTCATAACTTGCCCAAAGTCCCTCACTTATGAGTGGCAACGCAGACAACTCACATTCTATGTTCTTTCCAAGACCCCGCACAGGCTTAGCACCACCTGGATGGAGTAACCTGGATGCTAACCTGGGGCTCCTGCCATCTGTCCCTAGAACTGAGGGTAGAGCTGACCCTTCAGTGGGGTAGGAGGCTTGAACTGAAGATGGAAGAATACAGAAAAAGCAGAATGCCAGGAGTTGCATGGCATATTAAGAATCTGCTGTTAACTAAGGATACGTTAAGAATCATGGTTACACCAAAAATAAACCAGTCTCTCTGTTAACTACTCTACAGATGCCTCACTTCAATGCAGGAAGCTCCCTTATCTTAAGCTCTAGGCTGGATGAGTAATTGAGCACAAGATGTGTTGAGAGAGGGCAGGAGAGACATTGCAGAGGTCACAACGCCCCAACCTTAGCCAGAACTTGTCCTTAATTCTCTGTTAGCCTCTGAGGTGAGCATCCCTGGACATCTTATATCAAGAAACATAATGGATCCATTGCAGCATATTCAAGGGCCTGTCAGTCACATGGGGTTGAGGATACTCTTCAGTTACAGTGAGTAGAAATTGACTTATCTTGGTTTAAGAAGAAAGAAGACAAGGTAAATATGGCAGAAATATGCAGACTAGTTCTCCAAACTCCATTATATCCCCAAACATGATTTGCTTCATATTACATGTTGCACTATAGAAACTGCATTGCTCAGCTCTCTGTGGTGCAATATTGCACACCAATTAGCTTTCACCAAGAAGAGGTTACCACCAGAGGTGGAGACCATGGCCACGTTCATGAGAGTGTATGGGTGGGGGACGGGAGGTTGGGGATAGGAAGTAGCAAATAGCTCAGTGTCAGGTTTCAGCTTCACACATATCAAGAAGGTCTACAGTGTGGATCCTAACAAAACCAGTGTGGTTGTAAAGTTGCTATAAAAGCAGCTTCTTGTTCTCCCATCTTCCTGGAAAGGGCAGTAAGTCCCTTGTTGGGCCACTCTTGTGGTATTGATTGGTTGTTTGGGGAGGCCCTTTGACAGCTCAACCTAGGGTCTGTTCTTCTCCCTACCAACAACTTTGTAAGTACCTCATTCCTGCATTAAATCCCTTTTTCCTTAATCTTGCTAGAGTGGATTCTCTTGTCTGCAACTGAACCTTGACTAATCCATAAAAAATTTACAATAAGGATCCATGGGGATGTCAACTACAAATGAAACAGTAAAGAAATCAGAGACTATTTTGTTCTCACCTTATGTGTATGTGTATGTGTATGTGTATGTGTATGTGTATGTGTATGTGTATGTTTCTATCACTCTGTAACCGACTTCTTTCTTCCTTCTCTGAAGCAGTATTCATGTTCTCTACCAATAAGTCCTTTATACCATTCATTTTGGATTCTCCTCTCTCAGATACTTGCCCAGAAATAATGAACATTCCTTTAGTCTCAATCCCAATTTCCCTAGGGAGAGAATCTGTTTAGCATAGTTTGGGCTAGTCCACTCTGGTTTGAGTGGCTATAATTTCAATTACAAAAATCCTGTAAAGTTGTTTGGTGCTTTAATACTCCTCATTTACAATTAAGGAAGCTGAGTCTTATACACTGTACATGACATACCCCAAATCAAACAACTGTTAAGCAGATGGTTCAGGATTTATGCCCTTGTCTCTTGACCTCAAATTTAGTGTTCATACCACCACACCATCACTGCATCTATAATAGTTATATCTGTGGGGTGCGCTACAATTTTTTTTACCCCTGTCCCATTTGATTCTTCCAACAGCTTCATTATTATTGCTATCCCCATCTTACAGACAAGGCAACTGGTGCTCACAGAAGTTTCAGTGACTTGTTTAAGGTCATAAGTTTTATTAGAGCTCATGCTGAGGTTCAAATTTCTATCTTCTAGTTCTTAGAGAAATTGATGTTAGATGAGAGCAGGGGAAGCCAAAATGTAAATGGAGCTAAATCTCATAGGATATTAGAGTTGATACTTTAAAGCCATTTCTTATCATGGGTTCTAAAAGAAGTAAACAGAAGATAACACTTGGGTTTGGTTTTGTCTCATTATGATGTAGTAGTTGGGGAAAATTCAATTGGACTCAAATTCTGCTAAATCTAAATAAATGGCAGGTTGGGTAAGGGGAGATTCCTGCTTACCTATAAAGGAGATTCTCTTCCACTTTCTCCTCAGCTCAATAGGAAAGGTTATGACATTAAACACAGAGCTGATTAAACACTTCCAAAATAGGACTTAGGTGAGTTTCTTCAGAGTTTAAAGTTCAGCATGGACTGCAGCGTGCTATTGGGCATAGTATTTGGGCAAAAATCTTGAAATAGTGACTTGCTAACATGTAAAGAGATACCTCAATGACCTTCCAATTTTAGTATTCGGTGGAAATTATTTTTACTGGGAAGAGATGGCATTAGCATAAAGGACTCATCCTTGCTTCTTGTCATCACTTTTAAAGTAGTTATGCTTTCCTTTCATCCTCACTTTTGCAAAAACAAAGTCATTCCCATGAGAAATTACAAAGGCATTTTCTGCACTATCTTAAACAAATAGTTATTGAGCTCTCATGTACAAAGTGTAATACCAAGTGTGCAAAAGATCAAACACTTTTAAGTTTTGCAAGCTGCTTCATTATTTCTCCTATGGTGACCTTGTGGCAATGGGGCAGAATCCCATGATAGAAGAGCTCAATCATTGTAATTCTCCTCCAGCAGGGCTTTCGGCAGGCGCTTCCACTCTCCCACTGTTTATGTGTAATGCAGATGTCTGATTACTCTATGGCACCTAGATGGACAAGTTCTAGCAGCTCCTTCACAGTCAACATCAATCCCATTCAACCACTGCACATCTGACCACTGCTACTCCAGGATGCTCTTTCCTGCTTTGTAATCAGCTCTCATAATTTGCTAAACCTCATTCAATAGCTTGTTTTAATATCTTTTCTGCCATATCATCATTGTGTAACAAAATTTTTTTATTTTTTATTATCATCATAATCTTCTTTATATTACATTGGATTACATATAACTTTACAGTGTATTACATTGCTTTTTCAAAAGGGAATGCCATGCATGTCTGTCAATACAGAGACATTAATCTCCCCACTTCAACATTCAATATCTTTTCTATGTTTTCCCCAATCAGTATTATTATTATTATAATTAGTTTTTAAAACAGTCAATCACTATTTCTCATTTTGCTTGTAAAAATACTTTGCCCATCGTGAAGTACTTCTCAGACCAATCCAGTTGGGAATATTATACATGTCATCATCAACAGTTAATAAGCCCTATCTGTTTCTCACTAACGTCCTGCCTCTCTATTGTTCACTTGCTATCTTTCTCTATCCTCTTCTCTTCACCTCCCCCATTCTACATTGTCCTATTCTCATTAAGTACCTTCACTGCTTTTATGTCCTCCAATTTTGTGTGTGGTTCTTTCTCAACACTTTCTATCCCATTCCATGTTTTTATGTCTATATGTATTTATTTTTAAAGAATTATTTAATTTTATTTATTCATTAATTTATTTTAATTTGACCAGAGAGAGACACACAGACAGATAGAGAAAGAGAGAGAGAGGGAAAGTGAGAAAGCAAGCCACCAGGTCCAGGACTTGAACCGTGCTCAACCATGTGGGAGTGTCCAGCACCTTAACTCCCATGTCACCTGCTGTTCCCATAATGTCTGTATTTATGCCAATACCACATTTTATTATTTTTTTGAGCGAGGTTTTTTTTTTTTTTTTTTTTTTTTTTTTTTTTT
>NW_006159735.1:421951-444615 GCF_000334495.1 Tupaia belangeri chinensis
TTTGTAGATCTTTGAGGAACCTCCATATTGTTCTCCACAGTGGTTGAACTAGTTTACATTCCCACCAACAGTGTAGGAGGGTTCCCTTTTCACCACATCCCCGCCAACACTGATCACTTTTTATATTCTTAATCTTTGCCATTCTGACAGGGGTTAAGTGGTATCTCATTGTGGTTTTTATCTGCATCTCCCTTATGATGAGGCATGTTGAGCATTTCCTCATATGCTTTTTGGCTGTTTGTATGTCTTCCTTAGAGAGATTTTTGTTCAGCCCAATTTCCCATCTTTTAATTGGGTTAATCTTTTTTTTTTTTTTCGCATAAGGCACTTGACAAAATTCTTTATTCCTATCTGACACAGAAATCTGTAATGATTATCTGGAATAATACTAAAATAATTTCTGTGGATGGGTAAAGCTGGGGTTTTTTGTTTGTTTTTTATTTTTGTTTTCCAGTGTCTTAGCTTTCTCTAGAATAAAAGAAACCTGGGAGGTATGTGAGACAATCTGAAGAGTGAGGAGGTACTGAACTATATTCACTTGAGAGTCTGAATGCCACAAGACCAAGGCCTTAGCAGAGGCTAATGTGAAGACTTTTTGACAAAGCCATTGGATTCTCTTAGAAAGTCCAGTTGGTACAGATGGTGAGGTGCATGACAATGGCACCATATGGGTTTTGGGTCAGTCCTCAAGTCAACCTGAACATGCCAAGTACACCTGCAGATGTACCCATGATTCTGGCTGGCTAGAAGACTGGGGAGTTGGAGTTTGAAGCCTAATAAGACAATATCAGGGTCTCTAAATAAATAAATAAATAAATAAATAAATAAGCATTTTTTTTTAGAAGTCCAGCCACTAGGGGCATGAGCTAATACCAAGAAAGAATCTTTCACCTGAATTGTTCCTGGTCTATGCTAATTCTCTACTCCTTGTACATCTTATGATGATCTTAACTTTAAAACCAAAATATTGAATGGATTAAATTTCACCCAGAAACCATAGTTGACTCCCTCACTAAAATTCCATTTTGCTGCCAAGCCTATGTAACATGTGGAGAAAAGAGGATGGAGCTCTTTTCTCCCTCTCCATCTATAAAGCAGCCCCTGAAAAGAACCTCTGGGGCTCCTTGGCACACAGTTTTGAAACTACTGCCATTTTTCTAACCACGTGTGTGACCCTTCAGTTCTGACTCCTCAGGTGAGTGGCAGAAGTTTAACAACAGAAGATGAGAAAGAGCAAACAGTCCTTTCTGCTTGTAACCTCTTTCCACCTTTCTGATCTCTCACACTCACTTTTCCTCTTAATTTTCTTTGCTCTTTAATTTTCTCCTCTATTGCTCTACCAATCTATGGGAAAATTCAAAATGTAGATTTGGAGAACAATACCAGAGGTCCCACAAAATTATACTCAAAGCACAGAAACTAATGTTTGGGAAAGAAAGCCCATTTCAAGGGTTTGTAGTCAGTATCTCTGATTGACACCAAGTCTAAAATAGCTTAGCTTTGGTTTGAACATCAGTTCATCTATCTTATTTCTTATTTTATTTAACTTTGTTTACTTATTTTAATTTGACCACAGAGGGACAGAGCGAGAGAACAAGAGAAAGAAAGAGGGAAAGCAAGAAAGCAAGCCTCCAGGTCCAGGACTCGAACTACGGTCAGCCATGTGCAAGTCCAGCGCCTTAACCACCATGCCACCTGCTGACCTCTAAATAGCTTATTTCTGTTATTATTTGCATTTAACAGAGCCTAGTCATGAGAAGCATTATAATTGCTTGTCTTTACCTTGAGAAGTTTGGGTTTTCTTTTTTAAAAAACTAAAAAGAGGGACCAGCAAATAGTGTAATAGTTATGTCGCTGGATCCCACATAGTTGACGGTGGTTTGAGTCTCAGACCTGACGACTTAAAACTCATGCCAGGTGTGTGTGCATGCATGCCCAAAATCCCAAGAGAGAAATGGAGGAAAAAGGATTGCAACATGGCCATCCCCCCTGGGGGTTGATTTCTCACTTTCTGTCTCTCTGTTTCTCTGGCAAGCACATGGACCCTATAGCAAAAATCTCTCTTAAGAAAAAAACAGAGCTAAAGAATCACTGAATATCTCTAAATTATAAGTTCAGTTATAATCACAAGCCAAGAATAAAGGTTAAAATTTTTATCAAATGGGGTGAGCTAGACATTTCTGAAGATGACATTTGTCAAGGTATCCATCACATACAGACTCTGTAGTCTTCTGATTGAGCGCCCTTGTGAAAAGAGACTCAAAGTGCTCAAACAGAAACTATCAGGACAAGAGTAGCTGGGGTTTAGATGAACCAAGAGAGGTCACTTAGTCCTGCAAGCAAGAAATAAGCTCTGAAAGATAGAGTGTGGGTGCTTCAGGATCTGCAAGCCCAGAGGTGCCTCTAGCATGTTAATTCCATCTTGGAGAGGACCTAAAGAGAATATCTGAAAATACAGGTAATATCCAGAGGGACAGGATTAACAGAATCACGTCATCTCTGATATTACAAGAGCCAAGGAAATTTATCTAATTCTTTCTGGCTGATATTTATGTAGTCTCTGGGTAAAGTTTGCATTTCAGCTCCTCTAAATGAGCTTTAGGTACCCTGTGTATAGTTTTCATCTCTTTTGTAAAGTGTTCTCAGCTTACTTAGTTACACTATCTCGTATTTCTAAGTACTTTCCTTGGAGTCTTTCAAAGAACAAACACTAATTAAACCCATCTTGCAACTTCCTCATGAGGTAGGGAGTGATTTTGTTGAAAAAGGCATGGAAGTTAAATAGACTGACCCAAGTATATTATCACATCTGTAGAGTTTGACTTGAGAATAAAAACCTAGAGTTCAATAGCTTCCAGCCCCTGCTCCTAACAATCACACCTTCAGACTTGGTTCTTTGTCTTTATTCCACTCATGAGATAATTTTTATTTATATTATCTTTATGTGACATGACCTTTAAGGAAATGACAGAACACAATCAAAGAAATAAGATGTGTGATTTCATCTTTACTTAAACACAAATACTCTTAGATTCTGCTTTTCATCCTCTCACCTCACCACATGGCACCCCCCCTCCTAGTTTTCTAATCCCTGAATCTCTGTGAAAATGACTCCTTCAACAAAGAAAATAAGCTAGACTTCTTCCCCATCAGCCTCCAAGAATAATACTTATAAAAGACAGAAGCAGCTATCTAAACACCCTTGAGATTCTTCTGAATTTTTTTTAAAGTGAGAATATTGTCTCTCCCTTCCTTTTACTGGAAATATCTTAGATGTCTTGTTTTGATCTTCACATTCTATATATTGTTTTTAAGTATAGTGACCTGGTCAGTTGGCTTAAGGGAGTGTGAGAAGTTGCTGGGAACATTTTTCTTGGCTCAGGGAGGAAAGGTTGACACCAGAGGGCAACAACTCACTGGCCTCTCATCAACTGATATCACACTTCCATCCCTGGAGAGTGAAAACCACTCTCAGCATCGCTATTTTTACTAGTGAAATCAGCAGAGTTGGACTTGAGCCTGCTCCTTCGCCCACACAGCTGTGTGACTAAGTGGTATCAGATGATAATGCAGGGAACTCCAAAGGTCCTGAATGTCCCTTTGTCAGCTATAGCTGCTCCTCTTCCCAGCAGTAGAATTTCTTGTCATTAGCCAGCTGGTTGCATTATTTCTATGACTGGCAGTTCTCAGACAATGAGAAATGGGTCCATCAAGCAAAACCCCTGACATAAAGAAATCAGCTTAACATTCATTTCCAGGAACAGAACACTACCAGCAACCTCCTTTTACCTGACAAGTTTGTTGCTACCTTCTAACAAACTGAAACAGCCTTTTCTCCAAATGGGCTATTCTTTTGCACTTTAGTTGCCTGCAGTCCTTCATACAAATGCTAACTGAAATACTCAGATACTTCCATACTCACATGCACACACAGACAGCCATTGGATAGTATGAGTGAAATAAAATGGAATGCCTGTACCAAAACTTCTCTGAATGCCAACCCACTCATCCTGCAAGGTTCTGTCAGCTATTAAATACTGATACTATTCCATAGAAAATCCAGAAAACCAATTGTCCTCGGTAGTTTGGGAAAGGAAAGTGATATGTATATCATTTCAAACAACCCAGAAGTTTCTCATTAAATACTTTTTTCCATCCATCTGGTGAATACATAGGAGACAGGCTGCCTTCTGGCTTTACATTATCTATAAAAGAAGAGTTGAAGGGTGTCTAATTGTACTCTTCAAGTTTGAGAAGAGCAGCTATTCTTACTGCGCTTAAGGAGAGACCAAGAAGATGAAGCTTTGAACACAGGAAGACATATTTAAACTAAATATTAATGTTCATTTTTCTTTCACTTTCTAAGTACAAGATATTCTCCTTAAACAGTCAAAAGCCCAAATCCTCAAGATCAAGATTATTAAAGAAGGTATACAAATATTATATTGAACCATAAGAAATTTCCAAAAGTCAACCTTTATGACCTAAAACAAATGCTACTTTGTATGGTTCAATCTAATGCAAAAACTAACATTTTATTTTTAACATACAAAACAGAAATTTGTACCAAGACAATGGCTTAAAAACAATAGTCTTAATAGAGAAAAGATTTTCTTTTTCTTCCATTCATTTCCAGAGGGTGAATGTGCTCTCCAAAAAGAGAGAGAGAGAGAGCACCACACAATGGGGCATGTTCACAATGCAGTCCCTTCTCCTCCATTTCTCCATCTCATCAGGATTTTGTGCATGCACTCACACACATCTGGCATGTTTTTCAAGCCACCAGGGCCAGAATTTGAACTGCAGTCTGCCATGTGGAATCTAGCTCCCTTAACAACTATGCCATTGGGCCTGGCCTAAGAAAGGATTTCCTAAATTTACTTATTTAATATTTCAAGGGCTAAATAAAAGAGTTTATTTCAAATCCTTATTTACTTATAAGGCCCAGCCAGAAAGCTGGAATCAACCTGGAGTGAGATATTCTGGAACTCCAATACACTGTAAGGGATACAAGGCAAAGGCATTAACAACAAAGGGTGTGAGTTTTCTCAGGAGACTTAAAGGGAAGAGTTAGATCACTGTCCCTAAAATGCTGGAGGAAGTGGAAGGGGCTTGGGAAGGGTGTTTTAGATGACTTCAAATGTAAGACAGAAAGAGTAGATAAGCATCCAATAATTCTGAAGATTTAAGAGAGTTTGGGCCCCAAGGCAGCAAAGAAGTAGAACCACAAACAGAAACAGGCTCTATAAAAAATTGCTGAGTTACTTACCTGTATGTTTTTCTCAACACAGAGAAGATAAAAGATTCGATAACAAGACCAATAGCACTGGCATTTATGAAAGAAGAGGTTTTCTCTGAGAATATCCAAATATTTTTTGTGTACACACAACTGCTGGACTTGATAAATATTTGCTTATTGAGCTTCACAACATTCTCAGAAGACCGAAAGAGCACAGGCAGAATGGTACTGGTATAATCCAGTCTCATGGGACCTCTCTGGGAATGGCCAGTATCTGTTATACATGCCTTCAATTCTTCCCTTCCACACCCATTGCAGACATCACTAATCAAGCCTTGCACTCTTCCACCTGATCCAGATGGAAGCCTCAGAATCCTCCTCAACGCAGTTTCTAGGCAGCCACTACCAGGCAATCTGAAATGAAACCAAAGCTAAAGCATATTTCCTTCTGTATCTTTGTTAATACTGTCTTCTCCTCAATGATATCTCCCTATCCCTGCAATCTTGCAACTACCCCACTTCATCCCCACCTTCTCCCATTAGCATATAAGCTTCTTAAGTGCAGGATCTTTTTTCTGCCCATTAATGAACTCTCTGAGCCCTAGAATAATACTTGGTATAGGGTTGGAGCTCAACAAATATTTACAGAATAAATTAACATTTATTCATACTTTTCAGGGGCAGCTCCCTCATCACCTCTGCAATGAACCCCCCAGCCTTTCCTGCCAGAAGCTACTTCTTTTTCTTTGTGCTTCAGATAGACACATGGGAGGGGTAACTTACCACACTCTGCCTGTAATTGAATTATGATCAAAACGAAGGTCCATCCCTGTAGCCTACTGGTTAAAAGAGCCAGATCTCATATGACTGTTCAAATTTTTAATCACAGCCCAGGAGACTTGAAAAGCATGCTGGCACAAGTGCATGGTTACCCAAAGTCTCAACAGGATGGAAAATGGAAGAGAAGGAAATATATGACCACACCCCATGAAGGGGTACTTTCTCTCTCACCTTCTCCCTCTGTCTCTCTGGAGAGCATAAGTATCCTCTGGCAATTAAAAAAAAATCATAGAAAACTGAAGTTAAAGTATGAATTTATAAATAGTAATAATAAAATAAGAACAGAGACCTGATTAATTAATGGTACCTCACAGGTATATGCATTTTCACTTTTCCAAATATGTCTTTCATTTCTTTCATTCAACTTTATGAGTCAGATAGGACAGTAATCATTATCTTCATTTTATAGGCAAGGCAGTAAAGGCACAGAGGTGACTTTCTCATGATTCGTTCATGTCAGAGGCAGCATCCATCTGCTCGGGGTTCAGTGCTCTTTCCATCTGATAATGCCATTTGTTTCAGTTAAGAATAGAGTTATATTCTCCAGTTCTACAAATGTTTTCTAAGAGAGATTTTTGCTATAGGGCACTTGCACTCACTAGAGAGACAGAAAGTGAGAAATCACCCCCAGCAGGGATGGCCATGCCATAATCCCTTCTCCTCCATTCTCCTCTCGGGATCTTGGGCATGCACACACAGTGCCCGATGTGAGTTTCAATCCACTGTGTCCAGGACTTGAACCACCATCAACTAATATGGGAGTGCAGCAGTGTAACTATTATGCCATTGGCTAGTCCCCCAGTTCTACAAATTTTTGGCATATACTAGTTATATAGATGTTGTTATATTTTGAGTATTTGACTAAATGTTCTTGAAAGAAAAATTTAGCTTCTCAGTTCAGTGAATATTGATATTGTGACTCGGTTTTGTAGTTAGTAACTAGTACTGCTCAAAATGTTCATTATTTGCTTGCTCTACTACCCTCACTGGAAAAAATAAATAAAGACTGTGGGTTTTTTCCCCTTTAGTTCAGATTTTATCTTTAGTTTTACTTTTTATATTTATTAGTTTTGTTTTGTCTCAGTTTTTAATACCCCTGCCAGTCAATCATGGCTCCATGTAAGCCTATTGATAACTATTTATGTTCATAGTACTTCCATGTTGATTATTGTTCAATCCAAAGGGATAGAACAAATTTGTGTTCTTTATTTGACAGATGAGAAAAATGAGATGCCAAAAAGGGAACTGATTTGCCCCAAATCCTCCAATAAATTAATGACTCAGCAATTATTAGAACCTTGTTTTTTATATTAAGTTTCTATCATGTATATCTACAGTATATATTTTTTCAACAGAGAACTTTACATTTTTCTGTATGTCAAATATTTCCTCCCCCTGCACCTCACACCTACCCTCCACCATCCACTCCTTACCATCCACTCTCACCACTTACAGTCCCTAGTAGCCACGCCCATCCCCTCAACCATCATGTCTTCAAATCTCCCAACTTCTACCACAGAATGCAGTCACTCGGTACAAACTGAGTGGGGATATACAATGTGTATCTTTCGAAGTCTGGCTCACTTCACTCAACATTATGTTTTCCATATTTATCCACTTTGAGTCAAACGATAGGATCTCATTGCTTCTTATAGTTGAGTAATATTACATAGTATATACGTGTCACAGTTTTTCAGCCCAGTCATCAGTTTTTGGGCACTTAAGTTGGTTTCATGTGTTAGCAATTATGAATAATACTGCAATAAACATGGGCCCAATTCTTTTTCTTTTTTTCTTTTTCTTTTTTTTTTTTTTTTGCTCTACAAATACTTTTTTATTGAGCTATAATACATATAGTAAAATGCACAAGCTTTTTATCAGTTTGTGTGTTCATTTCTTCCATGAAAAAAAGGAGATAAATAATGACAAGTACCTTCCTAACAGATGTTTGCATTATGATGCATCTCAGTCAGCCCAGATCAGGGCATGCACAGGCACACCCAAACACAAATCTGGGACCATTCCCATGTTGATTTATTTGCATTACCACTGCACCACTGCCTGGTCCAAAAATGCACAAATCCTAAGTGTACAATGTGATGAGTATTGACAAATTTATCTACCCATTAAACTAATACCCTAAGCAAGATACAGCATTGACATAACCCTGAGAAGCTCCCCAAATCCACATTGTATTCCATAAATATGTACAACTACATGTTACATGTAAATTAGAAATTATAATTTCAAATGGTTAAAAAGTTTAAAGAACACAATTCTTTTGATACCAGGTTCTGTACTCTTTCTGCTCAAAATAGCCTTTTTTGTGCATTGTCTTGTAGCCATCAATCCCCAGACATATTCAGACTAGGAACTCAGACCACCTCCTCATACCCAGAAGGACACTGGATGCTACATAGCAATGCCCTACTCTGACACCACCCCAGCTCACTCTTTGTACCAGGAAAGGGCAAGCTGTGCCAGACACTGCTGCTGCCCTGCAAAGTACACAGAAAAGCACGCAGAGATAAAGAAAGCAGAAATCTCATTCCCTACTGCCTCGGGGAGAAAAGATGGCATTTGGGGGGTTCCTCTTCCTGAGAGTGGGCTGACTTCTGGAATATAAATGTCAGCTCCTTCCCAGGACATTTTCTACTCTCAAGGCAGGCAAACCACACATTCAGTAGGTAAGACACCTGACTTTGACTTCACTCCTGCAATCAGATATGTTTTTAATTCAAGTTCTGTGCAATTTGGCTAACATTAACTTTATTGGGTAATTACCTCATTCGGAGTGCTGTTAACAGCGCTGTCGACCAGTGTCAGCTTGCCACAAGAGCTGTGTGTGCTGACAGCAACACAAAGAGAAGCTGATGCAGGTTTTTCTTTTAACTTATTAAAGTACAATTTTATGAGTTAGTCATTTTCTCCCTTTTAGGCTTTCCCTTGTAGCTTTTATAGGGTCATATGTGCTTGAATGTAAATGTGGTGGCCAAGCCTCTGTGTCATTCACACCAACTGCAGAGAAGGTCCCTGAAGATCTTTTCACCCACCCAGGAATTGACAGGGCAGTGAGAGGCCATAGCTTGACTTCATCCACCATCCTGACAGGCTAACAAGGACAGGCATGGGACCACTGGGGAGAGCCAGGGTGGCTTCTGCCCTTATATGGAAGAACTTCCTGTGCCTTGTTATAGTCAGCCCTGGTTATCTGTATATATGACAGGGAAATAATGGCCCCATCAGCAGTCCCAAAAAGGCCATAGTCTTAGGAAGAGGCTCTCACAATCCTCCACAGTTGAGCAAATGTACTCTCTAGTTAGATAAATTTGAAAAATGTCGTGCATACTTTACGCTCCTCTTGAAAAACTGCAGAGCATAGCAACATTCAGAGGCCTCTCAGAACTATCCCCTGGTATTTTAGGTTGATTTGTATTCCCTCCCCCAAATTTCATATGTTGAGGTCCTAATTCCCAGTACCTCACAATGTGACCTCTGGAAATAGGGTTGTTGCATATGTCATTAGTTAAGATGAAGTCACACTAAAATAGGGTGGTCCCTTATATAGTCCTTACAAGAAGGAGAAAATTGGGCAAACGCCCATACAGGGAGAATACCAGGTGAACATGAAAGCAGAGATCAGAGTGATGTTTCTGCAAACTAAGGAATACTACAGATTGTCAGCAAACCACCAGAAGCGAGGAGACAGGCTTAGAACAGATTTTCCTTGACAGCCTTCTGTAGGAAGAATGCTGCTGACACCTCGATTCAGATTTTTAGTCTCCAAAACTGTGATACAGTAAGTTTCTGTCGTTTAAGCCATCCAGGTTGTGGTACTATATTATAGCAGCCTGACAAACTAATCAAGAAGATAAGACAACTTCCCCGCAATCACACAGCTAGTTAATGGTAAAGCCAGGGAGATAATTCAGGCCTCCTGGCCTTTAGAACGGTTCTCAGAGTCCTTTCCTCAGAAATGTGGCAAAGAAACAGAGATGGAAAGAGAGTAAGGTGGTCAAAGGAAAGGAAAGGAGAAAAGGCAGGGAAAAAGAGGTGCCTCCTCTTCTTATAAGGCCTTATTAATAAACATTAAACTGATATTAGTAATAATAGCTAAATTTGCTGAGCACTTGCAATGTGCCAGGCCTGGTTCTAAGCATTTTACCTACATCACTTAACCCTAACAGTGCGTTAGATATGAGGGATTCCAAAAAGTTTGAGAAAATAGAATCAAAATACAAGTTTATTTTGGTACAAGAAAAAATAAAAAGCTGAAACTCATAGTTATTTTATAATAAGCATTACCCATGAACTCTTTAAAAACCCCTTGCACTGCTATTATCCTCATTGCATAGATGAAAAACTAAAGCAAAAGGTACTTACATAGCCCATCCAATGTTGCTCAGCTAATAAGCGAAGGGGCCAGAATTTGGTCCCATGTGCCAGTCTTCAGAACCCAATTCTAACCATTTTGCTGTATGTCTTCATGCCATGATTCTGCGAATGCAGAAAGGATTTTTGCAACTCAAAGTCTTTAGCTTTTCCAGTAGTTAAACTCAGTAAGGTCTCTATACAAATGCTTGTCAGGCTGAT
This sequence comes from Tupaia belangeri chinensis, assembly GCF_000334495.1. Classification (NCBI taxonomy): domain Eukaryota; kingdom Metazoa; phylum Chordata; class Mammalia; order Scandentia; family Tupaiidae; genus Tupaia; species Tupaia belangeri. The sequence continues at coordinate 432,624 of NW_006159735.1, forward strand.
TCCATGGCCTGGTGGTTGAAGCAGCCAGATAACACATGGTCAATCAAGTGGTTCAAGTCCAGACCCAGCAGCTTGAGAAATATACAGGCCAATGTGCATGTATGCCCAGATTACCAAAAGGAGGGAAAGATGGAGGAGAAGGGATTACACCCTGACCATTCCCCAGAGAGGGTGTTTTCTCCTCTCCCTCTCTCTCTGGAGAGCATACACACACACCCTGTCCCTCCCCTCCAAAAAAAGCTTCTCACTGTGACCTAATGTTTTCCAGAAGCATTTTTTTTTCTTTTTCTTTTTTTTTTTTTTTTTAGAAAAAGAGTACTTTGATTACTTTATATTATGAGTATCAAGATATGGGCCATTTTATTCAAGTATTTTTATATATTTGGTTCTTTCTGCTCATGTTCCTTTTATGGAGTTTGGCTCTGAAGATCTGTTTGCAGTACAAGGAGCATGCTGGATTAAAGGCCTCATTCAGGAGGCAAAATATGTGAGTCTTAGCATCTTTATACATTAGAGCAGAACCACACTGTAAAATTTCCACTTGCCCTGCCCGCTTGATGCAAGGCAAGAGCAGAGCCGTCAGCACTGATGTTACAGTTAGAGTGGATCACTAGCTTTTCTGGGGCAGGTTTGATTTCAAGGGTTCTCTCTCCTTGTCAGTACACGTGTTAGAGGTTGAATCACACCAAGACTCAAAAATAGGATAAGCATAATATGGGACATTGCAGGCACTTAAATACAGCTAATTTTTATAGGTTAATAACCAAATGATAGGTCCAAGGAAACCTTACCTCTCTCTTAATATTACCCATTTGTGCTCAAATAACATTTTTTGTCTTGCTAGGTATGTGAGAATTGTGGGCCAGAGAGAGAAAAGTTACAGGGAATAGAGAAATCGTTTGCAAGAGTGTAAAATACCCTCTTATGCCAGACTGAAAAATATGATTTAAAACCTCAAAAATGTTTTTGCTTACCCTGGAGCAAGTAGCCACTGCAATAATTTAACTGGAACCTTTTATTAGTCACTAACTTAAAAATGATAATCTTCTGAATATAGCCTGCAGTTAGCAGTCATTCTTCCTGGCTTGAAAGTCTTATTCTTTAGGGTTTCTTCTTCTAGATTATCTGAAACTTTTCTTCTATCTTTTCTCTCAAATTATCAGAAGATAAAAATGCATCCTCACATTCTTTTCTATTTTTAATATAAGTGACCATGAGGGGGGTTAAGTTTATTTCTTCCATAAAAAGAGAGAGATACAGGCATCTCCATCAATGTCCTCATGCCACAACTTCAGCCAGCCAGGATCACAGGCAGGTGCACATGTTCCTGAGTACACAGGGAGACCCTGGGACATGAACCTGGGGCATCCCATGTGGCTTCAGCATCGCAGAGCATTGTATTACCAATGCACCTCCAAAGCAGGCCTCACGTTCTGAAATCTTGATTTTTCCCTTGTATACTCTAAAATGCATCTGATTTGTGTCAGAATCTTGGAATGCACTGTTTAGAAGAAGAGAAGAATCTAATTTCAAAAATAGCCTGTGTTCATATTTTCTAACTTGAATTTAATATGTAAACTGGTTGGTACCAAAATAAAGCCAAAAAGGAGTATGTCAGTGGACTTTAATGTAGATGTATTTCTAAGAACGTCATAGCTATGAAGGGATAGGCAACAAGTCACTCTGAGTTTAAAGTCATCCATGCTACAACTAAAATGATATGCCACACTGATCAGAAAAAAGTACTGTATTTGGAGATATAATACTTTAGCCTATTGCACAATTATAATGCCAAATAGGGCAATTTTTAAAAATCATGCCTGAAATCTAAATGCTATCTATGTACCTAGGAGCCTCCCTGCCCCCACCCTCATATTGTCCTAGTCCTCAGGACTTCCTCTCAAGCTCTAGTGAAGACATTCGATACCTGAAACACCCTGAAATCCCAGTCTAGGCACAAGAGCTCCCAATTGCTCAGGTCTGGCTAAGCCAGTAGTTCTCACATCTCGGTGTGCCTCAAACTCCCCTGGAGGCTTGAAAATGTCTGCCTCCACTGGGCACCACCCCTGGAGTTTCTCATCTACAGATCTGGGATGGGACCCAAGAATCTATAGTTCTAAGAAGTTTTCAGCTGGCATCAGTTTGCTGGTCCCAGGACCACACTTTAAGAATTCCTGGTCCTCAGGACCAGTAGATGGCATAATGGTTACATCTCTGGATTCTCATGTAGTTAACCACAGTTTGAGTCCTGGACCTGGTGACTTAAAACTTATGCTGGGTACATGTACATGCATGCCCAAGATCCTGAGAGGACAATGAAGGAGGAGAGATTGTGGCATGATCATCACCCCTGAGGGGTGATTTTTCATTTTCTGTCTCTCTGTCTCTCTCCACTCTCCTCTTGAGATCTTGGACACGCACGCACTCATGCCCAGCATGAGTTTAAAATTGGATAAAATAAGCCACCAGTCCAGGACTCAAACCACAGTCAGCTACATGGGAGTCCAGCGACACAGTCATTACACTAACTTCTGGTCCCCTCTCTGTCTTTCTCTGTCTTTCCAGTGAGTTCATGTACCCTATAGCAAAAATATCTCTACTTTAAAAATTTTTTTAATAAAAAAAGAAGAATCTCTAGTTCACAACAAACAAGTACCTTTTTTTGTTTCTAATTTGCCAGAGAGCAAGAGATCAGCGATTTGGGGGGACCCCTCCCCAAATAAATGGTCATGCTACAATCTTTTCTCCTTTTTTCTCCCTCCTTTTGGGATTTTGGGCATGCTCACACATGCACTAAGCATGTTTTTCAAGCCACCAGGTCTAGGACTCAGACCACACAGTCCCTGTGTGGGATCCAGCTGCTTTAACCACCACACCATGGACTGCCCCAAGAAAATACCATTTGAATGACCCCAATTTTCATGCTGACATTTAGGTGCCTTTTTTGTTGAATAAGTCTCCTTTATTTGGTTTCCTATTTTACAGCGTTTAGGGTTGTGGGGGTTCAGATGGGATGGGTAGGCCCTTATATCGCAATGTGCTAATTCCTCATGGCAAAAAACTATGATAGGCCTTTTGTTACAAGGAGAATAAATGTACTACTGATAGAAAGCCCCTCACCCCTGATTCAACTGCAAAAAATCCCACTTGAGAACTAAAATGGTGCTCAATTTGGTGAACTCTCACCAAATTGAGACTGGCTCACCTGAAAGGAACATTATGTTTTAGTGCATTTAGAGGGCACAGTCCTATCTGGTTCTAAGCGCCATAACCTCTGGGAGTCTCAAGACATCTGGGCCAAAAGAGAAGTAGGAGCTAAATTGTAGCTCCATAGATTGCTGTGTGGCTTTGGAGATTATTGTGTGACCTCGGGAGAAAGAAATCACTTCTCATTTTCATTCTCTGTTTTGAAATATGAAAGTGCTGGGATATTATTCTTTCAACAATTTATTGAAGGACAGTGTTCCCCAGATTGTTTTTAATGGGTCCCTACACATTCTTTGATAGGTTTAGAAATGAACACTCAGGCCTGAGCTCTTGGTGTTTTCCTTCCCAGGGCTCCTAGAAAACAGGGATCAAGAGGTTAGCAGGGAATGACACTCTAATAAGCTCTGATGCTATTTGGCAGACACCCCTCAATGGCCCCATCAGTCCTGACTGGTGCCACGTGGCACTTAGCAATCAGGCAGTGCTGCCAACCCAGAATCTGAGGGGGAAAGGAACCACAAGGTTTCCTGAGGATACCTCTTGGTTATGTGTGCAGTTTCTTATTTCCCTTTGCAGCTAATACTTTCTCTGCCTCATCCAAAGCCCCAAAGGCAACCTTCACAGAGCTCCCCACTGCCTGATAGCCAGCACTTCAGAGAAAGTTACTGTGTTATTTAATTACTCTGAAGAAAACTGGGAAGACCATTCCACGGTCCTCTCTGGCTGTCCAATATTTGGCACAGCTGCCTTCAAGGAACCATCTTTTTTCCATCCTTCCCTGTCTTAAGTGACTGCCCTGAAGATAAAATTGGAATGGAAACATGGGAAAAAAATCATGTCTTTTTGAGAAATTCCTCCAAGTGAAGGGAAAGGGGAGCATGGGGATTCCTTACCATTTAAGTAATTCATTTTTGGCAGCGTTACTTCACCAGCTGCTTATTGGCCTGTACAGGATTTGTTGTCTAGAAGAGACATCTGGGATGTATTTAATCTGTTCTCCTTCCCCAAACAGTACTAATCCAGGCTCCTTCCATGAAAATCTGGGCTCAGCTTTCTGGAACTAGAGCCCTGCCTTGGAGGAAGGAGGACTGAGAGAGAGAAGCAGGCTCAGGCCCTATCAGATGGATCCTGTATTTAGGGTGCTCATTGGAAAGAGCCATCTTCATTTCACCATCTTCTCAAGAAACAACTGGTCTCCTTTTTAAGTTTCTGCTGTAGGGTTCACATGCTCAATGGAAAGAGATAGAGATAGATGGAGAGAGAGAGAGAGAAAGAGAAACAGAGAGAGAGGGAGAGTGAAGACCCCTCTCCACAAGAGGGGATGGTCATGCCACAATTCCTTCTCCTTCATTCTCATGCACAATGTATTTTACAAGCTTTCATGCCCAGGAGTAAAACTGCACACTTGGCCATGTGGGATCCAGCTGCTTTAACCATCTGGCCACTTGGCTAACCTGCCACAGTCATCTTTATTTCTCCTGGATTATTTCAATGCCTTTCTAACTGATCTCTCTGCTCCATGTTGCTCCCTTCACCCCACTATCTGCCATGAACCCAGAGCAACCTTTCAATAATGCATGTCGTATCACATCACTCTCCTGACAAACCTACATTAATAGCTTTCTGTTACCTCTAGGGAGAAGCCGGACTCCAGCATAGCTCACTAGACTTTTGTGAACTATCGCTCTGATACTTACACCTTTACTTCTCATCACGTCTCCCTTATTTTCCACACTCTGCGCTACTAAAGTCCCCAAGCATGCCACACTTTTTTCCCCCAAGCCTTTATACATTTGGTTCATCTGGAATATACTTCTACCCAGCATCCACCATGACTTACATCCCTTGGAGGAGCATAAGCATACACACACACACACACACACACACACACACACACACACTTTACATACCTTCAGATCTTGGATTAGACAAGCAATTCTCACATCACTCATGTGGTCCCAGAGTAAGCAGCAACATATCAACTAAGAACTGGTTAAAAATGCAAATTCTCAGGTCCAACCCTAGACCTACTGAGTTAAAAACTCTACAGATAGGCCCAGAAACTGATATTTTAACAATACCTCTGGGAGATTCTGATGTACACACCTAAGTCTGAGAATTACTCACTTAGGCAATACCTCCAGGCAGTTTTTCCTAACCTAACTCTCCAGTCAACAAAGGATAAGGAAGGATCTTCCCTGTGTGTTTCCACAGCCCTCATCCTTACCCTGATCATAACCCTAATCTCAAGGTCTAATTGCCCACTTCCTTGTTTAATCCCCGTGGACTCTTCTCTGAGCTCTCACAGGCAGAGACTGTATATTTTTTTACTGCTATATCCCTAGCATCTACATAATACTCATCTAGTTGGAGCTAAGTAAGAAGTGATGAGGCCAAGGTTCAAACTCAAGTGTGCATCCCAATCTCCTAGTAAGGTAGACTAAGAACACCAATAGCAAAAGATGTAATGCACTGAGGGTATTTGTAACTAGCAGCTGATATCGAGCTTCAAATAAAAGTCTTGATCCTTGCATAATAGAAGTGAAACACTGAGGGACCAGCAGTGGGCATAATGGCTATGTCGCTGGACTCCCATGTAGTCGACCATGGTTTGAGTCCCAGACCCAGTGGCTTTTTAAACTCGTGCCAGGTGCATGTGCGTGCATGCCCTAGATCCCGAGAGGAGAATGGAGGAGAAGGGATTGTGGCATGGCCATCCCTCTGGGGGGTAATTTCTCACTTTCTTTCTCTCTGTCTCTGTCTTTCTGGTGAGTGCACGTGTCCTATAGCAAAAACCTCTCCAAAAAAAAAAGAAGTAAAACACTGAATAGGTACAGAATACCTAACTACAAAAGACTAGTAAAACGCCAGAGAAGAAAGACATGCACTGCTGAATGTACCTAAAGTCCTGAAAATGGACCACCTGACTCCAGCCCTGAAGTCAGATAAGCCAAGCTAATGATTTTCCCATTTCTGCATGGCTAGTTCCTCCATTGCTTGCATTTTAATAACTATGTTTACTGGCATCTCTAAAATGCCACTGAATCTTTGGAAATTTGGCAGAAAAGAAGAATCTGGGTCATGCAACTGTGAAATCTAAATAAGGTGTAATTAACATGTCCATCAACTTCCACAGAAGTGATGCTAGTTTGCAAACTATTCATTAATTCTGCACAATCACAGCAACCGGGTACAATGCAGACACCAATGGAGATGAGCGGCTGTGGTGTCGTGTTAACCCACACTGCTTGCTGCTGGTGATGTATCATAGGAGTGAACTGCCTCTACTTTCTGCAGAGACATGACTACTTAAGAATTTGGGGCTGGAAGTATCAAAGAGTGGTGGTATAATTGCTGACTCTCAATTCTTTTCAATGTAACCTTATACAATGCACACACCAATGGAGATGAGCGGCTGTCGTGTCGTGTTAACCCACACTGCTGCTGGTGATGTATCATAGGAGTGAACTGCCTCTACTTTCTGCAGAGACATGACTACTTAAGAATTTGGGGCTGGAAGTATCAAAGAGTGGTGGTATAATTGCTGACTCTCAATTCTTTTCAATGTAACCTTATGATTCACAAAATACTCTCTAAATTATAGAAAACATTTTATGACTTGCCTAGGAATTCGGAAAAATGAGCCCTTCACAGTAGAAATAAAATGTCAAAATTGCTACATCTGAAAATTAGGAGAGACCTGAATTCTACTCCTATGCCCTACATATTGGTATGGCCTATTTAACATTTCTGAACTTCACCTGCAAAATGTGGTAATAATACCTTTCCAGAATGTTGTTTTGAAGATTAAATAGGGTAAAGCACATACTCTGATCATAACACAATATGCAAAATAGCTATTGTTTCTATTCTCCCTGGGCAAAATTAGACAGTGATACCAAAAAACAAATGAACTATAAAAAATAGCATGATGATTCCTCAAAAACATTGAAAATTGAACTACCATATGATCCAGTAATTTCCCTTTTAGTATATAGCTGGAAGAATTCAAAATAGAATCTCAAAGAGCTATCTGCACACCCATGGTCACTGCAGCATTATTCACATAGCCAAGAGGTAGAAACAATCCAAATTTCCATCAACCAATAAATGAATAAACACAATAGAATATTATTCAGCTTTAAAAAGAAAGAAATTGGGGAGGACTGTGGGGTGCTGGTGGTCACCCACAGCGCTCAGTTAGACCATGGAGCACACAGCCCCAGAGCTCATCTTGTCACTTTTGGGCTGTGGCGGCTGCTGTGCAGATGGAGTTGTCCCGGGAACGCAGAACTGTGTGCCCTCCCAGATAAGATCACAAATATTAGAGCTAGAATTGGTGGCACTTCAGCAGCTTATCTGCAGCAGAAATTTGGGGAAGAGGTGAAGATTGACCTGTTTGAAAGAGAAGGGGTGGGAGGTCGTCTGGCTACCATGACTGTGCAGGAGTGAGACAATGAGGCAGGAGGTTCTGGCATCCATCCCTTAAATCTGCACATGAAGCAATTTGTCAAAGACCTCTCTACCGTTGAGGCCTTTGGTGGCCTGTTGGGGGTATATAATGGAGAGACTCTGGTGTTTAAGGAGAGCAACTGGTTTATAATTAACATGATTAAACAAGATTGGCGCCATGGATTTCAGACCCTCTGAATACACATGTGGGTAGAGGACGTGTTAGACAAATTCATAAGGATCTGCTGCTACCTATCTCATGACTATGCCTTCGGTAGTGTAGAAAAATTACTACATGCTCTAGAAGGGAATGACTTCCTGAACATTTCTTGAAACCTTGCAGAAAGCAGGCTTCTTGGAGAAATTCTTCAATGAAATGATTACTCTTGTCATGAGAATTAATTATAGACAAAACACGGACATCAATGCCTTTGTGGGGGCAGTGTCATTGTTCTCTATGGATTCTGGCCTTTGGGCAGTGGAAGGTAGTAATAAGCTTGTTTGATCAGGGATCCTTTAGGCTTACAAAAACAATCTCATACTTGACTCCGTAATGTACATAGAGGAGAAGACAGGAAACCCCACAAAGATATATGAAGTGGTCTATCAAGCTGCATCTAAGACCCATTCAGACTTCTATGACCTTGTCCTGATGGTCACTCACTTGAATGGAAAAATGTCTAATATAACTTTTCTCAACTTTGATCCTCCAGTTGAAGAATTCCATCAATACTACCAGCATATAGTGACAACTTTCATTAAACGGGAATTGAATACATCTGCCTTTAGCTCTAAACCCACTGATGAGTTTGGCCTCACTACAGTTTTAAGCACTGATAATTTGGATTTGTTCATTAACAACATTGGGATTGTGGACCATGTGAGAGGAAAAGATAATCCTCCACCATCAACAGATGGGACAAATGTTTGGAAAATCTTTTCCCAGGAAACTCTTACTAAAGCACACATCTTAAAACTGTTTTTGTCCTGTGACTATGCTGTGAAGAAGCCATGGCTTGCATATCTTTATTATAAGCCCCTGGAGAAATGCCCCTCCATCATACTCCATGATCGACTTTATTACCTCAATGGCATAGAGTGTGCAGCAAGTGCCATGCAAGTGAGTGCCATGGCAGCCCACAATGCCACACTCCTTCCTTGCTTGTTACCACTGGAATGGGCACAGACATGATTGACCAAGACAACTTATATGAGAAACTGAAAACTGAGCTATAAAATTAACATCATCTTTTCTATCCCCCTCTCCTAGTTCTAAATGGATATCATTGGCAAACAAGAACTATATCTGAGCAGAGGTGACGTTGAATCAGATATTTTGCCATTATCATTGTTTAACAAAAGTAATCCTTGTGGGTCATAAGAAAATACAAGGTTCTGAATAAGTGTAAAGAAATAAGTGTTGCACTTACGCTATCTCCAGACCTTCCTAACTATTCTTTCAGTATCTATTAGTAGTGTTTCCCAACTGTGTCTGATGATAGGGATCATCTGGAGTTGAGCAATGTGGATTCTCAAGCTCCTTTCTCAGAGACTGATTCAGGAAGCCTGAGGATGGGACTCTGAATTTGGATCCAAACCTAGAACATATTGAACTTAGGACTTAAGAACTTAAGGACATCTTAGTTGGAGATGAGTTCTTTTCAGCTTCACAGCTAGATGTGACCTTCAGTCAATAAAACTACTATGGGAGCTGGTGTCTTATGCCTGGCCCTGAGTAATTATGTTCATTTATGAAGTAAATGTGCCATGCCTAAAAAAAAAAAAAAAAAGGAGGAAAGGAAAACATGTCACATACACCAACCTGGAAAAATCTTGAGAACATCATACTAAATGAAATAAGCCAATCAAAAAAAGAAAACTGTCACACAATCCCATTTATATGAAATATCAAAAGTTGTCTAATTCGTAGAAGAAGAAAGTAGAATCATGTCGTGATTGCCACAGGAGGAACGGAGGGAGAAATGGGGAGTTGTTGTTTAATGGGTTTAAGTTTTAATTTTACAAGATGAAAAAGTTCTGGAAATCTGTTGCACAATCTGTTGTGAAAATACTTAACACTACTGAATTGTACACTTAAAAATGGCTAAGATGATAAATTTAAGTTGTGTAGGTGTTTTTCAATCTTTTTTTATTTATTATTATTTTTCTTCTTTTGACCAGAGAGAGATAGAGAAAGGAGAGAAAGCCTCCAGGTCTGGGAATCAAACAGCAGTTGGCCATGTGAGAGTCCAACACCTTAACCACAATGCCACCCACTGGACCCTGTGTGAGTTTTTTAATCACAATTTTAAAAAATTAATTAAAGAAAAGAGTGGACCCAATTCCCCCACACACATCCTTGTTACTCCCTTGATTACCACATGTTCCTGCCTCCCTTGCCAAACTCTCTCGGCCCCCTTTGCCCCCTCCTCTTCTACCTGCCCTTGTATTGTTGAGGTTCCTCAGGGTTCCATCATGGCCATCCTCTCTTCTTGACCACATTGCTGAGGATTTCAGCAACCTCTCTAGTCTTACCAGCCACTTATGTGCCAATGACTGGTTCACTACTAGACCTCAAGTTCTTGAAATAGGGTCTAGAGTTTAGTAGGCACTCAGTAAATATCTGCTAAGTAAACAGATATACAAATCCCTAGCTCCTACCCCACTCAAAGCTCTAGAACCATTTTCCAACCACTTTCTGAACATCTCCTGCTAAGTATCCCATAGATTCCTCAGAATCAACATGTTCATATTTTAATTTACTTAACCTCTCCTAAGAGAAATAAAAAGATCCTCTTCTTGGTCTTCATTTATATTGTCCATAGGACCAGCAGGTGGCAGGTGGTTAAGGCACTGAACTCCCACATGGCCAACGGCGATTCAATTCCAAGACCCAGTGGCTTGAAAATTACACCAGGTACTTGTGTGTTTATGCCCAAAGTCTTGAGAGGAGAATGGAGGAGAGGAGATTTAATCATGGTCACCTCTCCAGGGGGTGATTTCTCACTTTCCCTTTCACTCTCTTTCTCTCTCTCTCCACACGCCCTATGACAAAAGCCTAGACAAAAAATATATATACTCTCAGTCTGCTTTCAATGGTTGTCCAAACTCTGTTGATTTTACCTGGAAGTATCTTGAGAATCTTGCTACTTCTCTCCTTCCCTAAGGTCTCCTCTTGTCTCAAGTGGACTATTGCAATAGCTTTCTCCTTATTTCTATTTTCTCCTCCAAAAAGTTCATTCTCCATATTCTGGATAGATTTTTCTTTCTAAAGGGAAAATCTCATGCAACTATACTGCTTAAATATTGACCTCACTACTACCATCATAGGTTCTCATCTCCTGCAATAATTCTACAATCATTGATTATGTCTGCAAAGCCTCTGCATTCAGGGCCCTACCTGCTCTGCCAGTCCTTCCTCCCAACCCCAAATCTCCCATATCACTGACATTATTTCCACTCTTTCACCAAGCCCTTCTGTAACTTCATGTACATTCTGCCTGTGTCAGATCCTCTGTGTAGACAGACTCTCCACCACCCCCAACCTTCTCTTCTCTTCTCTTCTCTTCTCTTCTCTTCTCTTCTCTTCTCTTCTCTTCTCTTCTCTTCTCTTCTCTTCTCTTCTCTTCTCTTCTCTTCTCTTCTCTTCTCTTCTCTTCTCTTCTCTTCTCTTCTCTTCTCTTCTCTTCTCTTCTCTTCTCTTCCTGAAAACAACTCATACTTCATAGTATTAAATAGACACTTACCAAGGAGCCATACAGCTCTATGGAAACCATTTCACCTTGGAAATATTCCCTCCTCAGCATAGTGGTACAACCACCTTAGCTACTGATTATAAACTTAAATTCAAATTTTAACTTACCACAAAGAAATATGGAAGAGTGGAGTAAAGGCTTTGACTGCCATTATTTAGAATTATAATAATCAATTTTATCAAAGTAGCATAATGGTCAGAAGCCAGAGCTTTGGAATCACCTGTAGCTAGGTTGTTATTTGCTCAGCTTTTTCATCTGTTAAATGAAGATGAGAATAACACCTACCTTGTAGAGAAGCCAACTTTAGGTGAGATGATATTTAAAGTGATTAATCAAATACCTGACATGTAGTTCATTATTATTATTATCATAGAAAATATTTTCTTAATCTACTGTTTAGACCCCATTCTAACAAAACTCCTTAATATCTCTAGTGCAACTATATAAGTCCTTACAGACAGAGGAGTAAGAGAGATTAAAGTAATATGTTCCGTCTTGAGAGAATGAAGTTTGTGGCCCTATCAGGTCCTCTGTGTGTATGGGTGTCAAACTCAAATTGGACCAGTCCCGTTGCATGG
>NW_006159735.1:444719-458005 GCF_000334495.1 Tupaia belangeri chinensis
AAAAAAAAAAAAAAAAAAAAAGGAGGAAAGGAAAACATGTCACATACACCAACCTGGAAAAATCTTGAGAACATCATACTAAATGAAATAAGCCAATCAAAAAAAGAAAACTGTCACACAATCCCATTTATATGAAATATCAAAAGTTGTCTAATTCGTAGAAGAAGAAAGTAGAATCATGTCGTGATTGCCACAGGAGGAACGGAGGGAGAAATGGGGAGTTGTTGTTTAATGGGTTTAAGTTTTAATTTTACAAGATGAAAAAGTTCTGGAAATCTGTTGCACAATCTGTTGTGAAAATACTTAACACTACTGAATTGTACACTTAAAAATGGCTAAGATGATAAATTTAAGTTGTGTAGGTGTTTTTCAATCTTTTTTTATTTATTATTATTTTTCTTCTTTTGACCAGAGAGAGATAGAGAAAGGAGAGAAAGCCTCCAGGTCTGGGAATCAAACAGCAGTTGGCCATGTGAGAGTCCAACACCTTAACCACAATGCCACCCACTGGACCCTGTGTGAGTTTTTTAATCACAATTTTAAAAAATTAATTAAAGAAAAGAGTGGACCCAATTCCCCCACACACATCCTTGTTACTCCCTTGATTACCACATGTTCCTGCCTCCCTTGCCAAACTCTCTCGGCCCCCTTTGCCCCCTCCTCTTCTACCTGCCCTTGTATTGTTGAGGTTCCTCAGGGTTCCATCATGGCCATCCTCTCTTCTTGACCACATTGCTGAGGATTTCAGCAACCTCTCTAGTCTTACCAGCCACTTATGTGCCAATGACTGGTTCACTACTAGACCTCAAGTTCTTGAAATAGGGTCTAGAGTTTAGTAGGCACTCAGTAAATATCTGCTAAGTAAACAGATATACAAATCCCTAGCTCCTACCCCACTCAAAGCTCTAGAACCATTTTCCAACCACTTTCTGAACATCTCCTGCTAAGTATCCCATAGATTCCTCAGAATCAACATGTTCATATTTTAATTTACTTAACCTCTCCTAAGAGAAATAAAAAGATCCTCTTCTTGGTCTTCATTTATATTGTCCATAGGACCAGCAGGTGGCAGGTGGTTAAGGCACTGAACTCCCACATGGCCAACAGCGATTCAATTCCAAGACCCAGTGGCTTGAAAATTACACCAGGTACTTGTGTGTTTATGCCCAAAGTCTTGAGAGGAGAATGGAGGAGAGGAGATTTAATCATGGTCACCTCTCCAGGGGGTGATTTCTCACTTTCCCTTTCACTCTCTTTCTCTCTCTCTCCACACGCCCTATGACAAAAGCCTAGACAAAAAATATATATACTCTCAGTCTGCTTTCAATGGTTGTCCAAACTCTGTTGATTTTACCTGGAAGTATCTTGAGAATCTTGCTACTTCTCTCCTTCCCTAAGGTCTCCTCTTGTCTCAAGTGGACTATTGCAATAGCTTTCTCCTTATTTCTATTTTCTCCTCCAAAAAGTTCATTCTCCATATTCTGGATAGATTTTTCTTTCTAAAGGGAAAATCTCATGCAACTATACTGCTTAAATATTGACCTCACTACTACCATCATAGGTTCTCATCTCCTGCAATAATTCTACAATCATTGATTATGTCTGCAAAGCCTCTGCATTCAGGGCCCTACCTGCTCTGCCAGTCCTTCCTCCCAACCCCAAATCTCCCATATCACTGACATTATTTCCACTCTTTCACCAAGCCCTTCTGTAACTTCATGTACATTCTGCCTGTGTCAGATCCTCTGTGTAGACAGACTCTCCACCACCCCCAACCTTCTCTTCTCTTCTCTTCTCTTCTCTTCTCTTCTCTTCTCTTCTCTTCTCTTCTCTTCTCTTCTCTTCCTGAAAACAACTCATACTTCATAGTATTAAATAGACACTTACCAAGGAGCCATACAGCTCTATGGAAACCATTTCACCTTGGAAATATTCCCTCCTCAGCATAGTGGTACAACCACCTTAGCTACTGATTATAAACTTAAATTCAAATTTTAACTTACCACAAAGAAATATGGAAGAGTGGAGTAAAGGCTTTGACTGCCATTATTTAGAATTATAATAATCAATTTTATCAAAGTAGCATAATGGTCAGAAGCCAGAGCTTTGGAATCACCTGTAGCTAGGTTGTTATTTGCTCAGCTTTTTCATCTGTTAAATGAAGATGAGAATAACACCTACCTTGTAGAGAAGCCAACTTTAGGTGAGATGATATTTAAAGTGATTAATCAAATACCTGACATGTAGTTCATTATTATTATTATCATAGAAAATATTTTCTTAATCTACTGTTTAGACCCCATTCTAACAAAACTCCTTAATATCTCTAGTGCAACTATATAAGTCCTTACAGACAGAGGAGTAAGAGAGATTAAAGTAATATGTTCCGTCTTGAGAGAATGAAGTTTGTGGCCCTATCAGGTCCTCTGTGTGTATGGGTGTCAAACTCAAATTGGACCAGTCCCGTTGCATGGGGGTTAAGGGAGCTAGATCCCACATGGCTGACCACAGTTCAAATTCTGGCCCTGGTGGCTTGAAAAACACACCTGGTACGTGTGTATATGTTCCCAAATAATTGGAAGGAGAAATGGAGGAAAAAGGATTCTAATATGACCATGACCCAGGGCAGTAGGGTGTTTATTCTCTTTCTCACTATCTGTCTTTCTCCAGCAAGTGCACATGCATTCTAGCAATAAAAAACAAAATCTTGGAGAAAGTATTTATATACCTGGGGACCAGCAGTTGGCATAATGGCTATGTTGCTGGACTCCCATGTAGTTGACTATGATTTGAGTCCCGGACCTGGTGGCTTAAATTCACGCTGGACATGCGCACGTGCGTGCCCAAGATCCTGAGAGGAGAATGGAAGAGAAGGAATTGCGGCATGGCCATACCCCCTGAGGGGTGATTTCTTGCTTTCTCTTTCTCTCTCTCTGTCTTTCTGGCGAGTGCATATACCCTATAGCAAAAACCACTCAAAAAAAAAAAATACATGTATATATATATACATATATATATATATATATGTGTGTATATATATAATAATGTTACAGATGATAAGTAAAATCTAATTCTGCTCATTTGTTCTGATTACACAATTTAATTTAATTACCCAGATCATATTAATTTCCTTGCATTATTAGAAAAATAACTTTTAAGGAAACAAAGTAATATATTTACCAAATGTTCAGCATTATTTGGAGCCAATAAAACAGTTCTAGAAAATTCTCCTGTTGGGGCTGGCAAGTGGCATGGTGCTTAAAGGCGCTGGACTCCTACATGGCCAACCACGGTTTAAGTCTTGGACCTGGTGGCTTGCTTTCTCACTTCCTCTCTCTCTCTCTCTCTCTCTCTCTCTGTCTCTCTCTGATCAAACTGAAAAATAATAATGAAATAACAATAAATAAAGTTAAATAAAAATCATTCTTTTTTTTTAAAAAAAAAAAAGAAAATTCTCCTATTATGCTCTGTATAACTAGGCCTAACTGCTATTTGAAATTATTGTAGTACATCTTTGCTATTACAAGGCATTTACCTTTATGTGTTGTTATGTTTTGTTGTTGTAAATATTTACATCACAGAGCATTATGGAAGATATTCTTCCATGTCTAAAATGGATTGTTCTTACAGTGTCATTGGAAACCTCTCAGAAAAACTCTTAGTATCTTCATTGAAGCCCTATGTGATTTAGCTTCAGCTTCTGCTTTCTGCTCTTCAAGTGTAGGAAAGGCTTGCACTTGCCTCTGGTATAATTTGCATGACTTGTGGAAACATAGCAGCTGTGAGGCAGAAAATTACTATTAGCTCATTCCCAGTATAGTCATGTTTCCTAAAACAATATCAAACATGAAAACGATAGATTTGAGATGATTATCGTCTTAATTCAGGCTGCTCTAACAGAATAACATAGACTGAGTGGCTTATTAACAGAAGAAACTTACTTCTCATTATTCTGGAAGCTGGAAAGTCCAAAATGAAGGAACCAACAGCTCCAGGGCCTGGTTCATAAATGGCTGTGTTCTTGTTGCATCCTCACATAGAACAAAGGGGTAAGAGGGCATGCTGGGGTTGATCTTTCTTTTCTTTTTTTTTTTTTTTTCCTTTAGTTTCGTTGTTGTTGTTGTTAGTTTTTTGTGGTTTTTGTGTGTGTGTGTTTGCTGTAGGGTGCATGTGATCACCAAAGAGACAGAGAGACAGAAAGAACAAAAGCACTCCCAGGGGAGATGGCCACATGGCAAACCCCCTTCTCCATTCTCCTCTCAGGATTTTGGGCACACACGGACATGCACCCGGTGTGAGTTTCAAGCTGCCAGGGCCAAGACTCGAGCCAGAGTCAACCACATGAGAGTCCTATGCTTTAACCACTATGCCACCTGCTGGCCCCCAGGATCACTCTTAGGAGAACACTAATCCCATTCATGAGGGCCCCAAAGCCCCACTGCCTAATATCATCACCTTGGGGGTCAGGGTTTCAACAAAGAAATGTGAGGTAGGAAGGACACAAACATTCAGTTTATAGTAGTCATCTTCCTTGCATTTTTTCTCACTGAATTTTTAAACTAATTTTTAAAATCCAGTGTATCTCTAACAATCCAATCTATCTCTAGCAATCCTTTTAACTTGTGTGTGGTACCATAGAAAGACTAGAAACCATTTCTTTCTGCTCACACATGGGAGAAAATGTAATTCCTTTCTCAGTATTCTCAGCAGATTTCCTGATTTTGTTCTTATACTCTCCAACTCGTGATGTCAGTCAACTAGTTTATAGTCTAATGAGCAGAACAGAATCACCTACAGCCTATTAGGGAGCTCAGCAATTGTGTATCAAAGTATATGAAAGGGCTTTAAAGACTATTCTCCAGAAGGCATCAGCAATGCTCTATCCAAACCCTGCCAGCTACAGCTCCTTGGACAGACTCTCCCATTAACTTAGCTCATTCTCTTCACACACCATTTCATCCTTTATCTTTCAATCTATTGTAGGCCTTCATCAAATAGGACTATAAGAACCTTTTTCTGCTACTTATGCTCTCTCACTGTTGAGAAAGTATGCTGCGGCCTATTTTGTACTTAAATTATATATGTGAGATAGTAAACGGAGTCTAGAGTTCAAGGTCTAATGTTCTCTCCCTGACTAAGGCCAGTTAGTATCATCACTCTCTTACATTTTTAATAAGGGTAAAGCTAGCTTCTCTCCGCCTTCCTCATGTGAAAGCTGTGAGAGTTCCTGAAGTCTGTAATAGGTTGCTTGCCAACAACTGGAGTGTGTGACCATTTGTGGGCAAGGGTATGTTTTCCTAAGTGTTAGGGAGAGAATTATCCAAATCTGACTGGCTGCTTCCTTGATCTTTCTCTACACCTTCATTCCTTCCTTCTCTCACTCCTCAACAAGACTGTATTCACAGGAATTGTGTCTAAAATCAGTTGCTAAGGCAAAAAGTATAAATAGCCAGAATTACCCCTTAAAGTCCCTTTAAGGAGACATTGGTCAATGGGTACAAAGTTAAAGTTAGACAGAATGAATAAGCTCAGGTGTTCTAGCATACAACAAGGTGACTGTAGTTCATAATAATGTATTGTGTATTTTGAAATAGCAGAAGAAGATTAAGAAGATTTTACATAGTCTCATTACAAGGAAATGATAATTATTTGGGTGATTAAAGTACTAATTAGCCTGATTTAATCATTCCACAATGTATACATATATTGAAACATCACATTGTAACTCATAAATATATACAGTTGTCAATGAAATATAAGACATTATTTTAAGAATCTCTGTGAGAAGACATGACTATTTCTCTAAGTCCAGGACAATGAGCATTTCTTTCCACTGTTATTGGAAGCAATTGCTATTTCTTAGTTGAGCACCATTCTTGTGTTTTTGGACTATGCTTTTTATTTTAAAAAAATAAATATGAAGCTTTAAACCTTGAAACACACTATACAGCAAGATGCTCACACTATGGAAAGCACAGATGAACTAAAAAGGATTGGGTGAAGAGTGAAATTCACAGCCTCTGCCCCATGCTCACTGATGGCTACCCTCCACAGTTGAAAGGAAGACCAATAATCAACTTGCACTGTTTAAATGATCTCTTTCTCTCCCTCTTTCACATGCACAGATACACACATAGACACACTCAAAGTAGAGCTTGATAAGCAGTTGTTCTCAGTGAATATATAAAGAGAACCTAATTCAGTCTTGGGGACAGAAGCCAGGAAATATATGAGTAGTAAGGATCTTAACCCCAACAGAATCCTGAAGTTAAGAGAAATGCTAACGGGTCATCTTTTATTGGGTGGAACTTCTGGGGTTTTCCATGTTCCAACCAACCTTCTGCTCTCTGAATGGGAGGCCAACATAAAGTAAACAAATTTACAACAACAATGTGGTCCCCAGCTTCCTGTCCCACTACATGAACTACTGAAATAAGAAACTTTGCCTTCTATTTTTTATGCATAAACTGCTCACCCTCTTCCCCAACCCACCCATTTTCTACTATATCCATGTGAACCTTAAAATGGGTTTGGACAGGGACCACCAGATGGCATAATGGTTACATCACTATACTCCACATAGTCGACCATGGTTCAAGTCTGAACCTGGTGACTTAAAACATACCAGACACATGTGCATGCATGCCCAAGATCCCGAGAGGAGAATAGAGGAGATGGGATTGTGGTATGGCCATACCCCCCAGGGGGTGATTTCTCACTTTTTGTCCCTCTGTCTCTCTGGCAAGCACATGTGCCCTATAGGAAAACTCTGAAAAAGGGCAGGGGGAGGGGAGCCTTGGACAACTTAAAGCGTAGCAGAGGAGCAAAGAAAAATTCTTTATGATAGCCATCCACACATAAACCATGTTTTAATTCCTGTTGTTAGTCTTCAACACTGATCATTACCAGCCTTGGGCTCAAGTGGTTGTGACAGACTTAGATGGTCTTCAAGATAATTCTTCTCATGGACTACCCCCATGGCCAAGGGGTTAAGGGAGGCAGATCTCCCATGGCCAACTGAGCAGTTCAAATTCCAGCCCTGGAAGCTTGAAAAATACATCAGGCATATGTCCATGTGTTCCCCTAGGGGGTGGAGGAATGGAAGAAAAAGGATTGCTGAATGATCATGCCCCACTGGAGGATATCTTCTTCTCTCTTTGTCTCTCTCTGGTGAAAATTTACATTCCTGTCAAATAAAAAGAGAGTTCCTTCCATACACCTCCATTGGGTGTATCAATGGAGGTGTGATACCTTTAACAAAACTCTCGTCAATATTTATATTGATTATAGACCTAACGTTTTTCCCTCCCCATCTACTATACAATAGAACCATGAAGTTAATATTATATATCTTAGAATTTGCCAGCAAAACAAAACAGTCTGGGTTTCTGAACTTCCTTGTTCATCCTGCTAGGTTTCTGTATTGAAAACTGCTATGCAAGACAAGAAAACCAGAGATGGCACAGTCTTGGGTGATGCAAACCAGACGTTTATTTGCCAGGGCTCCACACTCTAGCCTGGCTACCTGGTTGCTCCCAAATGCAATTTAAAGTACTACAATTCATAATTCACAAAGCTTTAAATAATTTGAGTCCTTATATTCTGACCTTCTGTTCACCATCCAAGACAATTCTTCCCACAAATTCCAAAATCTTATAGGTAACTAAAATCAAGATGTTTCCAGAGTTGCTTTCATTGCTCTCTGGGAAAGATTCATGCATTCTACTGATCTTCCTATAAATAGAGTCTGCTTTTCCAAAGTGCCTATTTCATGTAGATTCCACCTCCTGTCTGAACACCTTCCCCAGCATTGTCTCTTTTCTGAAATTTGCTTGCACTCTTTTTTATTATCAATGTATATATCACACCCAGTTTCGCAATGTCTGGTTTATCCTTTATTTCAAGACCACTCTCCCCAGATATAATCCACTTGTGAGTCCCATATCCTATTTTCCTTTTAATGTCCATGATATCTAAAGCAGGACATAGTAATCTTAATATTATTTATGTAAGGATGGCAAGCTCATCTTCTAGAATCCACTCTCCTAAAACATGTTGTCAGGTCATTATTGTATTGCTTACAAAAATACCTTAGACTGGTTGATTTATAAAGAATAGAGGCTTATTTGACTCATGATTCTGATGGCAAAAATGTCCAAAGGCATGATGCTGGCATCAAGCCAGCTTTGTCACAACACTGCCCACAGAAGCTGAGAAAGTGGCACTGCATGCAAAAATAGCATGGTCTGTGTTGCATGTGAGTCTCTGTTGGCCTCGTTTCCCCTCCTTATAAACTCAGTAGGACTCAGTCATGGGGATCCCAACCTAACCATCACTTATCACCCTATCACTTATTTCCTCCCAAGACTTCACCCTTCAACACAATAATTGGATCCTTTTTTAACTTTCCTAATCTCAACAGCTCAACATGTCAACATTTCAGGAAATATTCAAACTATTGTATATGTTAACCAGGAAAGATTTAGACATTTTAGGGTGCTGATGTAGGTGTACTCCCTTCTTATATTCTTCATCTATCTTTGCTGGAGGGATTTTCTCTGACTCACTACCTTCATCTTCATCAAAAGTCACTGCTACTCAAAAGGGTTTTGGAGCAAGAGTTGGATTCATTTGATAGGCTTGCTTGATCCAAATTTGATGTATATGGCTGATGTTTCCTTGGAGATCTTTGTAGGCTTTGCTAGGAGGTCTATGGCTTCCAAAACTAAAGTGTCTGGAACTTTTCCCTCCATTACTTTGGAAGCTCTAGCTCACTGAGGCTTTTCAGCCTTCTTCTCTCCCACCTTCCCTATTGCCATTTTCCCGACCCCGGCCTCTCCTGCAATCATGCCAAGGACATCACAGCCCCATTGTTTTTTGTATACAAAATGAATATGTTACATATCTTTCCATTTCCCAGGTTCAAGTAAGGACATTAAACAAGACAGGACAAGCAAAAGCAATCTGTATACAATTTGTACTTATTCAATACTATTTAAATATATATCTGTATTACTAGGTTACTTGATCTTTCTCCACATTGTTGACATAAATAAAAAGCATGGTTATAACATCTTGAACTTTCTGGGAGATCTTCCACAAATTATAGCCTTTATTATTGTTTCTCTGCTGTTAATATTTTATTATTATTTCCATAACCTTCCTTCTTTTCCTTCATGCTTCTTGTTGGTGTAATTGGAGCTGTTTTGCTGAGTTGATTCCTCTCCAATAACCAAGCCATTGCAATTGTGTGCTTGGGTCCTGGAGAAAGGGAGGATGTCATTGGCAAAGACATGCTTGGCTTCGGGGAAACTTTCTGACTGCTCACAAAACAAACATGAAAGTACAAAGGAAAATTCAAAAGGCTGGGAATCAAGCCTGTGGGCCACATTTCTATTGACAGGGCTAATTCTGGCATAATTAAAAAGAGTTTAATTAATCATGGTGTTAAGTATAGAGAAAGGGTTCCTGGCAGCCTTACATTCTTGGGGTGAGATTATTATTCCCCTACCAGAGGCCAATTCTTTAGAATCACAGGCTCCTTGCTATTTTTATCCTCCAAACAACATGATATCTGGAATTCAGGGGTCTTCCTGCCCACCTTCTCTTCTGGATCATTGGAAGCCTGACTGGAACTACTGATTGCCTTGGCATCCTTGGGAATGTCAACTTATTTGGGCTACTGTCATTTCCACCAATCAAACAAGAAAATAGATTCTGATTTTCAGTGACCCTAAAGGGTATATCTCCTGCCTGATTTCAAATAATGTTCTCCCAAGAGTGGAGAGCCTTTGTATTCTTAGAGTCCAAGGCAGTTATGTCTTGGTTCTTCTGCTCTAGCAAACTAGAACAACGATTCTAAAAGTCAGCTCTTTTTTTTTCTTTTTCTTAAAATTGTTTTATTCAATTTTATTCATTGTCATTAATTTTTTTTGACGTTGGACAGAGAGAGAAGGAAAGTGAGAAAGCAAGCTGCCAGGTCCAGGACTGGAACTGCAGCCAGCCACATCGTGCCCCCCCCCCCGGCCACACCAGCCCCCAGCCACTTTAACCATCACGGCCCCTGCCAGCCCCAGGAGAAACTCTATCTTACAAGTCACAATAACAAAGACTAAGTTTGAGAACTATTCTGTTGTTGAAATGAGAACAGACTACTCCAAACATTCACTGCTGTACAATACATATTAGAACAACTTCTGCTTAGTCTTAGCAGGCTTCAAAAGTTTACAAATACAGCACAAGCGCAGTTTCTGGCGTAAGTATAGAGGTTTTAAGTATTATATTAGCAACATTAAAAAGAACAAGCCCAGGGCCCGTAAGTGATGTGGTGGATAAGGCGCTGGATTCCCCCATGGGCTGAGAGCAGTTTGAGTCCCAGATCTGACAGTTTGAAAATCACAACAAACCAATAAATAAATGCCACCCCCCCCCAAAAAAAAAAAAAACAGCACAAGTCCTTTGGCCCAACTATGCCATTATAGGTCTTTTCTCACTTATGTAAAATTAAATACAAGGACATTCATGCCAACATTGTCAAAACAAAAACAAACAATTATCCTTAGAGAAGTGGTTAAACTGTGATCTATTAGCTCAGATAATATGCAGATAAAATGTGGCAGCCCTGTTGTACTGAGAACTTTTTGCTATAGGGTACATGTGCTCGCCAGTCAGAGAGAGACAGAGAGATAGAAAGCGAGAAATCACCTCCCCCCCAGGGGGGATGGCCACGCTGCAATCCCTTCTCCACTATTCTCCTCTCAGGATCTTGGGCATGCACACACACACGTGTCTGGCGTAAGTTTAAGACACAGGGTCCATGTCTCAAACCATGGTTGACTACATGGGAGTCCAGTGACATAGCCATTATGCTAACAGCTCTTAAGAGATCTTTAGTTGTGGCTGCAGGATGATTTCAGGTTTTTCTTTCTTGAGCTACTGTGGCCTCAAGGGACCTTAGAGCTTGCCTACTTCCAAACTCTCGATGAATTGTAGAGAAATGCTGGATATTAAGAATTTTAAAATAGAAGGGTTTCAGTACTAGTGATAGAAGAAAAGCATCACAATCCCACTCAAAGTCAAAGATACAGAGTTTTCTCACCAGTAGCATCCCTGCTTGCTCTTTCCAAATTCCTTTTACTCCTTTCCCTCATCCCAGGACTTGTTGCATATGACCATCCATTGGTTAGAGAGACACTCAGGTGGGCATCTTGGGAAGGACAATGTATAGAGGAATATACCCCTCGACAGATTAGCTAGAATGGTGACAGCCCATAAAAATAAAAATGAGAATTCTGAGCAAAAATCCCTTTCTGATCAGTTTCTGTCTAGGAAGCTACAACATGTTTCTCTCCCATTTGAATCCAAAAACTGTTAGGATTCCCTGTGAATATAAACTCTGTTTCAAGTGAATTAATTATCTCTGTCATGGCTACTTATCTTAGTTCACTTTGACATAGTACTATGCATGATTAAATAGCTTTTTCACTATTGACTCGTATAGTTCTTCAAGACACAAATCCTCCTGCTTTTGAGGAAGAAAGTACTTGGCTATATAAAATGTCTTCTGGTGGACTCCCCCCAAGCACTTTGTTCCTGTACCTTGTTTTTATTACTGTAAATTTACCCATTCATTGACCAGAAAAAAAAAGACTATTCTACTTTCCCTTTTTAGTAACATATAGAACAAGAAAAAGGTGAGATGATCCACAGATATGCTTAAAGAGTTTGGACAACTGGTAAACCCAATCCTGCAGCCACTTATTTTTCAGTACCAAAAATAAACTACTTTGGAGTGTACTGACTATGCAGAGAGGGACATGTAATACAAGTCTGCCAGATATCCTATGAGCTAGCCATTAGTTTGAATCTGATCTTGCTATTCGCTAGCATTTATAAGATGCAATCAGAACTGCACTGCACTACTGGGTGGTAAATAAAGTGTGTAGGTTTACGTTTCCTTCTGGAGAAAGGGGGAGGTAAACAGAGGAGAGATGGGAAATGTTTGTAATATAAAACTGTTTTAATCAAAATAAAAACAAACAAAGAGAAAGACCAGCATTGCATTATAGGGAGTGAAATGTAGAAAGCTGGTTATTCATTATAAAAAAAAAAAAAAAAAAGTCGAAAGCAGTGAAGTGATATTTCTCTCTAGCTCTACTAAGATGTCAGTGATGAAAATGCACTGTTGTCAAGAATAGTAATATGTCAGGGTGAAAATCAATAGCAGCTACAAAAAGGTAATAAATTTTTCTAAAGGATGATTTGAACTTGCATTTATAGAATTATAACTGTCATCAGTGTGATCAAGCAGCTTCTAAGTGGACCCAAATTCACAGTTGACCAGATAAGAGCTGAGTTTGTTTTGTTTTGGTTTTATGACAACTTAACTCCAATAAAGAGGCCTTGTCTCTAACTATGGAAGATTATAGAGCTGCCAGATTGAATATGATGAAAATCTGATTTCAAAATTGAATGTGGTCCTCCTTCTTCGTCTCATTTTTGAAACTCTTTTGTGTTATCTCCCTTGGAAGAGTGTGGTGCCAATAGATACTGTGGTGGTGGAGAGAGCACTGATCTAAAGACTTTCAG
This sequence comes from Tupaia belangeri chinensis, assembly GCF_000334495.1. NCBI lineage: Eukaryota > Metazoa > Chordata > Mammalia > Scandentia > Tupaiidae > Tupaia > Tupaia belangeri. Next base: position 457,308 of record NW_006159735.1, read on the forward strand.
ATCCATTAATATAAAATCTAAACGTAATAAAATTACTCTAAGATCTTACAAGTCAGGATGAGATCACTCTTAGAGGGCTGTGGGTGGGAAGGGACCATAAAGTTATTAGCTCTGCTTCTTAAGTGGGGTACTGGCTAGACAGGTGTTTCCACTTTGTGCATTCACTGAGCTTACATGTATGATCTGCACAGTTCTCCATATGTCCTACCTAACTGTAACACACATTCTTTTTTTTTAAGAGGTTTTTGCCATAGGACGCATGTGCTCACCTGAAAGAGACAGAGACAGTGAGAGGGAAAGTGAGAAATCACACCCCCAGGGGGGATGGCCATGCTGTAATCCTTTCTCCTCCATTTTCCTGGGATTTTGAGCATGCACACACTTGTGCCCAGTGAGGAGTTTCGAGCCACTAGGTCCAGGACTCAAATCTCAGTCGGCCATGTAGGAGGCCAGCAAAGTAACTACTATGCCACACGCTGACCCCATGATACACATTCTATTTCAATACAATATTTACAGTAAAAAACCTTTACATTCTCTTGCCAGATCTGCTCTAAATATCCAACAGATTTGGGGAAGTTTACATGAGCCCTAGTTCCTTTTACAAAATGAAAAGTAGACCAGGTGACCCCAGCCCTGAAGCTTCTCAGTGCTGTCATCATTGGTTCATGATGAATGCATAGCATTGGTATTCCTGC
>NW_006159735.1:458559-468075 GCF_000334495.1 Tupaia belangeri chinensis
TTAATGACTTGACTAATAATCAGAACATGGACAAAGTTGCCACAGGCCTTCCCAGTAAAGGCAATGAGCTGAAGGCTGTGTAAATTTGCTGCATGGGGAATGATGTAGAATAATTGGAACCACAGGGCTCATATTGATAGCAAAAAAGTAGGATTAGGGCGGCTGTCAGCGTGGGCCCCCACTTTAAAAGCAGATGTTCATCACACAGCTAGTGATGTGTACCATCACATTAAATTCAAGAACCAGTGTTTCTCTAATAGTTTTGTCTCAAAAATAGCTGCTAGAATTTATGGTTCTGTTAAGACAGGCTATAAGAACTTCCAACCAATTCTGCAGTTCAGTCATTTAAAGTAGTTTCTTCCTTTTCTAACTTAAAGTGAATTTAAAGATGACCTGCACAGTGACTGCTTGGTAGCTAGAGAGAATCAGCATCTCTATCATCTGTGAGGAGTTGCCAATCACATCTCACAACAGATAGAAAAGAGCAGGACTAGAGGGGATTTGCTGGACTTAAAGGGAAATCACGCTGCCCCCATTTGATAAGATGAGCTATACCTATCTCCTTGTGTGCTCTTGCTCCTACGTGAGTCTCTTGGAAGGCAAAATATGTTTAGTAGGAGGCAAAAAGGAAAATAAATGGTTTGGATAATGTACTACACAAACTAGGTAATCACCATCTGGATAATAGACCCACAGGGAAGTCCTTAAAATTGTCTGATCCTTTTCTACAGTCTCTAGAATCTCCTAGACACAAGTCACCTGATTCTACTAAGCCATCTGCCTTCATCCCACTGAGAACCATTCTGGAAAGCCAGGCCAGACATGTTCTCTGATGGCCATTCCTCTCCTAAATCCCAAGAATAATCCTTTGGTCCGAACATAGAAGTGTATTATTTAGTCTTCCAGCAAACATGAAGGGAAACAATGAAATGAAGCAAATGCAAATCATAAGCTGCCACATAAGATTCTAATTACCATAATTTGACCCGTCCTCCTTTCCACTGCCGGAAAGTCAGCCTTCTGGATGAGAGGAAGCCAAACCAGCAAGATAACAGTCTTCTGTTCTCGCTCCCCATCCCTCCCCTCTTTCTTTCTTCTTCTCTTCCTTAAATGATGTTCATTAAGACAGCAATTCTTCTAACAGTTTGTAAGCCTCAATTGTATTAGTGAAAGCTTTGCATGACTTGTTAAAATGAGCTAAAGGAAAGGAAAAGAAGAAAAAAATCAGACACATGCTGTCTTTTTATTCTCCAAAGCAACTTTCAGTCTCAGAATGTTTTCATAGCACCTGCCAGAAATCTCACTGGAATCATCCCTGCTGGATACAAGGACAGTAAATCTAAGAGTCAGGTCTTCCATGGTGTTATTTAGAAAGTATTAATAATTCAGACAAGGTCAACGCAAATACTGCATGTCCAGTCACCTCAATAACATCACTTCCTCCACCCCCCGCTGCTCCTAGACTACTTCTTTTCCTAGATTATTCATAGCTTTGCCTTGTGCCTGACTTCCCCCAAGCTACTTGAAGTAAGTTAACTTGGCATAGCTTCTTACATTTATAGTGGTAAATGAGCCAGGCTAGGAGGCCTACAAAGTGTGTTAACTTCATGCCTATTAGAATTTACCCATATGTCCATTAAAATCAGGATCTAAAAAGCACACCCCCTCCACATTAGTGCTGGGGCTTCTGCCTTTTGCTTTGACAAGTACCACAGAAATTGGCACAACTGTCAGCTTTTCGCTCCTGAATGGGTGTGATGGATTGTTTCAATGGGAGCTTTAAATCACCTTGCTGAGGCCACATTGTACATCCCCAAGTTAGGACTCTAGCAAGGAAGTCATTAAATCTCAAAGGTCACAGTTCCATGACAATGTGTGCAGCTGACACAGCAGAGGGACTACTCCACCAACCTTTTGTATTTTATAGCCTTTGACCATATGGGCTGCTTTAGTTTCAACTAGCATGTCGGTCATATACAATGTGGCAAGGCAAAGGACAAATTTTCAGGAAATTAAAACCTACTTGAGAAGCCAGACTCCTTGTTAGCATTGGTAAGGGGGCTGCAGATCAAGACAGTTCAGGAGCACCTATGTCACTGGAAGAACCTGGAAGAGAGTAAATGTAAATCAGGCCTATTTTAAGGTCATGAAGTCAACAAGCAAAGGGAGAATTCATATGGTTCCAGGAGTTTGAAGTAAATCCACATTCTCTATGCAAGTGAACTGTGACAAGAGGAAAAGGTAGCTAGTGAATAAAGAAAAATGAGGTCATATTGGAGTCAGAGGCTACAAAGAAAGCAGGCTATGACAGGAAATGTAGTTTAAAAATATATCAGCTTGGATGCTTTTGGCTGCAAGTAACAGAAAACCCTGCTCCAGTGGCTTAAACAATTACTTTTTTTGGCTATGATAACTAGAAGGCCAAAGAAAGGAAGCCAACCAGTTCCTCAAAGACCTAGACTTTTTTTTTTTTTCTATCTCAGCTCTATCATCCATGGTGTCAGCTTCATCTCAAAGCTGTTTCTCCTCTTGGTCAGAGAATGGCTTCCAGTAATAATTGAGTTTCCATTCTTTCTCACTTACTTACATCTAGGGAAAGTAGAGAAAGAACAACGATGTAGTACATACCTGGAATAATGAGAATAAACTTTCCCAAAAGTCCCTGTGAATTTCTCATAGCACCTCATTAGTCTGAACTGTATCAGGAATTTCCTCTTGAACCAATCAGAACCAGCTTAAGGTTATTTTGTTTGGCTTAAATGCATCAAATCCCATTTCTGGAACAGGAAATAAGGTCAGTTTTGCCAAAAATTAACGGGCAGCATTGGGGAAGAGATAAATAACTAATCAAAGTCATCAGTCTCCTGGGAGGAAGAGATAGATGTATGCTGCTTGAGAAACTGTGATAATCATTAATGCCGTTTACCAAGCATTCACATCTTCTTCTTTTTTTTTTTGGAGAGGTTTTTGCTATAGGGCGCATGCGCTCGCCAGACAGACAGAGAGAGACAGAGAGACAGAAAGCGAGAAATCACTCCCCAGGGGGGATGGTCACGCCACAGTCCCTTCTCCTCCATTCTCCTCTCGGGATCTTGGGTACGCACGCACACGCACCCAGCGTGAGTTTAAGCCACTGGGTCCAGGACTTGAACCGCAGTCAACTACGTGGGAGTCTAGCGACATAGTCATTACACTAACTGCTGGTCCTGCATTCACATCTTTCTACCTTCCTGGCTTATGATGGGTTTCTGCTTCCTGGCTCCAGGTGGTTGGGCGACAATGAGACTTATTGTAGGCAATGAGTAGTGAACAGGAGTCACCACCAGCCAGAAGCTTTAATGGCCAATGTGAGGCCTCTAGGGCTATCCTTGGTTCTGCTTTGGAGTTTAGTTAATACCTAAGAAGGTCACTGCTCCCTCAGTATACATCCCTGAATGAGGAGACATAGAGCAAAACTCTCAACCAACGAGGACAGAGATGAATAAAGACCAAACCTTTGTTGTTGAAATCCACCTGAGCTATTCCAACATGCCTTAGTGTACCCTGCATACAACTATGGATGGCATCCATGGCAGCACCTGATGTCAGCATGTGGGACTTGTCCTGGGTAAAGAGTGCGTGTAAAGGGGATACTGTGCCACATGGTTTGTGACCCTAGTTAGGTATGGGCCTGCCAGGTGAGCAAATATATACTAGAACCAGAAAAAAGCACAATTTTCTTGAAAGTTTTCTCACATAAACAAAGCTATCATTTACAGTTCTTTTTCTCTAGAGAAACAAAAGAAAAAAATTCCTAATTTGTCTCTTTTAAATAATCTAATGGTCTTAAAGACATAGAATATAAGAAACAGAAAGGGCTGGCATTGGCATGTTCAGGGAGGCCCTGGGACATGAACACAGAACCTTCCCATATGGGTCCAGTTGTGTTACCACCATCACCTTCTTTCTATTAATTTTTTTATTAAATTAACTGCCCAAGAAATTTAGGGAGGGTCCAGCAGGTGGCGTAGTGGTTAAGGATGTTGGACTCCCACATGACTGACTCCAGTTCAGATCCTGGACCTGGCAGCTTGCTTTCTCACTTTCCTTCTCTTTCCTTCCTTCTCTCTCTCTCTCTCTCTCTCTCTCTCTCTCTCTCTCTCTCTCTTTCTCCCTCCCTCCCTCCCTCTCTGGTCAAATTAAAAATAATAAATAAATACAGTTAAATTAAAATTTAAAAAAAGAGAAATTTAGGGAAAAAAAGGAATTACTCACTGAAGTTTGGGGTGATTCACAGCATGAAGTCGCTATTTTGAGAGGAGTTTGTTTCTCTCTCTCTCCCCCCCCCTCTCTCTCTCTCCCTCTCTCTCTGAAAAAATAAACAAATAAATATTTTTAAGTGGCCTGGTAATCTGAATAGCTGCTTCTTAGAAGACATACAAATAGCTAAAACATGTATGAAAAAAATGTTCAATACCATCAACCATGATGGAAATACAAATCAAAATTACAATGAGCTGTCACCTCATCTGCCCTAGTTAGAAAGGCTATTATTGGGGCCATGCAGTGGTTCAGACATAGCACAACTGAACCCACATGGGAAAGGCCCTGAATTCACATGCAGGGAAGTCCCTGAGCACACCAGGCAACTGTACATGTATGCCCATGATCCGGACTAGCTAAGTCTGGGGGTAGATTGCAGCATGAGGACCCTGTAAGTGCATGACTCTGTCTCTCTTTCTGTCTGTCTCTCACTCATAAAAGAAAGAAAAAAATAGACTTTTTTCATAATAATTTTTTATTTTACTTTTTATACATTCACATTGTTTAACTTACAAAGTGAACATTTCAATATGTGAACATTTCTTTCCAATGTTGTTGATCAAAATATCTTCAACAGATTACACCTTTACCTCCCCATCCTGTCAACGCTTTGTCTCCGTATCCCTCCTCTTTTAAAAAAAGAAAATAATGGCTACTATCGAAAGGGAAAAGTAACAAATGCTGGCAAGGATGAAGAGAAAGGGGAACTTCTATACACTGTAAGTGCACATGTAAACTTGAGCGATCATTCTGAAAAACAGTATAGTGTTTCTTCAAAAGGCTAAAAACAGAGCTGCCTATGATCCAGTAATTCCTTTACTGGGTCTATATCCAAAGAAAAGGAAATCAGTATGTTGAACTGCATGGTCAGTGCGGCAGTATTCGCAATAACCAAGATATGGAGTCAACCTGAAGATCCATCAATAAATGAATTGTTTTAGTGTGACATATATACACAATGGGCTATTATTCAGTCATTAAAATAAATGAAATTCTATTATTTGAGGCAAGATGCGTGACTCTGGAAGACAGCATGTTAACTGAATGAAGCCAGGCACAAAAAGAGAAATACCACATGTTCTTACTCAAATGTAGAAGCTAAATTTTTTTTTTTGAGAAGTTTTTGCTATAGGGCGCGTGCACTCTCCCGACAGACAGAGAGAGACAGAGAGACAGAAAACGAGAAATCACCCCCCAGGGGGGATGGCCATGCCGCAATCCCTTCTCCTCCGTTCTCCTCCCAGGATCTTGGGCACGCACGCACACGTGCCCAACGTGAGTTTTAAGCCACCAGGTCTGGGACACAAGCCACGGTCAACTATGTGGGAGTCCAGTGACATAGCCATTACACTAACTGCTGGTCCCTAGAAGCTAAAACATTAACCTCATAGGAGAGATTAGAATAGTGGTTGCTGATGGGGCCATCAGACGGTGTGGTGATTGAAGGCACTGGATTCCCACATGGCCAACTGCAGTTTGAGTCCCGAACCTGGTGGCTTGCTTTCTCACTTTCAAAACTCTCTCTGTCTCTCTCTGGTCAAATTAAAAATTAATAATAATAACAAATGGAATTAAATAAATAAATAAATAGTTTAAAAAAAAAAAAAGAATAGTGGTTGCTGAAACCAGCAGGTGGTATAGTGGTTAAGGTGCTGCACTCCCACATGGTCCACTGCAGTTCAAGTCCCAGATCCAGCAGTTTAAGACTCATGCTAGGCATATGTGCATGTGTCCAAAATCTCAGGAGAAGAATGAAGGAGAAGGGCTTATAGCATGGCCATCCCTCTGAAAGGTGATTTCTTTCCCTCTCACTGTCTCTCTCTGTCTCTCTCCAGCAGGAGAGGCATGAACCCTATGGCAAAAACCTTAAAAAAAAAAAATGAAGAAGAATGGTACTAAAGGCTGGAACGACTAGTGGAGGGGGCATAGGAAGATGTTTAATGAATCACAGGACTGCTTTTGGGATGATGAAAATGTTCTGAAATTACACAGTAGTGATGATATACAACATTGCACATTTACTAAAGCCACTTTATTATACACTCTACAATATTAAAATGGTGAATTTGGTGTTGTGTGAATTTTACCTTAATAAAAAATATATACAGGGCCAACAGGTACCACAGAGGTTAAGGCAGCTAGATCCCACATGACCAACTGAGCCATCTGAGTCCCTGACCCACCAGCTTGAAAATCATGCCAGGTGTGTGTGTGTATAAGTGCCCAAAATCCAAGGAGAATGGAGGAGAAGGAATTATGGTATAGGGATGATTACTCTCTTTCCTCCTCTCTCTATTTCTCCCTGTCTCTGTCTCTGGTGAGTGCACATGCCCGCTAGCAAACTAAAAAATATATATGCGTGTGTATATTTATATATATATGCCCAGTTATGGTGGCACACAGGTAGCACCACTATTAGAGAGCTGGAAGCCATGTGGGAGGCCCAGGTTCAGGTTCCTACACAAACCTGAACATTCTGGGCATGATTGCACTTCCCATAATCCTGGTTAATTAGGAGGCTAAGGCAAGAGGATCATAACACAGAGAGATCTTGTAAAAAAAAAATAATAATAATACCTCTCTTTCTGCCTTTTCCCCTCTCTCTTTCTCGCTCTCATAAAATATGTATGTGTGTGTGTGTGTGTATATATGTTATATACATATGCAAATAAAGTATAAGTAAATAAAATATAATACACATTAACCTAATGCCAAGAGAGACAAGTAGGGGGTTTTTTTCTACTTTCTATTTTTCCTATTTCTCAGAGGAAATAAAATAGAAAACGCCGCAGATTTTTCTAGTAAATAATATCTAGAATACCTATATAACTATATGTAAATAATATAGTCACCTATATTTTCTTTTGTTAAAAAAACAGCTATATAAAACCAACTTCTGTCTTTGTTTCTGTATTTTTAGATTGGCTCTGACTTGTGTATATTGTGAAATTTTACAAACCTCCTCAACAGGAATGAATTTTTTTTTTTGAGAGGTTTTTTCGCTATAGGGCGCGTGTGCTCGCCAGACAGACAGAGAGAGACATAGAGACAGAAAGCGAGAAATCACCCCCCAGGGGGGATGGTCACGCTGCAATCCCTTCTCCTCCATTCTCGTCTCGGGATCTTGGGCACGCACGCACAAGCGCCCAGCATGAGTTTTAAGCCACCGGGTCCGGGATACGAACCATGGTCGACTACGTGGGAGTCCAGAGACATAGCCATTACTCTAACTGCTGGTTCCCCTCAACAGGAATGAATTTTGTGGAATTCCTTGGTATAACCTAGGAAGGATTAAGAGCCCATGCCCTCCTGCCCTTACCCCAAGACTAACACTTAAGATTCAGTAGCCTCTGAAACCAGCAGTTAGCTAATGGCTATGTCGCTGGATTCCCACATAGTCGACCACGGTTCGAGTCCCGAACCCGGGGGCTTAAACTTACGCCGGGCGCTTGTGTGTGAGTGCCCAAGATCCCGAGAGGAGAATGGAAGAGAAGGGATTGCTGCGTGACCATCCCCCCTGGGGGGTGATTTCTCGCTTTCTGTCTCTCTGTCTCTCTGTCTGGCGAGGGCACGTGCCCTATAGCAAAAACCTCTCCAAAAAAAAAAAAAAAAAGATTCAGTGGCCTTTTCTCCTATAAATCATTTTTATTACTGCATTTAAACAATTCCTGGCTGGTTGTTGAGTGTTTCCAGAGCAGAATACGTGAGTAAGTTTGATTAGGTCATAATCTTCAAAACATGCTACAATTGCCTAGTGACAAGGTGCTCAATTTTCAGATTTCTTTTTTCTGCTCTGTTCTCAAGTGCAGTCATAATTCCCTCCTTGAGAGTAATTTTTACTATCCTCCTTTCAGAGATGAAAATACAAAGGCATGGAAGTTGTTATGAGGTTGTGGGCTGGCTTGTCAAGAGGGACTGACTAGGAGCCATGGGACCCGGACTCTGCCTTCTGGTCCAGGCAGATGCTCAGGCCTCTGAAGTCTGGATGGGAGTAGTCTGAGACAGTGCTGATGGACAAGTGTGCAGCACGTGTATATCCAGGCAACCGCACCTGCCTCACCTCACAGAGAGATTCCCTTTCCTTTGACAAATGACCCTCCCAAGTCTGTCCAGCTGGCATGGTAGAACAAAACACCTGTATCGTTGATGCCCTGCCTAGTCCTCTCCTGACAGGCTAGGGAGAAAGCACCCCAAAGCCCCCAGACACTGGCCTCCTATATCATGACACAGTTGGGAATGGTGATCTCTTGCAGGACCACCCCGAGGCATTGATGATCCTGGCATCCAGCCTCTCTGCCCATGCCTTAGGAGCTAGAAGCAGAGACCCTGCTGACAAGAGAGCCTGCTGGGCGGGGCATCGTGGGCATCTCGCCTAATGATTTCCATCACACTGTTGCTTCCCACACACTGTGCCCTGAAGCACCTCATTTTCCTTTTGCTTTTACCTTGATTAATGCCCTTCATAAGTTTGCCTTCCCACGACTTCACCCTGCAGCAGCTGCCCAGGCGTGCACTCAGCTGTCGTGATCTCTGGAGTTGTTTTCCATCTTCCTCCTGACCCAAGGCCATTGGGTGCTGGAGTCTGTTGTCTTGCCCTTCCGGGTCACCTTCCTTTTTACAAGTGTAAGATACCAGGGCTAGGCTTTGTCCTTTGGTGCTGTTATATAAGCTGAAATTTAAAATAGTTACAAAGGCAGGTCATGGCAGGATTTGCTGTCCCTAAACCAAAGATGTTCTTCAACCTAAGACTGATGCCTTCTCTTTGAAAACCTACTGCATTATAAAAGCAGTGAAGGTACTTAATGAGAATAGGACAGTGTGGAATGGGGGAAGTGAAGAGAAGAGGATAGAGAAAGATAGCAGTGAACAATAGAGAGGCAGGACATTAGTGAGAAACAGATATGGCTTATTAACTGTTGATGATGACATGTATAGTATTCTCAACTGGATTGGTCTGAGAAGTATTTCATGATGGGCAAAGTATTTTTACAAGCAAAATGAGAAATAGCGACTGACTGTTTTAAAAAATAATTATAATAATAATAATCATGATTGGTGAAAACAGAGAAAAGATATTGAATGTTGAAGTGGGTAGATTAATGTCTCTGTACTGACTGACATGCATGGCATTCGCTTTTGAAAAAACAATGTAATACACTGTAAAGTTATATGTAATCCAATGTAATATAAAGAAGATTATGATGATAATAAAAA
>NW_006159735.1:468479-480411 GCF_000334495.1 Tupaia belangeri chinensis
AATGATTGGGGAAAACATAGAAAAGATATCGAATGTTGAAGCGGAGAGATTAATGTCTTTGTACTGACTGACTTGCATGGCATTCCCTTTTGAAAAACCAATGTAATACACTATAAACTTATATGTAATCCAATGTAACATAAAGAAGATTATGATGATAATAAAAAAATTTTTTAAATATTTTTTAAAAAAAGGATCATGGAAAACTCATGTATGATAGAAAAAAAAACCTACTGCATCAATAATTGAGTTTCCATCTCAGCTACCTTATATATTTTTCTCTTATTTGAAAGGCAAACTGAATATTAAGGGTTACTGTTTAAGTGAGGTTTTGTGCATTTTCTAGGAGGGCCTCAAACACTGTGTTTGAGGAATCTGTGTTTTTCTCCTATTCTCCGACCACTCCCACCCCAGGATTCTTTCAACTCCTCTTCCACTAACATCTCCTGCCTTCCCTCCTATGTATGAGCTCTTCTTAAACTCATTATTCCCATTATTTTAACTACTTGTAGCCAGCAACTCTGTCCACAACCACTCTTGATTTCCAGGCCCTTTTCCCCTGCCAATTGTAGGATGTCTTGGAATATTTTAGACACCTCACCGTCAATCTGTCGCAGCTGAACAAATTGCCTCTTTATCTCCCCACTTCCTACTATCATCTGTCCCACCCATGCACCTCTCTGAGTGTATCTCAGTGATATGGTTCCTTTCCTTGCTAGCCCGGGAGACAGTGTGGGGAGGAGGAGCTGGAGAAAGGAGCAAGAATTGTGATACTAGAATTCCCATACATACCACCAACTTTAGACAGGACTCAGGTCCGGCTTCCCTTTATGAGACTACTAGCCTCAAAGAGGAAGCCACATCCATCTGGCACTTGGGCCACAGATCAGAAATAGCTGAGAGACATGACCAGGTGGACAGGCCTAGGCATGTTTCCACTTTCCCAAGGGCTACTCAAGATATGCAGGGGTCCCAGAAGTCCCTGGTTGCCCCAGAAGGGACCAGAGAGATTCCAAGAACAGCAGTGGTCTAGAAGAGCTGTGACATCTGGATAGAGGCTGCAGAATATTAGGACTCTGAGCTAGAAAAAATGTGGCTGAAATGAGGACTGTAAGCTGCAGGTTTCCCCAAGGACCAAACGTGACTGGGCATACTTCTGGGATGCCAAAGCAAGGCATTCAGACTCAAGGACAGGACCTGGCCATTTTTAATTCCCACTTACCCTGATGGCTAGGCACTTCTGTGCAGTGCACGAATTGCCCAGCTATATGCAACAGCCATTGGACCTAAGAGGTAGTAAGGGTAAAATGTGTCTTTGTTGATGAATAAACTAAGAAACATTGCCTGTGCTGGCCCCTCTTAAATCAGACCGAAAGTGCTTGTCATTTATGTACGCTTAGTATCACACTGTACCCAATAATCAAATAGTCTTCAGTGCCCATAGATAAGTTAATGTCAGGCTTAGCCACAGAAACTCATTGTACTATGATATTTGCAGAATCATTGAAAATTAATTATTTAACAGCATTTTGTAGAGCTCTCGGCACAGGTTCTCAATATATGCTTATTAAGTAAAACTGACATTAATATTTGATATTGTACTGCAATTCCCTTAACGATTGCAATATAACCATTATCCTCATCTTGTCTCTTAAAAATAAGTGAAGTGTATTCAGAGATTAGATTTTTAGGTACTAATAGACTCTCATAAAAATAACAACAACCTCAACATTGGTGGAATATTGGTAGCTTATTAAACTACAATTTTGTTTCCTGCTAATGGCTCTACTCGACCAGTTAGTGTGTTCTTCCACACCTCTCAGAGCCGTTTAGACATTCAGCCTTCAAGCTACTGCCGAGCCTCGGTAAAGCCAGCAAAGGACTGTAACAGCAAAAGTTGAAGTGAATTGAAATGTTAACATATGCTCCTTCATTTCTAGAGTGAGGGAAGGTGAGGGAGTTTTAGAATCTACTGTACATTAATAAAGGTGCTGTATTGTATTATCACTATTTTAAAGTATCCTAATCAGACAAGTGCACTGAAAGAAGCAATAAACTGGGACCAGCAGCCAGTGTGGTGGTTAAGGTACTGGACTCCCACATGACTGAATGACTGCAGTTCAAGCCCTGAACGAGGCAACTTACTTACTTGTTTTCTCTTTCTTTCTCTCTCTCTCTCTCTCTCTCCCTTTCTCCATCCCAGCAGGCAGTGTGGTGGTTAAGGTACTGGACTCCCACATGACTGACTGCAGTTCAAGTCCTGAACCAGGCGACTTGCTTTCTAATTTTCTCTCTCTCTCTCTCTTTCTCTCTCTCTCTCTCTCTCTCTGGTGAGCACATGTGCCCTACAGAAAATTAAAACAATAATAATTAATAAAGTTAGATAAATAAATATTTTTTAAAAAAAGAAGCTATAAACTTCTCTAGGGTTTATAGAGTTATAGTAGATGGAGGTAGCAGCAAGATATGTAAATGGCTAAAATTCTAGTATCTTGGGGCCTATGTATAGGAGAGGTTTTTGCTATAGGGAACGTGCACTCGCCAGAGAGACAGAGAGATAGAAAGCGAGAAATCTTCCCCCAGGGAGATGGCCACATCGCAATCCCTTCTCCTCCATTCTCCTCTTGGGATCTTGGGCGCGCACGCACACACCCCTGGCGTGAGTTTAGGCCACCGGGTCCGGGACTCGAACTGTGGTCGACTACGTGGGAGTTCAGTGACATAGTCATTACGCTAACTGCTGGTCCCAAGGCCCTTATATTTTTGAGGCTCTTAAAAATGCAAGAAAGTCAAAGTTAAGGATGAAGGATAATTATGAAAGCAATGCCAACCCCTTTACCTCAAACCTTTGTAACCCCTTTATCTCAAACCTGTGTACTTTGTTTTAGCAAAAGTGTGTGGGGGTTATATATTTTAAGTCTATCACTATAGGTTAAATAATTTACCAACTCTAAATAAAATTGTGGAGGATGCATAAATTGCCTTCAGAAGAGATTCCAGATATTCATGACCCTATAATACAGCAAAGAAATATTAAGTGTTTTCCCTTGGGTCAGTTAGCACCTTGGTAGTTGCAACTGACAGAAAACTTTATCCAAACTGGGGAACCAGCAGTTAGCGTAATCGCTTTGTCACTGGACTCCCACGTAGTTGACTGAGGTTCAAGTCCCAGACCCATGCACCTTTAAACTCACGCCAGGTGCATGTGCGTGCGCGCCCAAGATCCCAAGAGGAGAATGGAGGAGAAGGGATTGCAGCGTGACCATCCCCCCTGGAGAGTGATTTCTCGCTTTCTGTCTCTATGTCTCTCTCTGTCTGTCTGGCGAGCGCATGCGCCATGTAGCAAAAACCTGTCCAAAAAAAAAAAAAAAATCTTTATCCAAACTGGATTTGTTTATTTAAGGGACCAGCAGATGACATAATGGTTATGTCACTGGACTCCCACGTAGTTGACTGAGGTTCAAGTCCCAGACCCATGCACCTTTAAACTCACGCCAGGTGCATGTGCGTGCGTGCCCAAGATCCCGAGAGGAGAGTGAAGGAGAATGGACTGTGGCGTGCATCCCCCCCACCCCGGGGGTTGATTTCTCCATTTCTGTCTCTCTGTCTCTCCAGTGAGTACATACACCCTATAGCCAAAATCTCTCTCGAAAAAAAAGAAAAAGAATCTTTTATTTAAGACACAGTAGAATTCAATTTTGTTCAACTAAAGCATCAAAACTTAATATTTCTTCTTGGATCCCATCCCACTCTGTTGCCTTCGGCCTTGGTGTCATGTTATAGCAGATGGAGGTAGCAGCTCTAGCCTCTAGGGCCTCTCTTATTTTAAGGCGGTCTGAAAAAAATAGAGCATACCTTTCCAGGATGTCCAAGAAATTTTCATTGTTTTTCAGTGGCTCAGGTTGGCGCCTGTGTCCATCTCCAAACCCAACATGATATGCTGATTGGCCAGCTTGAGTCACAAGTCCACCTCTAGAATGGGCACTGCCATGAACACTTTGGGAATGATAGAGAAGGCTGTCCCTCAAAGGAATATCTTGGTAAAATTATCATAAGAAGGATGACTGGATAGCAACTATTTTTTTTTCTGCCATCCCTCTTTCTTCACTCTAAGTGGCTCCCAAGGATCTCCATCTACTGGGCTTCTGCCTTTTGTAAGGACCTCCTCTTGAAAGTGGGCAAGATCTGTGGTTTACTTCTGACTAATAAAATATGGGTACAATAATGCGATATCACTTCCATGATTAAGATAGGTAAGTGTGGGACTTCCATCTTGTTAAGTAAACTGAACAGTCTTCTTTGCCTGCTTTGGTGAAGCAAGCTGCCATGTTGGAGAGGCCCAGAGCAAGGAACGGAGGGTACCCTCTGAGTAGAAACTGAAGTCTTCATCCCAGTAGCCTTCGAAGTACTAAATCTTGCTGGCAACCATATTTCCTTGGAAATGGATCCTTCTCTAGCTGAAGTTCAGATGAGAGCTCATCCTTGGCTAATAATTTGATTGCAGTCTTGTGGCAGATACTGACACCACAGACCAGAAAAGTCACGCCCAAAACCTGATCTACAGAAACTAAGGTAACAAGTGTGCTGTTTTAAGCCGCTAGGTTTGTGGTGATACTGTCATGTAGCAATAGATAACTAACGCACTTCCTTTTAACCTCTCACATGCCTTTCAGAAGCTCTCCCAAATCTGTGTTGGTCCTCCACATCCTGCATCCAGTGCCAATCTAGAGCAGAGGACTCTCTGCAGGGTCCTAAGCAAATTTATACTGTGATCCCTGTGTATTTCCCTCACTCTTCTGCACACGGACTTCAGCTTACCATTCCAAGAAAACATCAGACTGAGCCAATTATCACAGATTCCTCAGGCCTTAATCCAAAGGAAAGGACTTTTAATGGCAATGCTTCGTTAATGATATCTGGGGCCCTCCTGGCATTCCTTCAGTTAAGCTATGAAGAAGAATGCCGGGGCCAGCAATTAGCGTAATGGCTATGTCGCTGGACTCCCATGTAGCCGACTACGGTTCAAGTCCCGGGCCCGGTAGCTTAAAAACTCATGCCAGGCGTGTGTGCGTGCATGCCCAAGATCCCGAGAGGAGAATGGAGGAGAAGGGATTGCGGCGTGGCCATCCCCCCGGGGGTGATTTCTCGCTTTCTGTCTCTCTGTCTCTCTGTGTCTGTCTGGCAAGCACACGCGCCCTGTAGCAAAAAAACTCTCAAAAAAAAAAAAAAGAAGAAGAGGAATGCCAGGTTACACAATGTGCAGGTGCAGAGTTGAAAGATATGGAAGCATTTTGGACACTCACGTAACTACTCTTTGAGAAAGAGATTGCTCAAATGAGCAATAGTCCTTGTTAGTGGAAGGTCATGACTCTCTGTGATGAAGGGGTCAGTTGTCACCTGTTACTGTTTTTGAAGTCCTCTGCAATCTGGAAGTCATCATGAATGGCCACAGTTGATCTACATGGTTCCACACCAACTTTTTTTTTTTTTTTTAGGGAGATTTTTGCTATAGGGCACACGAGGTCACCATAGAGACAGAGAGGAAGAGAGTGAGAAATCACTCCCCAGCAGGGATGGCCATGCCACAATCCCATCTCCTCCATTCTCCTCTCAGGATTTTGGGCATGCACACACAGGTGCCTGGCACGAGTTTCAAACTGCTACATCTGAGATTTGAACTGCAATCAACCATGTGGGAGTCCAGAGCCTCAACTACTATGCCACCTGCTGGCCCCTACACCTGCCTTCTTTCAGTCTACAGTTCATTTCTTTTCCCGTGCCTCTTTCACTCCAAGGACGCACAGCGCAGCCCCACAGAGCCCAGACTGTGGTTACACTGAAAGAGGCTTCCCAAGGCTACACAAACACTTCAGCCACCAAAGCACAAAGCCTTTCCTTCAGGCAGGTTTGGTCTCCCAGCCCTTAGGAGAACATAATCCTACATGATGGTCATGTTCCCCCATGGAGTTTTTAGGCTGACTCCAAACCCCCTCCCTGTTTACACCCACCTCCTCTCTAGCCCAGTCTATGGTTTTTAGATTGGATCTTTCTAATATAACCCTCAGGGGAAGGATATATCTGTTTTACCCTAGCCATTTTGCTTTAATCTGAACCCTGCACTCTCTTCTTCAATACATTTTGTAATTTTGCAACTCAGCATAGTATTTCAATCACATTTCACAGTAAACATGATATGTTTCGTGATTAAGCGCTAAAAAGGAGACAGGTGGTGCATTTATGGATAATTAAAGCCTGCCGCAGGCCATGTTATAGCGCAGAAGACTGACAGTGCAGGAATTACAGCGGTCCTTGGTGAACAAACAGCTCTGCCTGTCACATGGCTGTTGCTCATGCAAGTTTTCAGAAAACAAGATTAGCAGAGAAGCTCGCTCATTTTTTTCTAATCGGCATTTAGGTCATTTGGATATCTATATGCCACAAAGCATTATGATTTCACTCATGCTTACATATCAATTAGTTCAAGACTAAGTTATTCATATAGTGTTTAGAGATGCATTATATCTTTTGAATTATTAATTTAAGATAAAATTCATTCTGTTAGGGGAGGATTTTTCTACTACAGGTTATCCCAAGAATCTTCAAATGGTTTCTGATCTCTGCAGATTCCTAAACCAACAAAGGGATTGCATTGACCAGTAGTAGTGTTTGATACAATGCAAATTCTGGGTTGAGGGAAAATGCTCTTCCCAGAAAGGACACATGCTATCAGTGACTGGGCATTTTCTCTCGCGTGTCTACGAAAATGAAGAACCTTAGGATCTTTTTAGAATGTGTGGTCATTATGTTCTTTGATCTGAATATCATCTGAATCTTTTTCAATGAGAAATTAATAAAATTAATTAAATTCCATTGACACTTCTGAAATAAAGATTATTTGTTAGGACAGGGAAGTCCTTTGCCTTCATTCAGTTGTGAACAACATATTTACAAAGCACCCATGGGCCTGGGCTATGGGAGGATGAAAAGGCACCCAGTAAAAATCTTACCGTGAACCAAACCTGTGATTGGGGCTTTGCCCTCACTCTCCTAATGACCAGAGCCGTGGCCTCATTTTGCTTATAATGCCTCTCAGGTGTCAGACAGTGTATTGAAAATTCTCTTCTCATCTTCTCAGTTCTCTCCTCCTTTCTCATGTTCTTCCTAATAATTTCCTTTATTCCTAATGGAGTCCTAACCCTCAGTATCTCAGAATGTTACCTTACTTAGAAATGGGGTCTTTACAGAGGCAATCAAGTTAGAATAAGGTCACCAGAGTGGGCCCCAATTCAGTGTAATGGTGTCCTAAAAGGGAGGCATTAGCCAGAAAACCACCAGAAACTAGGGTGCATGGAACAGACTCTTCCTCACAGCCTTCAGACCCTGATCCTGTACTGTTCACCTTCACAACTGTGAAACAGTACGAATCAGTTATGTAAGCCACCCAATCTGTCGTTCTTTACTCTAGCAGCCCTAGAAAAACAATATAGGCCCAACTCCTAAACTATTCTTTCCAGCTCAATATTCTCCTCTAAACTCTTGATTGACAAGGGATCTACTATAGGCTTCTTCTCAAATGCATGTAAAGTGTTCATTTGGTCTGACGCCTAACTCACAGAATTCTTAGTCAAAGTTAGCGGTGGGCTAGCAGGGTAGTTAAGGTGCTCGACTCCCACATGGAGGACTGGTTTGAGTCCCAGACCTGGTGGCTTTCTTTCTCACTTTCTCTCTCTTGCTCACACACACACGCATGTGTGCTTTTGTTGTTGCTCTCGCTCTGGTGAGTGCATGGACTCTATAACCAATTAAATAATCATAGTAATAATAAAATTGAATTAATAATTATTTTTAAAAAGGTAATGGTGTCACTATTGCTATTCCTGTTACTCCTTATGCTGCTGCTGATGATGATGAAGTTAAACAAGAAGAAGAACAAGAAGCAGTGAGAATCAAGAGAAATGAGAAGCTAAAGAAGTAGCAAAGAAAGAAGAGAATGAATGAACTGAGCCTGGCTCGCTCCTCTCTGTGGAACACAAAAGATGTAAACAGTCTCAGCAAGACATAGGTCCTTTTTTATCCCAGTGGTTTTTGCTATAGGGCGGGTGCGCTTGCCAGAAAGACAGAGAGAGACAGAGAGACAGAAAGTGAGAAATCATCCCCCCAGGGAGAATGACCACACCACAATCCCTTCTCCTCCATTCTCCTCTCGGGATCTTAGGCACGCATGCACACGCGCCCAGCCTGAGTTTAAGCCACCGGATCCGGGACTCGAACCATGGTCGCCTACATGCGAGTCCAGCGACATAGCCATTACACTAACATAGGTCCTTTCTATCTCGGTACTCCCTCCCCCAACCGCCCACTCACTGAGATCTAAAGCACACATCACTGGACCTTCTGAATGTTTGTCCTTACTGAATACTCTGGTGGACAACCAGTATTTAATCACAAATGAACACCCTTGAAAGGAAACCATAGTTTCTCACCCATTTGTGCATTCAACAGAAGTGTTTATTTGGGGTGAGGCTAGCTGGATCACTGTCTCATTAGCCAGCACTACACCTCATCCAAGAAGAGGAAAATGTGGCATGTTCACATGAGGGTGGTGCCTGGGATTTAACTGACAGCGTCCAACTCTCACCCTACTCTTCCCCTCAGCCACAGTCTTTCTCCAATAGAAATAAGGAGGTATATAGGAAGAAAGGAAGAAGAAAGAAAGAGAAAAAGAAAAAAGAATAAGGAAATATAGAACAGCAAATTGCCCACCTCCTGCAAGAAGCAGAGTCCAAGTTATTTGAAATGGTACGATTTATCAAGTATCTAATGGTTAAAACATTGTAAGATTCTTACTTCATTTTTATTTTTCCAATTAATCCCACCAACTCCTACTTCTAGCATAAAAGAAGTATTATTCCCATTTCAAAAATTACTATTCATCTCATAGGTTGCTAGAGAGACTGAATTGTCCAGTGGTCATCCAGCTGGAAACTGTCAGAGCTACAGTTTGAACCTGTGTCTCTGTGACTGGCCTGCTTAGAGCTCAACCCCTGGAATGGTGTCTGGTGTATAATATGTGCTCAATAAGTATTTGTGGCACACATAGCTCCAAAGCCTACACTCTTTTCTCTACATAGTGGAAATTCTCTGAAACAGGTAGAGCAAAGGTGAAACTCAAATCCAAAGCTCTAGATGACAGGGGCCAGGACATTAAGGGATAAATCTTCTTGGGAAGAGTGGGGGAGACCAGCAGCTGGCATGGTGGTTAAGGCACTGGACTCCCACATGTGACCACAGTTCAAATTCTAGACATGATGGCTTTCTTTCTCGCTTTCCCTCTCTCTCTGTCTCTCTCTGGTGAGCACACCTGCCCAATAAATAGCAAACTTTAAAAAATAATAACAAATAAAATAAAATAAATAGTTTTTAAATTTTTTAAAAGAGGGACCAGCAGACAGTGTAATAGACTTACACATGGCTGACTGCAGTTGGAATCTTGAGACTCACAATGGGCATGTGTGCATACGTGCCCAAAATCCCGAGGGGAGGATGGAAGAGAAGGGATTGCAATGTGGCCGTCCCCATTTAGGGATGATTTCTCGCTCTCTGTCTCCATCTCTGTCACTCTGACAAGCACATATGCCTTATGGTAAAAATCTCTCTTTAAAAAAAAGGGACCAGCAGATGGCCTAGAAGTTATGCTTTTGGACTCCCACGTGGCCAACCATGGTTTGAGTCCCAGACCTACTGGCTTAAAACTCACACCAAGTATGTGTGCATCCATGCCCAAAATCCCAAGAGGAGAATGGAAAATGGACTGGCATGGCCATACCCCCATAGGGGAGATTTCTTGCTTTTTATCTCTCTGTCTCTCTCTGTCTCTCCAGCAAATGCACACACCCTATAGCAAAAATCTCTCCAAAAAAAAAAAATTTAAGAGTGAAATCTTTATTCTTTTTGTTCTACTGATGGCTAGTTCCTCCAATTTGTAGAAATTACACACAATGCAAGGCAATGCTTATTAAATACCATATGAGCTGTGAGTTTTAAAAAGAGGTAAATAACAATAGGGATTACTAGCATTAAGAATGTCTCTTGATTTTAGAAGATACTCACAAAACACTTATTCATTAAGCACCATTTGAGCATATATTGCCCTCTCACACAAATCCAAAGTGTCAGACCATCTGGATAATAGTTTGAGAACAACTATTAAGTGCAGGCCTTTCAGCTTGGAGCTATACAGAAACTTGCAAATTGTTCAGCATCCTTCTCCTAAATGCCAGGTTTTTAAGACAGGCAGAAGTACATACACCTTGAGATTTTTTTCCTTAGTACCTATACTGAAGTGAGTGAGCAAAATGTGTAAAATCCTTTCCAGTTTCTAAGAGAGCAGGCTAGTTAATGCCATGGCGGGTACTAGAGTGAGCATCCACGTTCTGCTTTTGACAGGCTGAGCCAGGCACGGGCAAGAAAAATCTCGAAGTCCTTGATCCAAGGACAACTGTGTTTACTAGTCTTTGAAATGTTCTCTTTCTTAACTATATTACCAGCATTCTCACAATGACAATACTTCTAATTTTTGGATGATTGATAATAGTATTTCTTACAAATAATCTCATATCATATATGAGTTTTATAATACGTTCATAGTACCAAAGGAGTAGCTTGAAGAGTTTATTATGGGAGAACGAGATGAGTTCCACCCAAAGAGCACAGAGGAAGCTCACACTATGGCTCAGATATCCTGGACTCAGTGTTAGCCATTGAGTTGATGAATCTTTACTGAGTATCGTGTATGTGCTATGCACTGAGCCAGGTGCTAGGATACCGTGAGCAAAGTGAACATAGTTTCTACCCACTCCAAGCATGTAGTCAATAGAAAACCGTAAGAACAAACAGTGGTAAGTGCTCCAGTAGGGAAGATGCAGGCACTACCTGGCAGGTACACTAAATCTACTCTACATGGGTCACAGCTTCTTGGAAGAAGCAACAATTAAGCTGAAATCCAAAGGAGCAAACCAGTTGTGTATGCGAGTGTGCCAGACTAGGGGAATCACACACACCGTACCTCAGAAAGAGAGTGGACACCATGTTTCCTAATACCTGAGGTTCTCAGGGAGGAGATGGAGAGGAGAACATGAGGGGTGTCAAAGGGAGTAGCAGAGGCTAACTGTGACTGGCCACGTAGGTCATGGACTTCATCGAGGGCAATGAGAAGTCAAAGCAGGGGTTGAAGCAGGGGTGGCATGGTCACACTGTGGCTCAGAGGTGGAAATCAAGTTGCATGGAAGCAAGATCAGACCAGTGGGGCGGCTGCATCCAGGCTAGAGATAATAGTGCATGGGGAAGTACAGTGACAGGGAATGCGGTTGGAGAGAGCTTGCTGAGGCAGAACCCAGAGGCCTTAATGGGAGAAGTTCATTCTTCTGCTCTGCTCTGAGCCCTAGGAAGACTGGGGGCACCAGTAACTGACAAGGGGAACATTAGTGAAGGTTGGAGGAGGAAGGGGATGAGGTCCTTTTGGAGAGAGTGACCATATCATTTCTGTCCAAACTGGCATATGTTGGGAGAAAAAAAGAAGAGGTGTTGTTGGTGCTGTTGGGACAACATAAATGAAGCCTATACCTGCCAAATAAGACACACGGTCATTCTACTTGGGGATATCTTGAAGTTGGAGGAACCCATACTACATTTTCCAGTGAAAATGTCAGGTAGGCAGTGGGTCAGGCCTAGGAGGAGAACTTCTTGACCAAAGTGTTTTCCACCAGGAAAACATTTATGGAAATTGTTTTTTGTCTTTCAAATTGCTTTGTGGTGTTTCATTACAACACATTGTACGGCTGTTGTCACTGTAGATGCCAGAATAAACCGGCAGCTACAGATTGCTGCTATGCCCTTCCCTTACAGCATATCTCGTATCAGGCAGTCCAGGAAT
>NW_006159735.1:480442-485279 GCF_000334495.1 Tupaia belangeri chinensis
AGGAAGACTGTCTCCAGCTTGACATTAAGAGTTGGGATAAACTCTGATGAAGAGCATCCTGTCCAAGATAAGACTTCTAATGGGGAGTCAGTTAAGAGAGTGAGGATGGATGAGCACGCATGTGTCCCCAACCCTGGAGGGAAAAGCAAGTTTAGAAAAGATAGTCTACTGACTCTGGCTCAGTGGCATCATTTTATATCCAAATGACAGCATGTTATTGCTGTGGTTGTTATAATCATCAGCAATTATCATTATTGTTATGACAGATGCCACGCTGATGTTAAGCATCAGTCTTTGTCAATGCTAGCATAAATGAATGACTATATTAAAATTCTTTCCACTTTTAGATCATTCTCATTTTGAAAGCTAAACCTGAAATAACATGAAGGCATTTATGGCTGTCACCTCCTAGCTGATTATATCATCATGAAACAAAGCTATTTTAAAGAATGCACACAACAAAGAAAGATTGGTTTAAGGAACCAGCAGTTAGTGTAATGGTTATGTCACTGAACTCCCACGTAGTCGACCGCGGTTCGCGTCCCGGACCCGGTAGCTTAGAACTCACGCCGGGCGCGTGTGCGTGCGTGCCCAAGATCCCAAGAGGAGAATGGAGGAGAAGGGATTGCAGCGTGACCATCCCCCCTGGCGGGTGATTTCTCACTTTCTGTCTCTATGTCTCTCTCTGTCTGTCTGGTGAGCGCACGCGCCCTATAATGAAAACCTCTCCAAAAAAGAAAAAAAAAACAGATTGGTTTAGTGAGTTTTCCAAATTAATATGTCCCACCCACCAAATAGTTCATTATCCTGAATGCAGTAATACAAAGAATTCTTTCTCAAATGCTGACAAAATTGCAGCAAATGAAAATTCAAGAGTTACCGGTGTGACTCCCTCAGTGTTGGAACCAACCTGAGTCCTTGTGCTTACCCGGTCTCAGTGGCTGACCTTTATTACAACCTAGTAAGTCTCCATCCAAACTCCAATTCATTCCATTTTTGGCATGGCCACTGTTGATAGAAAGCCAGCAGCTGCTGAGGATGTGATTGTTTACATTTCTCAAAAAGGAAATAGAAATAAATAAATAAAATAAAGGTCATTCCTTGTAGAATGGAGAAATAAATTGTAGAACATATCTGTGATGGAAAATTATATACCAATGAAAAAAAGAACTATAGCTACATGGATGAACCTTGCAGTGTGCAATGTTGAGTGAAGAAAGGAAAACATAAAAAAAAAAAAAACCTACAATATTACTCCAAGATCAAAACTTGGACATAGCATGTTGTTGGGATGTATACATAGCTGGTAACCACGTAAAGAAAAGGCAAGGACGATGCTTGTCATGAAGTCAGTACACTGATTACCTCCGGAAAGAAGACAAGGGCATGCAATTGGGGAGGGACACGTGGAGTTTGGAGGATGCTGGCAGTGTTCAATTTCTTGACCAGACTTGTAGTTTCCCAGGTGTTCACTCTATAACTATTTGTTAGTTTGTGTATGCATGTTGTATACTTTTCTGAATGTGTGCTGTATTCTACAAAATATTTCTTTAAAATATAGAGAAATCATTTGAACAACAATATGGGAAATCTTAAATCTGTAGATTTTAAAATTCAAGTTATAATGATTATCCATAGGGAACAAAGACTTCTTCCAGTTCTACCTTCTTTCTTTCTGTTTTTTTGTTTGTTTGTTTACATTTCTGTTTTTGTTTTTAAATTATCAGAGGT
Source organism: Tupaia belangeri chinensis (assembly GCF_000334495.1). Lineage (NCBI taxonomy): Eukaryota > Metazoa > Chordata > Mammalia > Scandentia > Tupaiidae > Tupaia > Tupaia belangeri. Next base: position 482,174 of record NW_006159735.1, read on the forward strand.
CATGTGTACTCACCAAAGAGAGTAGGGGAGGGAGAAATTATCCCCAATGGGGCATGGTCATGCTGAAATCCCTTCTCCTCCATTTCCCCATCCAATCAGGACTTAGGGCACATGCACACAAGCTGCTAAGGCTGGGATTCCAACCAGGGTTGGCCATGTGAGATCTGGCTCCCTTAACTATTAGGCTATAAGACCAGCCTGGTTCTACCTTTCCTTCCTTCTGTTCAGAGGCCTTACCCAGTGCTGCCTCCCTCTCACGGGCCCTTTCTTTGCATTCAGCTCAACTCTCTCCTGCACCTCCCAACCTCACTTCACCCAGAGTGGAGTCTCATACCTTGTGTTCTCTCCTCAGTCTGGTTTCTGACACAGAAAGGTCAGTTCATGGCAGGCTGCAGACAAAGCTTGTTGAGAAAGAAAGAAACACTGCTCTCTGCCTCGAGTCAGTACTGGGGGAAAAGATTCAGTGTCAGGAACTCTCCATATACCTCTCCTTCTGTGAAGAATGAGGGATATATGCATCGAACTGTTGTGTTCATTCAGAATAGAGAAACCAAACTCCTTCTTCCGGTAGCTAAACACAATAATCCACACAGGCCAGCATCCTTGTACATAATGAGAATTGGCCCCATGCAAACTTCTTGTTGCCTATTCCAGGAGACTCTCCACAGTTTCAACCCTCCTCTGTACATCTCTAGTTCAAGATGGAGATCCCTGCCCAAAAGAACAACATGAAGAACTGGGTCCTGTGGGAAAATCTTCATTCTTAAGTCTGTTAGGAAAACATTTTAGTTTTTGGAGAGGTTTTGCTATAGGGTGCGTGCACTATCCAGAAAGAGAGAGACAGAGATACATCGCGCCCCAGGGGGGATGGCCACACCGCAATCCGTTCTCCTCCATTCTCCTCTTGGGATCTTGGGCACACATGCACGTGCACCCAGCATGAGTTTAAGCCGCTGGGTCCATGACTTGAACCGCGGTCAACTACGTGGGAGTCTAGCAACATAGCCATTACACCAACTGCTGGTCCCAGGAAAACATTCTTTTTACAGCAACCATGATTGCCAGTAGATTCCAAGCCTTTCCCCAAACCAGGTCCACAAGGAACAGCAAGAATCATCAGCTTGGGTAAGACTCATGTCGAAAATCCCATCCCTATTACAAAGCTAGTATCCTCTCAGTCTGGCAGGATTCCATCCTGCTGCCCAGGATTTGAAGGTCTGCACTTCAGAGCTGTGCAAACCACTACTATTCTGTCTCCTGAGATTGCTTCATAAAGAATGCTTTTGCCAAAGATAATCAGATAGTCTACACAAAGCATAAATATGAGCTCTAGCTCAAACCTATTCTATTTCCTTCGATTTGAAAGCATCACCTTTGATCTTAATTTTAGTCCTCCACAGTAACCATGGTTTCCAAATCCTTCTTTCAATTACTATGAGCCCTTGCATAAAGGAGCTGTTGGATTTAATCTCTTAAGCCCCATCTGAAATTTCTGCACTGGTCTGGGTAGCAACTCACTTATAAAATGAACTTTAGACTCTGCCGTTAAAGGCACACAGTGGCTGGCAGAGCTCCGAAGTCTCATTTTTCTGGCTACTCAACCTGGCAAAGAGCACAGGCCTAAACAGTCTTTGCTCAGGTGATAGAAACATCTCACCTTTTTGCAGCAACTCCTCCCCACTGACCTCCCAGCCTTGGACTATTTTGACACCCTGTATTTGTCAAGAAAATGCTTTTCCAAGCCTGCCTCATCAACCTTCTGTCTTCTGGCTTCCCATAGTCTTCTGGTCAAGCACCCATTTCTGACCATGACCACCGTAACTCCTAAGCTCCTCCAATCATTCTGGGGCTTTCCTCCAAACATTTTTCTCTTCTTTTTACCCAGACAACTTCAAGCCCAAGCCCTAGCCCCATCACACCCTTGCCATTTCCAACCATAAGGATCTCTCCTTACTCTGAAGTTGAGAGTCTCCCTGTCTCTGCCTCTTGAAGCACCTTCTGAGAGTATTGTTTTTTATTGCTGTCTATCTTTGCTTAGCTCGGGCAGGCTTTGTTTTAATTTCCCTGGGGGACAGGCCCTGTCCAGTACTTTGTATGCACAGTTAGTACCTGTGCAGTGCTGGCATTCAATATTTATATGTTAAGTAAAAGCTCTGTTTTTCGTTTGTTTGTTTGTTTGTTTGTTTGTTTAAGAACTACATTTTGGCTATAAGGCTCGTGCACTCACTGGAGAGATAGAGAGAGAGAAAGAGAGAAATCACCTCCCAGGGAGATGGCCATGCTGCAATCCCTTCTCCTCCATTCTCCTCTCAGGATTTGGGGCACGCATGCACACTTGCCTGGCATGAGTGTAAGCCACTGGGTCTGGGACTCAAACTGCTATCGGCCATGTGGGAGTTCAGCAACATAACCATTATGCCATCTGCTGGTCCCAAGGCTCCAATTATTTTTAATCTTACCCCATAATCTTCTATCAATCCATGAGGGCCCCCTTTTTTTTCACCCTTACCTGATTCACCTTCTCTGACTGCCACTCAGTCCAACACCAAATCAGAAAAGGGCAGAGTGTTGTCATTCATTGGGAAGTCTTCTTTTCTAAACAACCTTATTTTTAATGCAATCTCTGGGATCCATCCCTTTCCCAATCGCCTACAATTCTCATTTGCTTGTATTTAAGTTACTCATTCTTTCTTACTGTTTCTCATGAAACTGGGAGATACCTGAGGACAAGAACCATGCCTACACTTTATTACATAACCCTGAGGCCTCACACCCTGTGGGATCTCAAGGGTCTTCCCTGACTTGCTGATTGACAGTTCTAGGCATCAAATCTCAGATGCCTCCTCTCTCAGACAGAATATTTTGCTCCTTCTCATCCCTTTGTACCCTCTTGGCCACACCATAACACCCTCCTCCTCCACACAGTCCATGTCTTGTACCACATTACTGATTATCTTCTGAAATCCTCTCATTGTTCTCATCATACAGTCTTTAGTTGAAACACTTAGACCTGTGCTAGCTGTTTAAAACTAAATTAATTGGGACTAGCAGGTGGTGTGGTGGTTAAGGCGCCAGACACTCCAAATGGCCGACCGGTTTGAGTTCC
>NW_006159735.1:486383-509420 GCF_000334495.1 Tupaia belangeri chinensis
TCTCTCTCTCTCTCTCTCTCTCTCTCTCTCTCTCTCTCTCTCTGTGCGTGCTTTGTTTGAGTTTCAGACCTGGCAGCTTGCTTCCTCACTTTCCCTTTCGCCTCTCTGTCTCTCTCTGTTCAAATTTTAAAATAACAACAAATGGGGGACCAGCAGTTAGCATAATGGCTATGTCGCTGGACTCCCACGTAGTTGACCGCGGTTCGAGTCCCAGACCCAGTGGCTTAAACTCATGCCGGGCACGTGTGCATGCGTGCCCAAGATCCCGAGAGGAGAATGGAGTAGAAGGGATTGCGGCGTGGCCATCCCTGCTAGGGGGTGATTTCTCACTTTCTGTGTCTCTGTCTCTCTCTATCTGTCTGGCGAGCGCACACGCCCTATAGCAAAAAAAAAAGGGGGGGGGGGAATTAAATAAATAAATTTTTAAAGATAATAAATTAATTAAAATTAAATGCAATTTATTTCCAGCATAGTCACACTAGCTGCATTCCACGTCCAATGAGCATATGTGCCTAGTGGCTACCATTTTGAACAGCACAGATATAGAGATTTTAACATCACAGAAAGTGCTATTGAACAGTGCTAACTTAGAGCAAGCAAGAGAGTGATGAGGAGACAGAAAGAAGGATTTATTGAGCCAGCAGGGGTCACCTAGTTTATTTCAAACCTATTAGGATTGAGTGTGCCTAAACTCCTCTGAGAAATACTATAGTTCGTTGCCCGGTTCTGTTTTATTTTCTGTCCATTTCAAGAAGGGTCTTGTCACTACCCTCTGGATAATCTGTCTTGACTGTCACACTTGATTCAGGCAGGAAGTTGTTCCTGAGGTCTAACCTTGTTTGTGGAACTCATCGCCTACCTAAGGCAGTTGACCTGGGCATCCTCACACACAAGAGGTCATCAGAAAGCCCTTGGAAAATGAGTATTATGAAAAAAGTAGGCATGAGTTTCAAATTTTTTGCACCAAAAAAAAACTCATACTTTAATTGCATTCCCCCACAAATTCTATGAAGTCTCCTCATAGTTGTGTCTTCAAATACCTCTCTTCTTGATGTTTAATGACAGTTATTACAGTATCAGTTTTATGCTCCACTCTGCTGAGATTCTTTTGGATTTGAACCTTGTGTAAGCACATCATTATGGACTCAAGTTTATATGTGAAATAATCAATAACCTAAATTTCAAATGTTAGAAAGTACTCAGAGAGGGGAAAATAGAGCAAAGTCCGAAAATACATTTCATGTTTCCTATAATGTGGTTATTTATATGTGTTGGGCTTGAGAATTTGATGGTTGTTGGTTTTAATAAGTCCTCTCTCAGGGATCAGCAGGTGGCATGGTGGCTAAGGTACTGGCCACTCCCATGTGGCCAACCACGGTTTGAGTCCTGGACCTGGTGGCTTGCTTTCTCACTTTCTCTCTCATTCTCTCTGTCTCTCTCTGGTCAAATTAAAATAAATGAATGAATAAATAAAATAAAATAAATAATTCTTTTTAAAAAATAATAAGTCCTCTCGCTCTCACTTAAATGCTAAAAAAAAAAGGAAGATTAAAAAAAGAAAGAAAGAATAAAGCTCCTATACAGACTCCAGCTATTTGAGATTTCATGTCTAACTGCTCGTTTTTAGGCTTCCTTTCCTTTTTAAAATCTCTGGCAACGTCGTCACTGACTTTGAGATTCTTCTCCATTATCATTTGTCTGCCACAAGAAACTGCCTATACCATCTATAGCCGTGGAGAACTGTAGGAGAATATGTATCGTGGCCCCTGTCTGCATTCATAATGCTTATTTTAGATGACTTCAAACATTAGGCAAAGCCCCAAACCATTCCCAGCATTACTAAATGGATTTAATATCAGCTTAATTTGATCCCCATAAATGCAACTGAAAAAAATCTTTCATTTTGATCCTACTAAGAATGTAGAAAGCCACATGAATGATAGAGAATGTGCTTGCATTGCTAATCATAACTTCAAAACATATGGTCCCAATTTACAAGCATTACAATTAACATATCACCACTCGGAACTCACCATGGCCTATCACAGTTCAGTGAACATCTTCAGTGACCCTTTACCCATCTCCAAAACAATACGTTCCTCTTGCCCAATTAGACCTGAAAAAAGCCTCTGCCCTCTCAGCTGCTTACATTTAGCCTTGCATGGGAGCCTCCTACGTGATTACACACAAAAACTCTGACCATTGCTTCTGAATAATTTCTCAATATCCCAGCAGAAAAGTCTTTGCAGTAAAAAGCCTATGCCTTTTACATTCTTCTCTCATAAATAAACAGCAGCATCACTCTTGTAATATAAAGTATATGTGCTTCGGCACTAATAGCCAAGTCACAGCGGCCAATTTAACCACTCTAGGTGCTGTTCACAGGAAAGCCTTTTGCTCCAAAGTAATCACAACCGTTCGGGATTCTGGTGTCTTTATATCAGAGCCTGCTGGTATTTTATACTTTCATGGGGATTCCTCACCGCGTTCACAGGCCCATCACCACAATTTGCATTTTTGAAGGAGCACAGGCAGTTGGTGAAGGAACAGTTTCGGAAATTAACAGAGAAACACACGGCTCTAAAGAAGCTTCCCCTGCCACAATGGTCCTCACTGTCACCAGGCCCCCTGCTGGAAGGAGAATATTGATAGGATCAAAGCAATGTACAAAATGAGCTGATCATGGCTTTTTTTTTTTTTTTTTTTTTTTACAAGGAAAAATCTAGAAGCTTCACCTGCCACAATGGTCCTCACTGTCACCAGGCCCCCTGCTGGAAGGAGAATATTGATAGGATCAAAGCAATGTACAAAATGAGCTGATCATGGCTTTTTTTTTTTTTTTTTTTTTACAAGTGAAAACTCTGTCTCCACTCTAACCTCTTACGTGGTTCACAACTCGGGCTCCGTATTTACATGATGACAGAATTCTCTCCAGGAAGATTGTGCCCATCAGGACATTTCCACCTTCTCTCTCACACACATCTGGACATGTTATATCTGAAAATTGGAAAATGCAAGCGCCTTCACAGACCATGCCAAAAACCAGGGTGGGAAACACTGAGCCCATTTATCATTCTCAGTGGAAAAGAAAAGTGTGCAGAGGCTTCTTCTGTGAGAAAAGCAAATGAATGAAAGGGTGAGCGGAGTGCTAATAACATACTATAGCTCCAGATTAAAGTGTCCGTGCTTCTGCTCTGCCTCTGAGCAGCTGAAATGCTTCTCTGGGTTTTGATTAGGAAAAGCAAGACACTCAAAGAGATGTAAGCCGCATGCCCAAGATACATTTTCATAAGCCAACCGCACCTTGTCAAACCAGAAGCAGAGATTATGTAGGCAGGGTTTGCAGGCCAGGCTGAAGCTCTTGGTAAAACAGAGAGACTGTTAGTGAGTTAGTGTTTCAGGGGTTCCTTACCGAGGCTCCCAAGCAGTTCACCTCCTGCCCAGCTTTCTTCAATTGATGAGAAGGGCATAGAGGCCCACTATGTGTAACACCCGCAACCCCAGTGTGCCTCGCCACCACCAGGACAACAGATTACCCACTTTTCTTCTGGTTAAGCAGCTTCCCTCGCTCTCCGTTGGTTTGACTTTCACTGTCTCAGTGAACACAGACTCTAAGGAGATATCTGAACTCACCCCCAGGCCAAGGCAGCAGAGACCTCAGGCTATCAAATCCTGCTACATTCTCACCAGAGGTGGAGGGAGATGCCTTCCATTCCTCTGGAATAAGCCCATTGCCAGAGAAAGCAAATACCATGAACGTCTGACCAGTTTGTCCTGACACTGATTTTAAGTTTTTCTAGGATCCAGTCCCAGACAGAAGCCAAGAGAGACAGCCCCAGAGTTTTAAAGTTAAACTGGGACTGCATTTCCCCTTCCCCTGGAACTTCAAAGGCCTCCCAGGGGCCTGTGTCCGAACGTTAAGCCTGCACTACTAATTTACAAATGGGACTTTGAAAGCATCACAACTGTATATTTTTTTTCAGTTTGTTTATTTTGTCTTTTTTTTTCTTTTCTAGAGGTTTTTGCTATAGGGGACATGCCCTTACCAGAAAGACAGAGAGAGACAGAGAATAGAAAGCGAGAAATCACCCCCCGGGGGGATGGCCACACCACCATCCCTTATCCTCCATTCTCCTTTCAGGATCTTGGGCACACACACACATGTGCCCGGCGTGAGTTTTAAGCCACCGGGTCCGGGACTCGAACTGCGGTCGAACAAATGGGAGTCCAGAGACATAGCCATTACGCTAAGTGCTGGTCCCCAGTTTGTTTATTTGGTGAGAGCATGTGAGAGCACGAGAAAATGAGGCAGGCCTCTGCTGTAGGCTCTTGTCATGCTGTCATCCCCTTCCTCAGCTTCTAGCCAGAGTTGTGGGCCTGTGTGCATCCATTGTGCTTCAGGGTAACCCAGATCTGAACCTCAGTTAGCAATGTGGGTCCAGCAGAGCAGCATGCTACTGCCTACACCACATTCTCGCTGGGCCTCATTCATCTTTATTGCATGCTTTCTGCAAAAATAAAAAGAATAAGAAGAAGGAAGAGAAAGAGAGAGAGAAACCTTATGTGGCATTCAACTTTTTAATAAATGTGACAGAAAGTGACTTCCAGAGAAAATCCACTTTGTGGGTTTTAACAACTGCCACGGTTGGTGATAACATAGGCAAAATGAGGCAGGGGCAGGAGGACTGACCCCTGTCCTCCTCCTCCAGGGCTCTGAGGCTACCTGCAAGCAGAACAGGCCCCTGCTGAGAGCATCCTCCCACAGTCTAGGGGAGGGCTCCTGCTGAGAAGAGGCTGGCAAGTGAACAGCTCTGATTCAAAAGCACTTGCAGCCGCTTAATGCAGATTCACTCCAAAGTGAGGAATGAGGTGGGAAATATTCTCTCAAATCTGAAATGAAATCCCTAATTATCCTTCAAGTACATTTACTTATTCCTACCACTTCAAAAAAAGAGAACTCTTTCAGTTCCAGGAAGTAGAACCATATGAGCCTGAAGGGTCTATCTAGAAGACAGAAAGTAAATCCTTTTAAAAGCATGAGATTGTGAGGCCAGCAGGTGGCGTAGTGGTTACATCACTGGACTCCCACATGGCTGACCAGGCTTGAGTTCTGGATCCAGTGGCTCGAAACTCACACCAGGTGCGTGTGTGTGCATGCCCAAGATCCCAGGAGGAGAATGGAGGAGAAGGGGTGGTGACATGGCCATCCTCCCTGAAGGAATGATTTCTCACTTTCCCTCTCACTATGTGTCTCTCCCCTACACACACACCCCAGTACACATACCCTAAGGCAAAAACCTCTTTACAAAAATTAAAAAGGCATCCCATGGGATGGGAATGAACTAGAACACTGAAAGTGGGAATACCAATAGAGCAGACAGTGTGACTATCCCACTTCACTGCTTTATAACCTCAGTGTGCCATTGTTAAAGGCCCAAAGGAGCAAAGCTGGACCTTCTAGAGTTAGAAAAGCAGGAGTTCACAGGAAAGTGAGTAAAATAACCAGTTAGCTTAGATACAATAAACTGCACAAATAAAAAATATAGGTGAAGCATTCTGCAAACACAGACTATGTACTGTAATCAAAAGTTGGTAAATTTCCTGAGAGTTTTAGAGAGCTACTTAGCTCCCCCATTTGCAGGGTGCAGATGATAACAGCCTGCATATATTAAGAAAATGTCAACACCAGGGAGAGAAAAGGACTACTTAGGGAAGTATGGGAAGTTATGACTTGGAATTTGGTGACAATATCACCTGAAGTGGAAAAGGGCAGTGGGGAGGGTCTTTTGAGGATTCACACCCCAATGACCAAAGCTGAGCTTCATCCCTTTAAGGAGCTCTTCCATGAGACTAAGAGACAGAATCCATTTTCAATAGCCTAGGGCTTGTGCTATGCTCTAGAAGTGATTTTTGTCTGAAGGGTCTTTCTCAAAAGTGGAAAATATAGAGCTATTGACAACTCTTGTGTGTCATAATGTTTCTAAATATAAATATCTAGAGATATTCAGTCTTGGTCCAAGTAGATATTTGATGCAGGAAATGCTAACTTCTTATAATTATACATTCGTCAGGTAAAAACAGAGTTTCTGACATTTCAGTCTACTGTAAATCTTAAAGTTTTCCTTCGGCTATAGGGTCTCTCAACCTCACCATTACTGATACTTTGTGCCAGCTAATTTGGGAGAGTGGGGCTACCTTATGCATTACAGAATTAATTACATAAGACTAAATGAGCTGATAAGAAAAAGTATGTAATGCGAAACTTGTCAGAATCAAAATGGAGTCCGATGCGTCAAACCTTGACTAAATGGAGCTGGGATGGCCATGAAGGGAGGGTGGTCATGCACATAAGCCTGATGACAACAACCATCACGAAAGACTGCAGAAACCACAATCCTGCACAAAGGCCACTGCAGTCTTATGCCACACACACACACACACACACACACACACACACACAAAACCATACTTCTGCAAGGACAACCCTCCAGCAATTGCCTGTCCAATCTTGGACTGATGCCACCCTTGTTACTGATCCTTGTAGCCAAGGAAAATTGTCCCCAAACACTTACGTAACCCTCCTCGTTTTTCCTTTTGAAGAAACTCTTGTCTTCCTTTACCTCCCTGAAAATGCTCATGTGTACTCCCACTGCGAAGCTATTCCCAGATAATTACCGTGTTCTTTCAGAGCTCCCCGTCTGCTCCCTAGGCCACAGCAAGGTACTCCGCAGCATCCTTGCGCTGAGTTCACCAGAAGCCAGTAGCATCTCTCAGTTGCAATGACCCATTCATTGCCAAATGTCCCTTGAAACCTAAAATGTCTCCTGGTTGGAAACAATTGTTGCCCAGAGGAAGAAGTAACTCTCTAATTCACACAAAGGTGCCCTATGGGCTGGCAATGGCCTGTCAACAAGCCTCTCTGACAAGCCTGAAGACCTAGTGAGTCATATTTGCTTGGGGAAATCCTAATTCCAAAATAGCCGTTACCTTCAGCAAAGGGTTAACAGCGAGAAAGGACATGGTGGGAGGGTAGACGTAGAGGTAGACCTTAACGGTTAGGGAAAAGGACAGTGGGCTGGGATCCAGAGATTGCTTCATTTCACTGTTCATTCTACGAACAAGCTCTTTTTTTTCTTTTTTAAATTAAAAATATATATTTTGTATTTAACTTTATTTATTTCTTTTAATTGGACCAGAGAGGGACAGAGTAAAGAGAGAGAGAGAGAGAAAGCAAGCCATTTGGTCCGGGGCCCTAACCAAGCCGGACCATGTGGGAGTCCTGCACTCTCAACCACCACGCCACCTGCCGGCCCTAACAAGCCCTTCATTGTCTTCTATGTGACTGGCTCAGGACACATCCTGTGAGGAGCACAAACCTAAGTAATGTAGAGTCTCAGGCCTCTAGAACCAGTCTGCGTGAGGGGACTTTCTTAACTCTCCTCTTTTTTTTTTTTTCTTTTTCTTTTTTCTGTCTGTTTGTGTTTTAGTTTTGCTTTAGGGTACATGAGTTCACTGGAGAGAGATGGGAGGAGGGAAGTGAGAACTCACTTGGGGGAGGGGAGGGAAGCGAGAATAGCTATGCCACAATCCTTTCTCCTTCATTCTCCTCTTGGGACTTGGGATATGTATGAGGAGGTGAGCACAGACGTGTCCCATAGTAGAATTATAGTGCATTGCAACACATGATACACAGAAGTGAAACATGACAGCATATGCTACAGGACGTCAGGAAGGCCTTGCAGCACAGTTTATGGAGTGTGTTATCAATAGCTCCCCAGATTAATAAATAATTATGAAGAAGAAACAGGTTTACTTCAAAAAATTTTTATTCACAAATTTTGCAACTTTGCAAGAGTCTTTCATCTGAATTAAGAGTTTAGAAAGCCCAGGTTTCTTAAATCAATGTTTCCATCGGTAGAATGAAAAGACTGGGCAGGTGCTCTCTAAGGCCTTCCAAACACAGCACTCTGCAACTCTGAGACCTTTTGGTTCACTGTCTCCAGGTGATTACATTTATTTTATTTATTAAGTAGTTTGGGGTTTCTCTATTCTGAGCTTAATTTCTCACCCTGTGACATCTTTTTTTTAGAATTATTGATTTATGGGGTTTTTTCTTATTATTCGTTATAGGGCATGTGTGTTCACCAGAGAGAGACATAGAGAGAGAGAGAGAGAGGGAATGTGAGAAAGCAAGTTGCCAGGTCTGGGCCTCAAACCATGGTCGGCCATGTAGGAGTCCGGCACCTCAATCAACATGCCACCTGCTGTTCACCATCCTGCAACATCTTTTATCTCAGAATAGTTTATACACATTATATTTTCAAGTTTGCAGTAGCTTTAACTTGAAATAGATATTATGTCATAAAGATTGCTATAGACTTGTAAAGCAAAACTCAGCAACCTTAAAGAGCCCATAAGTGCTTTAATATTAATTTGATCTTGAATGTGTCTGTGAATGAATGGGTTTGACATAAACCTTTCCATTTTTCGCTCCACTTCAAAGAGTGCACAAAGTACAAACTGTAAATCAACCTCCACATTCACCAACATGACCACTAAGCTTAAAAAAGAGAGAGAAAGATATGGCTAATAAACCATTCAAACAAGATTTAGGAGCTTGGAAAGCACAAGGCCTCAGTTTGTGACTCGTCTTCCTTGAATTACTCATGCTCATATGACTTGAGTGGTGTCTAGATTATTCCTTTCAAGCAGACATACATGAGGGATCTTCAAAAAGTTCATAGAAAATTAGTATTATGAAAAACTATGCATAAATCTCAAAACTTTCTGCACCCAAATAAACTCATACTTTAATTCCATTTTTCTGCAAGCTTTTTGAAGTCCCTCTTCTTTTTTCTTTTTCTTTTTTTTGGTTTTAGCTTTTATTTTTAGTTTTGCTATAGGATATGTGTGCTCATCAGAGAGAAACAGAGAGAGAGAGGGTGGGAAAGTGAGAAATCACCCCCCAAGCAGGGATGGCCATGCCACAGTCCCTTCTCCTCCATTCTCCTCTTGGGATTTTTGGGCATGCATGCACATGCACCTGGCATATTTTCAAGCCACCTGGTCTAAGACTTGAATCATACATTTGGCCATGCGTGATCTAGCCACCTTAACCACCATGCCACCAGCTAGTCCAAAATTTCTTCTTTTGAGTGAGTGACAGACACAAAAAGAAAATGCATTTGTCTGTACATGTGTATGCATGTGGGTGGGTGAGTGTGTTGATGTGGGAAAGTCATAGAAGGTACTGGAGCTGAGGTCGAAAGGATAAGAGTGATTGCTTCTGCACAAGATGGCGTGGGTCAAACACAGCAAGAGTGAGCTCAATGGACTAAAGCATATTGGGTTGGCAAGAACAGTCCGCACAATGGACAGTTTAGAATCTGCCATCACACATTAGCTGCTCTGTGAAAAGAAAATCAACATGGAAAGATCATGGACTTGGGGGGTGAGACTGACCAGGGATCAAATCTGAGCACTATCACTTTCTGGTTGTGTGACCTTGGGCCAGTCATTTAACCTGTTGAACCCTCTGTTTCCTGATATATAAAATGGGTTCAATAAGACCTATCACAGAATTGCTATGAAGATTAAATAAAATAATAGGTGTGTTTTTGTATTAGCTCAGCTTTGTGTGAAAGAAAATTTAAATGATAGTGTCTTACATGTGGTAGAGGTTGATTTTCCTTCACATAATATGAAATCTTATGGTTAGAAGTTTAGGGTTAGCAAGGAGGTGCCCTAATATTGAGAATGTCCCAACTCCCTTCCTTGTGCGTGTGTTCTTTCTGACAATTTTTCACTGTTGCTATCCTCCGGTCTCAGCTTCCTAAGTCACTGAATTCCATGGGAACCCTCAGCCTTTAGACTGGGCCAGGAATTGAACCCAGACTTGTTATGTGGTCCCAACATGAGGAGCAGCTCACACAACTTAGCAGGTTGGGCCCTATTTTCCTTCTTTATTTTACTAGATTATTATTTATTTATTTTTAGAGAGAGTTTTGCTATAGGATGCATGCACTCACTGGAGAGACAGAGAGAGACAGAAAGTGAGAAATCACCCCACCCCACCCCCCCCCCAGGGAGCATGGCCACTCCACAATCCCTTCTCCTCCATTCTCTTCTCAGGATTTTGGAATGTGTGTACATGTACCCTGTGTGAGTTTCAAGCCTCCAGATTCAGGACTCAAACCATAGTTGGCCATGTGGGAGTCCAGTGACATAAGCATGATGCTGTCTGCTGGGCCCAATTTTGCTAGATTATCTTAACATGTGGCTTCCATTCTCAAGATTACCTGGTAATCATACAATGGATGCAGCATCTCCAGCCACCACATTTGCATATCAGACAGAAAGAAGGAAAAAGATGGAAGAACAAAAAGATGCCTGCCTCCCTCTTGAGTTAACTCTCTTTAAAGAGTGTTTCTAGGTGCCCCACTCATAACTCATTGCCATATCTATGATCAAGGTTGGGCTGAAAAATTTTGGACTTGCCACCCTCAACAGTGTAAGGGATTAAGGCAAAAGAGGAAGATAGACATTAGGTAACTAATTAGCAGTCTTTCCCATAATATGCAAAGCATCTAGCAAATAGAAAATACTCATTGAATAAAAACCATTATTATTTCATTCATTCTTAAAGCTATTTTGGCAATAATGCTCAGCCCCTCACACCATGCTGACTCCCTCAGAAAGCCATTCCATATTTAGATCAAGTTCCATCTCTCAGAAACTTCCACCACTCTTTGGAGACCTCACAAAGGAAGTTAGATATTCTTTCATACCACAGCCCTTTGCAGATTTTTTTTTAATATTTCTTTAATTTTATTTATTATTATTTTAAATTTGCTACAGGGCACCTGCGCTCACTGGAGGGAGAGTGAGAAAGCAAGCCACTAGGTTTCAGACGCAACCGCAGTTGGTCATGTGGGATTCCAGGCTCCCAACCACCACACCACCTGCTGGCCCCTACCCTTTGCAGATCTGAAAGCAGCTATCCTGTACTCCTCGGGTCATCTTAGCCCCAGACTGTTCATCTAGGTCTTTCACAAGTTCTGGTTCTGGATGCCCTTCTTTGGACTAGATCTCTCTTCAGCTGTGGTTCTCATCATGATCATACTGATCCAGATATAGGCAAACCAAGAGGAGACACAGAAGGTCTGTCAGTTCTCTAGTTTTTGGACCTTCCTTTGCAGCTCACTCCTATCATGCCTGAATCATCAGACATCCCTGGGAGACTTTCAGCAAAGCCTCTGAGACAGTTCCAGATGTCTCTCTCTCTAGGATGGTATAAGGGACAATCAATCTTACTCAGCTCTAGTGCCCTCAGAGCAAAAGGCAGGTCTCCTGAATCTCTATCTCCTCCATCTTCAAACTCTGCAGATCAGGAGGAACATCCCAGCTGCACATTGAATTAGCAGGCAAAGGAGTCAAGGAGACAGCCTCAGGATGGGGAGAGAAGAGACCCTGTCCCAACAAGCAGAGAACTCAGTAACTCCAACATAGCCCTCTCTTCTGCTTTCTTGTCAGTAACCAAGAGAACTAGATGCCTATATAGTCTTCTGGCAAAGGAGCAGGACTCGGAGGTAGGGGCTTTGTATCCAGCAGATAGTGGCCTAACGGCCCTCCCCAGGGGAGCAAGGCAACCAAGACCCCTCAGGAGAGCATAGCCAGTGTCTTTCCTGTTCTGCAACCACAGGGGTGTTGGGTGAAGACTCCCCACAAGAGCAGAGGAACTGAAGAGGTCAGCCAGACAAATGGCATAGCAGTAAAAGGGCAAGGTAGGGAAGGTCCTTGAAATATACCAACTTCTAAAGTTCATACTTACAAGGCTCAGACTATGGTCTAGCCCAATATTTATCTCAGGACTTAGGCTTGACCCTCACTCCCAAGGACTTTCAAGGAAGCAGAACTAAAGAACTTCCCAAGAGGTACCACACTCACTGACCAAGGGTCCACAGTTTGGCCACCACCAAAGGGAAGCAGAAATGGGGAAATACAAAGAAAGTAAGTAGGAAAAAATAATAAACGTATACACTCCTGCAGGGAAGAGTGTTATAGGTCATAGGTGCCTTTTAAGCCATGGGTTGGTGACCTTCTTACAGAATATTCAGAAGTAGAAAAAGTGGGTTCCCTTTGGGTAGGATGGGTATTTATCCTGGTTTACCTGGGACAGTCCCAGCTTACAGCTGCTGACAACACCTACTTTCAATCTCAAAGGAGACCAAATTAGACAATAAATGACCTGTTGACTTTACCTTGGAAAGGGACTAAAATGAATAGAAATTATTGTTTGATGCCTTTTCTCCATAAATCCTATGTATAGCAAGAAATTGACCATTTTACCTCATTCACCTTTATAGATTAAAACTTATATGCCTATCTGTACTATCTTAGTCAAAATAGTATAACATCAAGCTGCATTTTCATTCTTAATAAAGAAAAATTATTCCATGCATAATGTGGTCCTGAAATGAACCAGAGAGCGTTCTGATGAACGTGCAGTCTGTGCACTTCCCCATTCTTCTGATCGCTGGAAAATTCAATCCAGACCATTCTTACTATGGACAGAGAGCTTTGGAGAGAAAGCAATCATGCACTCCAACTTTCCTGTACTTGGAAATGTTTTTCCCTTAAGAAACAAAGAGTTTGGGGACCAGCAGTTAGCGTAATGGCTATGTCGCTGGACTCCCATGTAGTCAATCGCGGTTTGTGTCCCGGACCCGGTGGCTTAAAACTCACGCCAGGCGCGTGTGCGTGCGTGCCCAAGATCCCTAGAGGAGAATGGAGGAGAAGGGATTGCAGCGTGACCATCCCCCCTGGGGGATGATTTCTCGCTTTCTGTCTCTATGTCTCTCTCTGTCTGTCTGACAAGCGCAAGTGCCCTATAGCAAAAACCTCTCAAAAAAAAGAAAGAAAAAGAAACAATGAGTTTGTACCTTTTGAAGGAAAAACAAAAACTTTTAAAAGACCAAGCAAGGAGCAACATTTAGAGCCTGGAGCAATACATCAGTTGATGCACAACTGCAGCCTATGTTGGGAGAGAAAATAGAGGATAACTTGCTCCCACAGTGGACCTGCAGCCCCCTTTCCTCCAGAGTGCCTTCACGCACCCTTTCCTCACTTCTTGTCCCCACTCCCACCCTCCTTACACCAAACTACCAGTCACCCCAGTCAGATTGCCAGATTCTCTGAGAGCCTACTTTTACCAGATTTCTCATTTGAAAAGTAAGGATGCTTATTGGGACCAGCAGATGGAATAACAGTCATGTCACTGGACTCCCACGTAGTTTATCGAGGTTCAAGTCCCAGACCTGGCAGCTTAAAACTCACGCTGGGCACATGTGCATGAGTGCCCAAAAATTCCAAGAGAAGAATGGCGGAGAAGAGATTGAGGCATGGCCATCCCCCCTGAGGGGTGATTTCTCGCCTTTGGTCTCTGTCTCTCTGGTGAGTGTATGCACCCTATAGAAAAAAATCTCTCTTTTAAAAAAAAAAAGGTAAGGGAAACCAGCAGTTAGCGTAATGGCTATGTTGCTGGACTCCCACGTAGTCGACCGTGGTTCGCGTCCCAGACCCGGTGGCTTAGAACTCATGCCGGGCGCATGTGCGTGCATGCCCAAGATCCCAAGAGGAGAATGGAGGAGAAGGGATTGCGGAGTGACCATCCCCCTCTGGGGGGGGGGTGATTTCTCGCTTTCTGTCTCTATGTCTCTCTCTATCTGTCTGGTGAGCGCATGCGCCCTATAGCGAAAACCTCTCAAAAAAAAAAAAAGTAAGATGCAATACAGTTTTTCTGTTATATTAAAAAAAAAGTGAAGGGGCCAGCAGTAAGCATAATGGCTATGTCAATGAACTCCCATGTAGTTGACCGCGGTTCAAGTCCCAGACCCGGTGGCTTAAACTCACACCGGGCGAGTGTGCGTGCATGCCCAAGAGCCCGAGAGGAGAATGGAGAAGGAATTGCTGTGTGACCATCCCTCCTGGGGGTCGTTTCTTGCTTTCTGTCTCTCTGTCTCTGTCTTTCTGGCAAGCACACGTGCCCTGTAGAAAAACCTCTCAAAAAAAAAAAAGTGAAGATTAATGAGATAATAATCATCAGAAAAAGATGTTTCAGAATACCATATGACAGGACTGGCAGGTGGCAGGGTGATGGGCACTGTACTCCCACATGCCTGATCTCAATTCAAGTCCCTGACCTAGCAGCTTGCTTTCTCACTTTCCCTCTCTCTGTGTGTCTGGTCAAATTAAATAAATAATTATAAAATAAAATTTTTAAAAAAGAATACCATATGACATGGGTGGGATTCTGGATTGGAGCAGCTAGACTTGAATTTGAATCCTCATCGAGCCTGCTACTACTTATGAGTTAACTGACTGTGGGTCAACGATCAAAACCTTTTGAATTTTTTGTCTTCATCTGTAAAAGGAGAATTAATAAAACTTGCCTCCCAGGATGCTGTCTGTGAAAATGGAATATGACAGCATAAGGAAATGCCTGGCATACGATAGCCACTCTCCAGTTTCTTCCCCTAATCGGCCTCAATTATTTGTGGACTAACCATGTGAGGCACTACGTAAAGTTTTCCTGCCCCCTTGCTTCTCCGAGTTTCCTGTCTTTTGCCATGTCAGTGTGGGTTGATGCAAACAAAGCTAAAACAGTGAGAAAACTTCTAAATGGAACGAAACTTGCTGGAAATCTTTGTCCTTTATTTTTGTTTGTTTGTTTGTTTGTTTGTTTTTACCTCCAGTAAAAAGGCTCAAAGCTGATGATAGGACTGAATATTTGGGGTTTTGGAAGCACCAGATAACTGCCGTTGGTCTTTTATGGTAGAAATGTAAAATTGGTTGGGGAACCAGCAGTTAGCGTAATGGCTATGTCGCTGGACTCCCACGTAGTCGACCACGGTTCGTGTCCCGGACCCGGTGGTTTAGAACTCACGCCGGGCACGTGTGCGTGCGTGCCCAAGATCCCGAGAGGAGAATGGAGGAGAAGGGATTGCGGTGTGACCATCCCCCCTGTGGGGTGATTTCTCGCTTTCTGTCTCTATGTCTCTCTCTGTCTGGCGAGCGCACGCACCCTATAGCGAAAACCTCTCCAAAAAAAAAAGAAAAAGAAATGTAAAATTGGTTGCATCATCCCTCATTCTACCAGGAAATAGTAATAACTCATCCTCCAATGAGCACAAAGAAAGCAGGTAACTGTGAAGGACCAAATTCTGCTCTCAGCTATCCATTCAGTGACTTTCCCTTACGGACATGAATGCATACATCAGAGGATTTCTTCATAACCAATGTTCATTCTGTCCAAATGTGTCACAGTGCACTACTCCTGTAAAGCATATTTAACCTAGCAAATTGAGATCTAAAGCATTTCTTTTACTCTGTTATTTCTCATTTAAGGTATTCTCATCCATTTCAGAAAACTCTTTCTCTGCCATGGCTCACCACCTCAATTTAAGATCTTTCCGAAGATTCAGTATTTCTACTTGATGAAAAGGCCAAACCATGGTTATCATAACTCAGCTCATGAGAGGACTTTCCTGGCTCTGGATTCCATCAGAGCCCAACCTTAAGCTCCTTCTGAATCCTCTCCTCTCTCTTCTGTATCTCCCGGCTGCCCTTTTACATCACTGGTGTTCCTGCATCCTAACCATAGATATTCTAGAGCATCTTTTGCTTTCTGAAATCACCTCTTTTAAGCTTATTACACAGCAGTGGGGTCTGACTGAACAGAAGGGACCAAGATGGTAAGTCCACCAGCTGTCAAATAAGGTGTGGCAGTTGCTTCTAAGAGACAAACGCCTACACAAATGGCAGATGGACAGAGGAAGTGCTAGGTAACCATTACACCATCTGCTGGATTATTTTATTAGACGTCTATGGTGCAGAGAAGTTTGTTCATCTCAACTGACATTCCCAAATCACTTAGGGCTATTATAATCATGGCGAAATAGATACCTTTTGGTACCAGAGATGGCATAGCTGTTACGTTGCTGGACTCCCACGTGGCCAACCGTGGTTTGAGTCTTGGACCCAATGCCTTCAAAATCACACAGGTGCATGTACGTGCATGCCCAAAATCCCAGTAGGAGAATGAAAGAGAAGGGATTGTAGCATGGCCATTCCCTCCTGGGGGGTGATTTTTCACTTTCCTTCTCACTGTGTCTGTCTCACTCTCTTCCCCTGTGGAGCACACATGCCCTAAGGAAAAACCTCTATCTAGGGTCCAGCAGGCAGCGTAGTGGCTGGAATTCCCACGTGGCCGACGACAGTTCAAGTCCCAGACTTGACGGCTTGCTTTCTCGCTCTCGCTCTCTCTCCCTCTCTGTCTTTCTCTGGCAAAACTCATGTGAAAAATAATAATCATAATAAATAAATAAATAAATAAATTTTTAAAAACCCTCTATCTAAAAAGAAAGAGAGAGAGAGACTAGTAGTTGGCATAATGGCTGTATCGCTGGACTCCCATGTAGTCGCCCACAGTTTGAGTCCTGGACCCAGTGGCTTAAACTTATGCTAGGCGCATGTGTGTGCATGCCCAAGATCCCGAGAGGAGAATGGAGAAGAAGGGATTGTGGCATGGCCATACCCCCCGGGGGGTGATTTCTCACTTTCTGTCTCTCTGTTTCTCTCTGTATTTCTGGCAAGTGTCCTCACCCTATAGCAAAAACTTCTCAAAAATAAAAAAAGAGAGAAAGAAAGAAAGAAAAAGAAATAGACAACTTTTATTTTGATACAAGCGAGAGACACTTACCCTGATTTGTATTTATTAAACAATTGTAAACTTACATTGTTTGGCATTTTCTTTATACCATTCCTTCTTCACTGTACTTTCTTCACTAGCATAGGTTCCACTGTGAATTTCCTATAGCAATGAACAGTGTGGTCTCTAAAGTCAGATATCCTGGGATTAAATCCTGGTGTTTCAGTGCTACCATCTGAGTGGTCTTGGATGATACAATTTACCATCAGGAGTTCAATTTACTGATCCTCACTAATGAGAATAGTGACTGTCCAGTTTGCTTGTTGAGATTAAATGAGCTAATCCTCCTAAAGACTTTATCATCAGGCATAGAGTAAGTATTCATTAAATATGTTCAGTCAACCAACACATGCTGTATACCCTGCTAGTAACAATGGTTTTAGGTTTGTTTTCCATGGTCCTTATACTCTACATATATGTCCAGAGCCTCAGAGATTCTCTGTAGGCATGAACAGAACCAACAAGAAGGTAGCTTAGACTAGCCATGGTCCTAGAGTGATAGTCATTCATTCACCCATTCGTTTCACTCAGTAAATACTTACTGAGTATTTACTACGTGCTAGGCACAGCTCTAGGAGATGGGGATAAAGTAGTGACCCAAACGGACAAAATGCCTGCTCTCCTGGAGTTAGTTTTCTAATAAAAAAGACAATAAATAATTTTTTAAGAATTATTTATTTAATTTTATTCATTCGTTCATTTATTTTAATTTGACCATAGAGAGATGGAGGGGGGGAAGTGAGAAAGCAAGCTATCGGGTCTAAGACTTAAACCATGATCAGCCTATGGGAGTTTCCAGCGCCTTAACCACCTGCTGGTGGTCCCCAGACAATAAATAAATTTAAAAGGCAAGAATATCAGAAAGTAAAAGAGGTATGCAGAGAATTTCAACTAGGTAATATGCCAGAGAGTGGCCAAGTAACCTCCCAAGTTTGTATGTTCAAGAAGGCCTTTGAGTACCTGTCATTTAAACGGAAATATGAAGACAAAAAAAAAAAAAAAAAAACACCTGATCTGGTGACATAGAGAAAGAAACCCAGGCAGAAGGAAGAACAAGTGCAAAGATTCTAAACTGAGAGCAAAGAGCAGGAAAGGCCAATTTGACTCGACAGTAATCAGTGTGAAATGAAGAGTGGTGTGAAATGAAGCTGGAGAAGCAGACAAAGGCCAGAACCCATAGGCTATGTACTCCAGGGAGAGGTGTTTGGATTTAACTGTGACGGGAGCCACTGGAGGTCTATGAAAAGGAGTGACATAATCCAACTTAAGTTTCTAAAAGTGCTCCCTGGGCCCAGTCATGATGGTACAGTCAACAGGGAGACTGTTACCCTACATGGTTGGAGACCATGTGGGAAGGTTCTAGGTTCACATTGTAGGTCTGCCTCCACTTGCC
Source organism: Tupaia belangeri chinensis (assembly GCF_000334495.1). Classification (NCBI taxonomy): domain Eukaryota; kingdom Metazoa; phylum Chordata; class Mammalia; order Scandentia; family Tupaiidae; genus Tupaia; species Tupaia belangeri. The sequence continues at coordinate 504,545 of NW_006159735.1, forward strand.
AAGCATGCACTCATGGCCATACCTCATGATTTGGCTGGCTGCAGAACTTGGGAGAAGACCATGACATAAGGATTCTGTCAAAGGTCTTTCTATCTCAGGACCAGCAGATGCTATAATGGTTATGTCGCTGAACTCCCACGTAGTCGACCATGGGTCAAGTCCCAGACTGGGCAGTTTAAAACTCATACAGGACACATGTGCATGCATGCCCAAAATCCTGGGAGGAGAACGGAGGAGAGGGGATTATGGCATGGCCATCCCCCCAGGGAGTATTTCTTATTTTGTCTGTTTCTGTCTTTCCAACAAACGCATGTGCCCTATAACAAAAATTTCTTTAAAAAAATAATAGAGATCAGCAGATGATGTAATTGTTATGTCACTGGACTCCCATATAGTCAACCGAGGTTCAAGTCCCAGACCCAGCAGCTTAAACTCATGCTAGTCAAGTGTCCGTGCATGCCCAAAATCCTGAGAGGAGAATGGACGAGAATGGATTGTGGTGTGGCCATTCCCCTAGGGGGTAATTTCTCACTTTCTGTCTCTCTTGCAAGTGCACATGCCCCATAGCAAAAATCTCTCTTAAAATAATAATAACAACAATAATAATAAGGCCTTTCTCTCTTTCTTTCTCCATTTCTCTCTCTCAAAATAAACTTTAAAAAAATGCTCCTGGGACCAGCAGATGGTGTAATGGCTACGTCACTGGATTCCCATGTAGTCAACTACAGTTTGAGTCCCAGACCCAGTGGCTTAAACTCATACTAGGCGCATGTGCATGCGTGCCCAGGATCCCAAGAGGAGATGGAGGAGAAGGGATTATGGTGTGGCTATCCCCATGGGGGGTGATTTCTCGCTTTCTATCTGTCTCTCTTTTTCTGGCAAGCGCACACTCCCCATAACAGAAACCTCTCCAAAAAAAAAATGTTCCCTGTCTGTCTTGCCCATCTCCTGTACTATAACTGCGCATTCTAACACCCCATACTGAGGTACTAACTGTCTTTGGAAGAAGCTATGCCACATAGCCACACAGTTGCACAGGAAGAAGTGTTCAAATGACCAAGAGGCCAATCAGGTTTGTTCTCCATGGTAAACAAACAGTCATCTGAAAATCCTACAATCCTTTCACCATTTGAGCTTCCAGGAAGTGATACAATGAAAGCAGTATGAAAGCAAGTGTTGACCATCTTCCCTAGGAATTAAAGACCAAGAAGAATAGCCCCCACGGCTGTGGCAAACATGAAGACTGAGTTCTACATTTCAGCCCTGTTCCTTCTGAGTTTGCTTTGCTCTTCTTGTCATTCTGATATTCCAGAAAGAGTTGAAGGGTTTACCTTTGCTAAGCAGTGATGAGCCAAGTTAATTTTTGGAATGTACCACAATCTAGATCCCAAGGACATAAGGCTATTATAGTTCATAAGTCTGCATAAAGTGCCTCCTAAGAGCTATGTCTCATAGGATGTTGATTTATCTCTGCACCAGTCTGGTGCCTGGGTCCTGGAAGTAATGAAAATGTGTTTATAAACAATCCTATAGTCCAGTGATAGCAAGATAAGCATCTTTCCTAATATTTCATGGTGATGAAGATTTCTATTCCATTAGGAAACATTCAACGTGTTTACAACAAACACTGGGCAAGAGATCAGGAACCCCAGGATCTGGCCTTAACTCTGCCACCAACATACTGTGTTTAAAGTTTGGCAAAGTGGGACTGGCATGTGGCATAGTGGTTAAGGTACTGGATTCCCATATGGTTGACCACAGCAGCTTGCTTCTCACATACGCTCTCTCTCACTGATCAAACTGAAGAACAATAATAATAAATTAAATTAAATCAATAATTTTTAAACTAAAATTAAGTTTGGTAAATTACTTCCAATCTGTAGCTTAGCTTACCCATCTCTGAAAGAAGGAACTTGGATTATTTTATCTTGGATCATTCTCAGCTCTCGTATTTGATTGACCCTGAACTATCAAATTTCTAGTGGTTTAGATTTGTGCATTGACAGGGCTAAGGGAAGGGGCATCTGATCTACCCTAAAGCTGATTGGACTACACAGGGGTCAACCCTACACCTTTGACTTCTTTAGTACTATATCATTATCAGTTGAATAAGTCATCTCAGCAGTAAGGAGGAGTACATCTTAGGAGAATAGATTTTCCTCAAAAATCTATATACTCTTTAATAATGCTATAATCACAAAATTTCACTGAATTTTTACTATGTATGTTATTTCATTCAAGCCTCATAATATCCCCATGAAGTAAGTTACTAGCTTTAGTACTTACTAAAGTACTAACAGGAAGCTGAGTCTTGGAAAGATTAAGTGATTTGCCTGAGAACACACAGACAGAAAGTACCAAATTTAGGGACCAGCAGATGGCATAATAGTTTGCTGCTAGACTCCCACGTAGTCACCCATGGTTCAAGTCCTGGACCCAATGCTTAAAACTCATCCTGGGCACATGTGCATGCATGCCCAAAATCCCAAGAAGAGACTGGAAGAGAAGGGACTATGGAGTGGCCATCCCCCCTGGGGGATGATTTCTTGCTTTCTGTCTGTCTCTCTCTGTCTCTCTGGTGAGTGCATGCACCCTATAGCAAAAATCTCTCTTTAAAAAAAAAAAAAAAAAAAGTACCAAATATAAACTCAGGAGGGCTTCAAAGCCCATACAGGAATTTAACTGCTGTACTCCAGAGCATCGCTTATTTATTTTCCTATATTCCACAATAAGTAGCATGGTACTTTACAGATGTTATTAGATACTCGACAACTGATTCTTCAATAAATAAATGTTTAATGTTAATTTGCCTTCAATATTTACCCACACTCCTTTGAAGAAGCCATATAACCCTGCTAACCAGAAAGATGACTCACTCTACTTAGAGTTGGTACAGAATTGTTCCTGAGACCAGCCCCAGTAATCAGAGCTTAACCCATGCAAGTCCTCACATACTTAACCTACATATGTGACCCTGGCCATTCTGCAAGTAGTCATCTTTTTATTATAGTTCTCAACTGGAGGAATGGGGATAAGGAAGACATGTGGGAACTACCCAAGGAGCCCTTTCAAACTGCAGAAGTTCCAGGGGCAGTACCTGCCCTCACTAATGAATTCCCATTAGGGGAGGAAACATCCCAGGTGTTTCCCATGCATTTCCCTGTGCACTTCGTCCCAACCCCCAACTGCACTACACACCTCCATTGAAAAGAAACACTGCTTTAATGTAAGTCATTTCTACCTTGGATTTAAATAGTCTGATCTTCCTAGAATCTAAGTCAAGTGATGAGACTCTGTGTCTGACTTGAATATAAAGACACCCAGAATTCCAACTGTGTTGTTTATTAAATAATTATCCTCTGCATTTCACAGATGGGTTTTAACTGAAGCTGACTGACATATTTACATTTCATTGTCTCTTTTTAGAATCTGACTTATAGAGCATAACATAACTGGCTTTCAAAGTTCATTAAAGCATAACAAATGTTACAGAGCAAAACTGATAATATTGGGATAATGATGGGAATCTGCTCTGTACATGTGGCTTTGGGGCACTTGGAATGTGTCTAGTCATTTAAATAGTCACATGGGGCTAGTGCTACCATATTGGAACATGTGAGTCTGGAGAAAAATCCTTTCCCTTTTTAAATGAAAATATTATAGTACTAGGATCCATTCCATTTTTTAAAATTTTAAAAAACACTTGCCATAATATCCAAAACCAAAATAACAATGTTATAAGAGCCAAGAAAAGATCCTGACATGCTTATATTTCCACTAGGGAATTAATTCTAAAAGGCAAAGACAACTCTGGCCCAAGAGTAAATGAAAGCAGATAGGCAGAGAAGAGACACTCCCAGGGGGAGCTCCCCAGCAAATTCCTAGCAGTCTGAGGCACAGAACGGACGGAGACTGTCAAGGAGAGAGAAATTCTCCCTCAGAGGAAAATCTTAATGTGGTTTAGCCACCTGTCAGCCCAGAAAGAGGACAGGATAGCCATGTTCAATTGGTGAGATTGCAAAACAGGGAATCTAACTAACCTGCAAGGCCAGCTGAGGTGCTTAGAGTGCATTTTCACAGAAAGGAGTTCACTCCTGAAATCCAGAGGGTGACTCAAAACCCGAATCTCTTTCATTTTATGAAACTATTATTTTTGTTTAAAAAAATACCATTCCATAAAAGCAGGGTTATGCTGAATTTTCATCTAAAGCAAATGTTATGAAAATCACAAAGTGACCCAGGATTCAAAGAGAGAAGTAGGGTGACAAGATAACAGAAATACAGGACATAGACTCCACTGAAAAAATTGAACTAAAAGATCCATTCAATGCAGAAGGGAGTTACTAAAGGAGAAAAGGTGAAAGGGGATATAAAAGGCAGATCAAAACTACAATGTGATAGCACCTAACCCCAGTCAGAATGGTGAAGATTGAAATAAAATAAAATATAAAATAAAATAAAGTAAAATAAAATAAAATAATGATAAGTGCTGGAGGGGATGCAGTGAAAGGGAAACACTCCTACACTGTTGGTGGGAATGTAAATTGGTCCAGCCACTGTGGAGAACCATATGGAGGTTCCTCAAAGACCTTCAGATAGAACTACCACATGATCCAGCAATTCCACTCCTGGGAATTTTTTTTTTAAGAGGTTTTTGTTATAGGGCACGTGCGCTTGCCAGAAAGACAGAGAGACAAAAAGCGAGAAATCACCCCTGCCCCAAGGGGATGGCCACACTGCAATCCCCTCTCCTCCATTCTCCACTCAGGATCTTGGGCACGCACACACGCACACACACACGCCCAACATGAGTTTAAGCCACCAGGTCTGGGACTCGAACCATGGTCAACTACATGGGAGCCCAGTGACATAGCCA
>NW_006159735.1:509901-518968 GCF_000334495.1 Tupaia belangeri chinensis
ACTCATGGGACATAGATAAGATTTATTATCTGTTGACAAGGATGTGTATGGTGGTCTCAACTGGGCTGGACTGAGGTATATATCATGCTGGGTAAAGTCTCTTCACAATCTAAATGATGTATAGTGATTTAATGTATGAATAATTTTTAAAAAGGAAGTCCATTAGTAGACCCAGAGAAAACAACAGAGATGAATTCGGACCCAGCATATGGTTTTTCTTTTAGTAAAATTTCAGAGACATATTCTTGAAGGGTCTTCAGGTTCAATATGAACATTTATGGGGCTAGATGGTGACCAGATGGTATGGCGTTAACTCGACACGCTTCAATGCTGACCTAGAAGGGAAGACTCCAGGTTCTCATCCAGAGACCTCCCTAAACATGCCAGGCATGGATGCCATGATCCAGGGCTGGTTGAAGCTGGGGGTGGATCATAACATGGGGAACCTGTTAGGGGTAACTCTCTCTCTCCTCTCTCCTCTCTTTCTCTCTCTCTCTCTCTCACTGTCTCTTGGAAGGAAAAAAAAGATAATTTTTTAAAATCTATACTCCTTGCTTTTATTTTTACAAAATTATAAAGATAAAATTTATCTTTTTTTAGTGAGAATTCTTCATTGAAAGTCATATTCAAAGAATGAGGTTTTAGCTTTCTTTTTTTTATTTATTTATTTTTTTTTTTTTTGGAGAGGTTTTTGCTATAGGGCGCATGCACTCACCAGATAGACAGAGAGAGACAGAGAGACAGAAAGCGAGAAATCACCCCCCAAGGGGGATGGTCACGCCACAATCCCTTCTCCTCCGTTCTCCTCTCGGGATCTTGGGCATGCATGCACACACGCCCGGCGTGAGATTAAGCCACCGGGTCTGGGACGCAAACCACGGTCGACTACGTGGAAGTCCAGCGACATAGCCATTACGTAAGTATTTCTTAAGTGCTAGTTGGCAAAATTTAACAGAGTTCTGAGGATACTTTTAAAGAGGCCAATAGTTTAAGCAAATTTGGGGATCAATGACATAAATGGAGGTATAACACACCCACTGTTTGATTTTTATTAAAGAAAAGTTAAAGCAGTTTTCTACAGTAACTTTGTCTTTATCTTGCTTATGAGGACAGGAAAGCTTTCTAAACTCAGAGGGTAGTTGGACATATTATTCTTCTTCTATTACCAAAAGGGTGCCATTGTTTAGAAAACGTTGATCTTCTACTAAAAATGGAAAGCAGTATGGTAGGACAGTCCTACCATGTGAGTCAGGAGGTCTACTACTAACGCTGACTTTCCCCCAGGCTGTATCACTTGTCCTCCCAAAGTTTTTGCTTCATAATCTGTAAAATGAAACAAGTTGACCGGATAATTAATTATTAAGGTCACATTCTGCTCTAGACTACTTGGAGTCTAACATAAATTTCAAATTCATCTTGCATCTCTTCCCCTAAAAGCCTCTCAACTCAACATCACATACCCGGAGACTCTGTTTCAGTTCTGTTCTTTTCGTTATCCTCCACCACTGAGCACCAAAGGCACAGGATGGGATGTATTTGAAGAAAAATCAGTCAATACTCAGCATCCTTCCTATTATCTATCACCACCTAGGATGTAGAAAATTAAACTATACAACCCAAACTTGCAGGGCTTAGTGCAAATCACACAGATAAAAAGCAAACACTTGGAAGGACATTTGGTAGTCTTTCTAAAGTTTCCAATGAATGAGACAGCTGTTCACTGAAGCCTGAGTAAATCCAACAGAAACAGAAAGGCTGTCTTTTTTTTATGTTTTGAGTATTATAAATACATGTGTTTAATGAATGGAATCTCGGGCTGTTGGCGGCTCCACTATGGTAAGAGTGTTCCTTACATTTAGTGAACCCTCTGAACAGCCTAAGTTCCCTAGTGTGAGGCTTGGTGGTGGTGGCCCTGTCTCTGGACTCATAGCAAAGAGGAAAGCATGCCATATACATATGCAAGGAACCTGCAGGCCTCAGCTTCTCTGGTAGGGATAATGCTATTTCTTTTCTCAGAGGAACCCTCTCTCATCTTTGGAAGGACTCATAAAAACATATGTTCCATAGCCTCAGCTTTAAATGGAATATGATACCTGTGATTGGAGGGATCATTTTAGAGATCAGAGGGACCAAGAACAGCTTTGTCTTAAAATCTGAGGATGTAGCTAAGGCAGAACCTTCTTCAGTGGCCTGCAACCTGCATTCTGCATAAGCCTATATTTGACTCAATTTATTTTCTCCAACTTAGAAATGTAGGTGAAGATATGGCATCCTCATGTGTGCCTATGCTCATGAATGTGCAGCAGAGAATTTTTAAAAGAAATTGGGAGTCAGCAGATGGTGTGATGCCTAAGACACTGGATTCCCCCATGGCTGACTATGGTTCGAGTCCCATACCTGGTGGCTTGAAAATCACTCTGGGGGGAACCAGCGGTTAGCTTAATGGCTATGTCGCTGGACTCCCACGGAGTCGACCGCAGTTCGCGTCCCGGACCCGGTGGCTTAAAACTCACGCTGGGCGCGTGTGCATGCGTGCCCAAGATCCCGAGAGGAGAATGGAGGAGAAGGGATTGCAGCGTGACCAGCCCCCCTGGGGGGTGATTTCTCGCTTTCTATCTCTATGTCTCTCTCTGTCTGTCTGGCGAGCGCACACGCCCTATAGTGAAAATCTCTCCCAAAAAAAAGAAAAAAAAATCACTCTGGGATGGGACCAGCAATTGCCATAATGGCTATGTTGCTGGACTCCCATGTAGTCGACTGTGGTTCAAGTCCCGGACCCAGTGGGACTTGATGCAAAAATCACTCTGGGCACATATGAATGTGTACTGAAAATCGCAAAAGGAAAATGGAAGAGAAGGGATTGTGGTGTGGCCATTCTGCCTGGGGGGGTGATTTCTCACTTACCCCCTTTCTGTCTTTTCTGTCACTCTCCAGCAAGCACACACACCCTATGGCAAAAATCTAAAATAAATATATAAAATTAATATAAAAATACAGAACAAAATTGTAGAAAATGAGATGAGGTCAAAAAATGATATCGATTCATGAAAGTCTAATATATATTGCCATGTACTGCATGCTATGGATGTCTGTGTGTGTGTGTGTGTGTGTGTGTGTGTGTGTGTGTGTATGCCTGTGTATCTTTGGCTACCTCTATTTTATTGTAAGCCACCACGTCCCCTTTCCCACTTGAGTCTTTCTGTGTGAACATCTTTTATTTTTATTTATTCTTTCATGAATTTCTCTGCCTGTTGGCTTTCTGTCTCCCTCTCTTCTCTCAAATGCCTCTCTTTTCTAGCTACAACAGAAAACTGGAGGTCTTTAGAATAATTTTGCACCAGCTAACTTGAGTTATGTTTCCCTTATTAATTCCAAAAAAAGAGTAGGGTGTTTTACATTTCCTCAAAAGCATTATACCTTATCGATGTGGTCTCAATCTCCTTCCCCTCATTGTATCATTAGATCTCAAGGAAAATGGTTTCTCCACCCCAACTCCAGAGAAAGCAATAGGAGAGATAAAAGAAAGTGGCATACTGGGCATTTGCTTTTCAACAATTTGAGTAGTTGACATGTAAATATTTTTTCAAAAATATTTAAAACCATACTGTTTCTGCTATTATAGAGTCACAAACAAAATCATACAAAATTATAAGAAATATTTTGAACGTTATCTTTAAAATTCAGTATTTTGAAATTTTGAAAGTTGTTTATTAACTGTCAAGAACTATGGAGTATGAGCAAAAAAAAAAGTTTTTTTTTTGAGAGGTTTTCGCTATAGGGCGCGTGCGCTCGCCAGACAGAGAAAGACATAGAAACAGAAAGCGAGAAATCACCCCCCCAGGGGGGATGGTCACGCCGCAATCCCTTCTCCTCCATTCTCCTCTCGGGATCTTGGGCACGTATGCACACGCGCCCGGCGTGAGTTTTAAGCCACCGGGTCCGAGACTCGAACCGCGGTCGACTACGTGGGAGTCCAGTGACATAGCCATTATGGTAACTGCTGGTTCCCAGCAAAAAAATTTTTTGATATGTAAAATTATTGTAGAAAAATGTAAAAATTAATTAATTAATTAATTAATTAATTTTTTTTAAGTGGCAAACAGATCATCCACCATGCTGCATGTCCATAGGGAACCACTCCCTGTCCTGCCCTCCTCTATCCTCCCCTTCTCTCCTCCTCATTTTGTACTCCCTCCCTTCCACCATCATAAATAGTTCATCTCTCCTAGAGTGATCTTTTATCAAGCATTAAAATCAGCTCCCTAACTGATTCTTTTTTCAATAATTTTTATTACTTTTTGCTGTAAGGCATGTGTGCTCACCAAAAAGAGAGGGGAGAAAAGTGAGAAATTACCACCCAACCTCCTGGCCATGCCACAATCCCTTCTCTTCCATTCTCCTCTCAGGATTGTGGTCACACAAGCACATGCACCCAGCATGATTTTCAAGCCCGTGGGTCCAGGACTCTAATCATGGTGTTGGCCATGTGGGATCCAGTGTCTTAACCTGCATGCCCCCTGCTGACCCATTTCCCTAACTAATTTTACCAATTACCAATAACCAAAATATATACTCTGATCAATGGACACACACACACATGCACATGCACATACACAAAATCCTCAAAAAAAAATCAAAACGTCAGCCACACTAGAGGCTGGGAAGGATATGAAGAAGAGGAAATAGGGAGATGTTGGTTAAGGAAACAAATTCACAAATAGATAATAGGAACAATTCCTAGGGTGTATAGTAGAGTAAGATAGCTACCATTTACAACTAAAAAGGTATTAATATTCCCAACATAAAGTATTAACAAATTATTGAGATAATGGATACACGAATTGTTCTATTTAATCATTACACATTGTACCCTTGTGCTGAAAAATCACACTAAACCTCACAAATGTGTACAAATACTATATGTCAATAGAAAAAAATCCATCATTATGATGAATTGACCGTAGAACAGCAAAATGCTCTGATGGTTACTCAGGAATCAACCCCTCCTTTAGTGGTAAAATCTGTTCCTTTGGCCTTTTTCCTTACTGGTGTTACCTGCCAACACTATCCTGACAACTCACCTGAGAATATATCGAGCCTGCCTTGGGAAGGGTTGGACTCTGGGACCCACGGCAGAACTTAGAAGTGACTGTCACTGAACTCTTTAATAAACCCACACTGAACAGATTGATGATGTCATGGCTGTCTTCATGGCATCGAGGGCTCCAGCCCCGCAGTGGTCCTGCAACCTGATGAACTCGTGGCCCCTCTAGGAGACGTGGCCTTGCTTGTCTCATCAACAAGAAAAACCTCTCTCTTTTCTGCTAAAATAATGACCTTCTTTATCTGGTATGAAACCAAAAGCTAGATAATGACTTATTTGAAATGATTCCCTTTGAAATCATCTTGTATTTTCCATCCTACTTATAATTTGACTAATTGCTTAATAATTCTGTTTAAATGTCTCCATTTCTGCAAACATCCATTCATTAGACATTTTCCTGGTCGAAAATTCCTTTGCTTCTCGAAGTGTCCTCTGCCTCTTTCTCCCGTTTGTACTTTTGTCTGAGCAACCTTCTTTTTTTTATTATCATCATAATCTTGTTTATATTACATTGAAATGCATATAACCTTACAGTGTATTACATTGCTTTTTCAAAAGGGAATGCGAGTCTGAGCAATATTCTGATGGCATAAATAGCATCCCTTCAAAAAGGTGCTGAACAGATCAAGGCGTCTCTCTGTTCCAGAGCCCAAGCACTGTAATCTGTGTCCCTGAAACAGTAGTACCTATGATTGGAAAGATCTAAGTCTGTGTCTTTAAAAAGCCAGAGTCCCTGTCAGACAAATGAAACTTCATCACTGACAGCCCTAACCCCCTCCTGCAGCACAGGACATGCTGTACTTGACATAGCAAGAGGTTGCCCAAAAAAGAAAAACCCAGCCTGGAATTTAGGAACCTGAACTTCCACTAGTAGCACAAAGCTGAGGAATTCCACCCTGGAGTACATTTACAAGAAAAAAAAATTATAAACAAGGGCCTGCAGGTGGCATGTTGGTTGGGACACTGAACTCTCACATGGCCAAGTGTAGTTCAAGTCCAGAACCTGGCAGCTTGCTTTCTCACTATCTTGTTTATATTACATTGAAATGCATATAACCTTACAGTGTATTACATTGCTTTTTCAAAAGGGAATGCGAGTCTGAGCAATATTCTGATGGCATAAATAGCATCCCTTCAAAAAGGTGCTGAACAGATCAAGGCGTCTCTCTGTTCCAGAGCCCAAGCACTGTAATCTGTGTCCCTGAAACAGTAGTACCTATGATTGGAAAGATCTAAGTCTGTGTCTTTAAAAAGCCAGAGTCCCTGTCAGACAAATGAAACTTCATCACTGACAGCCCTAACCCCCTCCTGCAGCACAGGACATGCTGTACTTGACATAGCAAGAGGTTGCCCAAAAAAGAAAAACCCAGCCTGGAATTTAGGAACCTGAACTTCCACTAGTAGCACAAAGCTGAGGAATTCCACCCTGGAGTACATTTACAAGAAAAAAAAATTATAAACAAGGGCCTGCAGGTGGCATGTTGGTTGGGACACTGAACTCTCACATGGCCAAGTGTAGTTCAAGTCCAGAACCTGGCAGCTTGCTTTCTCACTGTCCCTCTCTCTCTCTCATCTCTCTCTGGTGAGCGTATATACCCTATAACGAATTTTAAAAACAATGATAACAACAAATAAAATTAAATAATTCTTAAAAATAAAGGGAAAAAAATTATCAACAGAGGCCTTCTCAGAGCACGACCATGTGGGGCCACAGATTCACACATACTCACTTGTACCCTGCTTGGTGGAAGAACATGCCTTGCCCACAGCTGAGCATCACTGCCATGTCTGTGTTTCAGGGAGCAAGCACACTCCCCACAGAGGCAGCCTGGGATTCCTCCTTTCCGACATGTTCTCATCATTCCTCCCTCCCCTATTGTACCAGCTGAAAACCTCCAATGTTGGTTTTAATTTTTTGGAATGATGATTTTGATACCCAACTTTCCAGCTTTAATAATTAAGTTGTTTGAAAGGGTGAAAATGGGAAAAAGGAGACTTAGAGGAGAGGCCTAGACCTTCTAGCCTGAAAATTTTCTCAGGCCAGTGATGAATACGAAGCAACCTAGAAAACATCCAAAAAAGAGACAAAGAGGCCTAAATGGGAAGAAGAAAATTAGAGGTGATAAAATCAGATGAGGGGGCCAGCTGCTGGTATGGTGGTTAAGGAAGCTGAATCCCACATGGCTGACCATGTGTTCAAGTCCTGGGCTGGGCAGCTTTAGGACCATGCCAGGCACATATGCAGCATGCCTACAGTCTCTAAAAGAGAGAGAAATGCAAGAGCGGGGATTGCAGCATGGCCATGCCATCAGGGGAGTTTCTATCTCTCTTTCTCTCTCTCTTTTTCTCTCTTTCTCTGTTTCTTTCTGATGAACACCCATGCCTTCTGGCAAGGAAAAAATGGAAAAAGAACATACAAAGAAATAATATTTGTTTTGTTTTGTTTTGTTTTTTAGAGAAAATTTTGCTACAGGGCACATGCACTCACTGGAGAGACAGAAAGAGATAGACAGAAAGTGAGAAATCACCCTCTAGGGGGATGGCCACACCACAATTTCTTCTCTGCCATTCTCCTCTCAGAATTTTGGGCATGTACCCACACACATCCAGTGTGAGTTTTAAGCCACCAGGTCCAGAACTTGAACTGTGGTTGACTATGTGGGAGTCTAGCAATGTAACTATTATGCCATCTGCTGGCCTAATATTATTTCTTTTTTTTTTTTTTTTTTCGAGAAATCAGCCCCCAAGGGGGATGGCCATGCCACAATCCCTTCACCTCCATTCTCCTCTTGGGATCTTTGGTACGCACGCACACACATGCACCCAGCGTTAGTTTAAGCCACCAGGTCCAGGACACGAACCGTGGTTGCTTACGTGGGAGTTCAGCAACATAGCCATTACGCTAACTGCTGGTCCCCTTATTTCTTTTTTTTAAGAGAGAGATTTTTGCTATAGGGTGCATGTGCTCACTGGAGAGACAGAGAGACAGAAAGCAAGAAATCACCCGCCTCCCCCCAGGAGGATAGTCATGCCACAATCCCTTCCCCTCCATTCTCCTCTTGGGATTTTGGGCATGCATGCACACGGGCCCGGTGTGAGTTTTAGCCACCAGTCTGGAACTCGAATTGCAGTTGACTACATAACTAACATAACCATTGCGCCATCTGCTGGTCCCACAAATAAATATTGTTTTTAAAAAAATCAGATGAGATATGAGAGGAGATAGAATTGGGCATCCATGGGACAGGGGAGGACAATCCATTAATCTGAGTTTGGGGAATGCCAGATGTTTTTAAATGAGACCTGTTTCTATTGCTCCATCTACATGTGCAAATGCATCACTGAAAAATGGAGACTGGCGTTCTCTTTAAAGGGAAGTGAAAAGTTTACTGGGCACTGGTATTAGCTACCTAGAGACTCAGAGGAGGGGTCGGCAAAGGCAGATTCATGCCCAGGTCATCCACGGGGCCTTGGGCTTACAGGCTCCTTTCAGCTATAATTTCACCCACTGTGTTTCCCTTTCTTCCTTGACCACTGTATCTGCCCAAGTGAAGTCAATGCTAGTGAAACCACTCTGGGAAAGAATGGAGGATAATTCCGTCCTCCTGCCTGTCTTGACAAGCCAGCCAGTACTCACCTATTCCCTGCCAAGTGCTGGAAGCTTTCAGCAATCCTCTGTGAGAATTGCACTGGATAGAAGGTATTGAAAAACATACAAGGTGAGGAACCAGCAGTTAGCGTAATGGCTATGTCGCTGGACTCCCACGTAGTCGACCGTGGTTCGCGTCCTGGACCTGGTGGCTTAGAACTCACACCGGGCACATGTGTGTGCGTGCCCAAGATCCCACGAGGAGAATGGAGGAGAAGGGATTGCAGCGTGACCATCCCCCCTGGGGGGTGATTTCTCACTTTCTGTCTCTATGTCTCTCTCTGTCTGGCGAGCTCACACGCCCTATAGCAAAA
>NW_006159735.1:519278-573953 GCF_000334495.1 Tupaia belangeri chinensis
ACCCTAAAAAAAAAACCCCCCAAAAAAAAAAAAAAAAAAAAAACATGCAAGGTGACCTCTCCTAGAGGGCGAAACCTGACATTGTGTACCTAGCCTTGAAGGGCCCTGTGCGAACCTGCTTTGGAGTCCTAATTGATCTGTATGTGTACTATTCAATTTTTACTTCTCTGTCTTAAAAAGCTACTCTGAATTGCTTTGGGATAATCCAGAATTTGAAATGATGCCCTCAAAGAATTATAATGACATATGGGACTATTGCTCAATCCAAATATTTCTGATTTAGTCTTTTTTCCTCCTGAATTGTTTTTCTTATGAGTATCTAAAAATTCTCTCGGAATCGTTGGCTTTCTGTACATTTTTATTCTTCTAATCTGGGTGGTATTGCCTGCAGAAGGCAAAGATGAAAATAGTGAAAACAATAGCGACATCTAACTCTTGGATAACATATTGAATAAGACTGTTTGAACATAAATTGTATTTCCACATGTATTAACTCATTGTGAAATTGTAGTTCACATGTATTAACTCATTCCCTCTTCACCACACTCGTATGAGGTAAGTGCTACTATTACACTCATTTTACCAGGTGAGGACCTGAGGCCAGAAAGAGAAGACGCTTGCCCGGGTCACACAACTAGCAAGTGGCAAAAACAAAGGGTGGACCCGGCCAGTCTGGCTCCCAGAACTGTGCTTATTGTCACTATGGAACACCCAGCGCGTCTCTCTGCATGCTACCAAGGAATGGCCAGGAATGGTGGTGTTATTTTTAATCTTTAAAAATGAAGTGTGAACTCTTAACTTACCATACCTTTAACCGTTCTGTTTTTCCCTCCCACACTCTCAGATGATGGAAATGCTTAAGGTAAACTGAGGTAGAGTGAGACCACACCATGGCAGCGTGCGCATGGCCCCTGTGGATTCAGCTGTGTCTTGTGCGCTTCCGCCTTGCGTCCCCGCATGTCTTCTCCGCTGTTCTCTGATTCCTGCTTTCAGCGCTTGGCGCTTGGGCCGCATGAAACTGTCACTTTTAAGCCATAGATCTTATGTCTTTGTTCCTGATTGTATATTTGTGCTTCCCTCTCCCACAATCCCCGGGCCGGGGCTAAGAGCCAGAGCACTTGCAGCTGTCAGCCTAACACTCCCTGGGAAGGAGCTGGGGAGTCCTGGGAGATGCGTTTGGTTATTGTTCTCTGACAATGAGCCCTCAGATTGCTGGCTTTTAGGATTCTAGGCATGTGTCCGCGCTCTCGCTGCCACCTCCTACTCCGAAGTGTGCAGCCCGCGTGTGGGCTTCTCTGTGCAGTTCTGGGTCCCCACAGCCTGCCAGTGCGTGTACAGTGTTTTCTGAGGCTGCCAACCTTAAGTGGATTATTGCTCTGTGAGTCTCCCTAGGAGTGGATGCTATGTGAAAATAAATACCATTGTGCCAGGTAACAGGGCTGAAAGGAGCCATGGAGAGGGGTCATCTTCTCATTCTTTATTTTCTCTCTGTTCGTCCGTATATGAAGGACACACAGAGAGATTCACATAAATAATGAAACGAACTGTGACTATGAAAGAGAAAGGGGCTTGTGTTTTAAGCCAGGCATGGGCTATATTGGCCCTTCATTGTACACACATACACACACACACACAATTCCTTCTGGTGTTCCTTGGTCCAACATAAATTGTATTTCCAATGTGAATGATTTTAATATGTGATGAACTAGATTTACAGCATAAATAAAGCAAAGGCGGTACTTGTGCCAGACTGAAAACATACCTGGAATATTTAAAATATGATCCTGCCTCACCGTGCAACCTTCCCCCACCAGGCTGTGATGATGAGGTTGAAACTGTCCCTTACATTCAGTCTTACTGAAGTTCCCAGTGTGTGTCGAATGGGAATAGGGGAGAAAGTGTCCATGTTAGTTCTAAGAGGTTACAAGAATTTAAAATTGCAGGGGCTCTCATGAGATGTAACAGCATTGCCCAAATTCCTGCAGTGATGAGACCCCAGCTGTCATTTAGACACAGAAATCTAGACCTGATGACTTCTTAGAGATGGATCCTTCATTCCAAACCCCTTAATTCATAATAGACAGCTGAGGCCTCAGAGAGAAAGTAAGCTGCCCAAGAGGAGGCCGAGCCAGGATGAAAACTCAATCCTCTTCTTTCTCTCAAAGTTATCTTATTCATGAATTGGGTTGTCAGAAAAGACACCACGTATTTTTCTGTTTTTCTATAAAAATGCATCTTGACTCTTCCAAAGACCCAATGGTATCCCACCTCACTTCTCCCACACAACCAGAAGAGCTTTGTGGAAGTGAAGGGAACTACATCCCAAGAAGGCCCTCCGGGTCCCAGTCCTCGCTCTGCCACTCTGTGTCTGGGTGAACTAGAGTATGTTTCTGTGCTTCTCTGGACTTCATCTGTAAAGGGAATTTGAAAATACCTCTTTACCAAGTACGTTATGCTAAGTTTACTCATTAACCTAGAGCTGTTTCATATGCAGTTTCCTCCCAGAAGTATTCATTTTTCACAATAGGATTGTGAGCAAGTTATAGTCAGGCTGTGCAAACAGGGACAGCCTGTGGGATGGAGCCCTGCGAGTCTCCGTTCCTAACCAAGGAAAGGGGGTGGGGAGTAGATACTGACAGAAGCAAGTAGCCTGCCCCTTTAAAGACCTCTCACACTCGGGGAGACATGGCAAATTGCAGATGTGGTCTTATCAAACCTGCTGATACCAGCAGTTTGGGGGTATGGACTGGCGGCTACCTCTCTCCTTCCCCAGATACCACTGATTCAGGCTCTGGAGCTTAGAGAGACCCCAGAGGCAAGCAAGTTATATTTTCTCTTTTTCACTGTGTAGCTAACCAAGTTAGCAAGGCCAAGGAAGCTTGCGAGGCAGTCGGAGAACAATCTGAAAGCCAGTAAGCCCACAATAGAAGATGCACCAGCCAGCTTTCAGCATAGTGGAGACATACCCCATGTTTACACAAAGTCAGGAAAACATAGCTATTAACCATATAGGCAACATCATTCTGAGAGCACTCTCTGTTTCCATGATAAATAGACAGCATGATGAATCGTTTATTTATTGTGTTAGAGGGCTAAGAATCATCATTTGGTTTAATATTTTGGCCCATTTGGGTTTCCATATATCAAGTCTGGCTAAAATACGTTTTCTGAAATAGTCCATCTCATCTGCAGCAGCCTTCCCTAATCTGAATCTGACACCAGTCAGTTCGATGGGAGGAGCAGGACAGGATATGGCAGGACGGGGGAAATCATCGAGATGGATCGTTTCCTTTGCACTTCTTAGGTTCTAACGACACTACAGGTAATGCATCACCAGGATAGGCTTTCTGCTCCAGAAATTTGGCCAAGAAGGGATTAGAGGACGGGTAGTGCGAGGGGACCCTTGAAGATGCATTCGCATGACCTTTTACCTGATTTTAAAGTGCCAACCACCCTGTCATTTGGAGGGAGAAGCAGCTGGGAACGGTGGAAGGAGACTACGGGCCCCATCTGCAACCATCATTGTCCTGACGTTACCACCTGTGACAACAGTCACACTGTCTGAGGAGTAAAAGGGCATCTTTGGGCAACCCCACAAGAGTATTTACTCGTCCCCCGAGAGTGTAGGCAGGCAGAAGGGAGTTGTGAGCTTCTAGGTTTACTTTTCTCTCTGCTGAGAGCTCCTTGAACAAGACAATGGGCTCAGGGGGTGGATTGAATTTTCAGGTTTCTTCCAGGTCCTTCCTGGCTCCTTCCTAGGGTAATCATTATCCTGCTGAGACCTCTAGTGACCAAACTAGAAACTGCAGGCGGCTGAGAAGAGGAAGTAAATGGTCCTACCGGCTGCCCCTGAACCGCAGGGGAGCACGAGGACGATCCGTGCAGACCTCCGCCTGAAATGCTTTCTAGATGGAGGAAGGAGAACAACTGTGGCCTACAACCCCTGACACATTGGCCCCAAGTCCTGATTGGTCTGTCGCCATGGGAATAGACCCTGCAGTTTTTTGGAGATGGTTTCTCCTTATTTAGCCATGGTGATGAGAACTCTGCCTTCTTTTGTGCTTCTAATTATTCCAGCTTAGCTCTGGGACCTACTGGGAGCTCTATATGTTGCCAGTCCTTCATGTCTTGCCCTAGAACAAACCTAAAACCAAACTGAGCTCCCGAGAGTCTGAAGAGCCAGCCAACAAGAGCCTGGTCATCTGACAGAGACACATGCCAATGAACGTTTACTCCTTGAGGGTGCTGCAAGGACGGGCCTGGTTCCTGGGGCATGGCGGCCCTGCAAACCTTTACCCCTGGATAGACAGAAAACAACATTGACTGTGAGGGTTTCCCGAGAGCAGTACAGTCACACCTGGGGACCAGCAGGTGGTGTAATGGTTACATCACTGGACTCCCACGTAGTCGACCATGGTTCAAGTCCTGGACCTGGAGGCTTAAAACTCATCCCAGGCACGTGTGCATGTGTGCCCAAAATCCCGAGAGCAGAAAGGATTGCAGTGTGGCCATCCCCCCTGGGGGAGATTTCTCACTTTCTGTCTGTCTCTCCAGCAAGTGCACACATCCTATAGCAAAAATCTCTCTTTAAAAAAAAGAAGAAGAAGAAGGTCACACCTGACTGACAGGGCACTAAATTGGGTTTCTTGTTTTGTTTTCTTTTTTAGTATGCTATAGGCACATTCACTCACTGGAGAGAGAGAAAAATATAATAATAAGTGAGAAATCACTCCCCCATGGGGATGGCCATTCTGCAATCCCTTTCCTTCCCTTCTCCTTGGAATTTTGAGCATGTACCTGACATGATTTTTCAAGCCACCAGCTCAGGGGACTCACTGCAGTCCACCATGTGGGATCCAGCCACCTTAACTACCATGCCATCTTCTGACCCAACTCTAAATTGTTTTAATTGTTCTAAAGCAATGATTCTCAGAGTGTAACCCCCAGACCAGCAGCATCAGCACTTCCTGGGAACTTGTTAGAAATGCACACTAGGCAGCCGGTGGCATGGTGGTTAAGAATCCCACTTGACTGACTGCAGTCCTGGACCCCACAACTTGAAAATCATGTGC
The DNA here is from genome assembly GCF_000334495.1 of Tupaia belangeri chinensis. Classification (NCBI taxonomy): domain Eukaryota; kingdom Metazoa; phylum Chordata; class Mammalia; order Scandentia; family Tupaiidae; genus Tupaia; species Tupaia belangeri. Next base: position 524,351 of record NW_006159735.1, read on the forward strand.
ATGCTTGCCCAAAATCCTTGGAAGAGGAGGGATTGCAGCATGCCATTCCCCTGGAGGGTGATCTCTCTCTCTCTCTCTCTCTCTCTCTCTCTCTCTCTCCCTCTCCCTCTCCCTCTCCCTCTCCCTCTCCTTCTCCCGCTCCCTCTCCCTCTTTCCCCCTCTCTCTATTCCCTTTCCCTGGTTAGTGCACATGCCTTAAAGAAAACTAAAAAGAAAAAGAAGAAAGAAAGACAGAAAAAGAAAGAAAAAGACACACTCATGGGTCCACCTTAGACCTACTGGATTAGAAACTCTGGGAGTAGAGCCTGGGGGTCTGTATTTTACCAAGCACTCCAGGCAGTTCCGAGGCCTCCCAACATATGAGAACCACTGCTCCAAATGCGGATTCCCAGATGTCAGTAGATGTAAGATTACAGTCCTCGGCTTATGTAAAATGTGCATTCTGACCCCTCACCCAGAGATCTTGTAGCCCTGCAGCGGCTGCAGAGACCTGCTGTCTAGGCTATCATTGCATGTAATTGTGAGAAGGGGGAGCCCGGGGCCATGTTAGGACAGATTTAGCTCTATAAGGAGCAGCACCATCTTTGCTGGTACACTCGAGTCTTCTCTCTTGACTGAGAGATGAATATTATTCTCGCATCTCACCAATCGTTAAACATCACGATGCTAAAAAGAGACTACCCCAGAGTACCCCAAGTCTTTGGATGTGATCAGATTGCTCCTTTGACAAATTCGTTTTTGCTGCCCCTTTAAGGAAGCTCTCAATAGAGTCTGCACCCTAATCTAAAATCAAATATTTCTCTGGAAAAAGATATGAATTACTGAAAGAATAGAAAGGACCAGAAGCCTGTGATTGGATGTCTTCTGGGTGGTGCCATGGTCCCCTGTGAGACTGCATTTCTGGGCTGGTGTGTCAGGCTCTGTCAAGAAGCCCAGCGTCCAGTTCGCGAGCAATTGCCCTTCTCCCTTCTCGGACAGTTAAAGGTTGGGTGGTGCCTTCCCAACAAAGAGGTCGAAGGTTCTGTTCTTCCCAACAGAACCCACGAGGATAGTGGATTATAATACTGCTAGGAAAGAAATGGTTTTCAACTTCTGAGGTTATGCGTATGCTTGGCATATATGGTCATTGCACTGACCACCCTGAATACATTTAGATGTGCAAAGATCCTTGCTGTAAAGTTCTAACTCCCCTCAACACAGCCCTGGACCTTCTGGGAGCTCCAGAAGAGCTTTACCATTATTCTTCATCCGTCCCATTTTAGTCCCTCATCTAACCCACCCACCCTAGTTCTCGTGAGAACACCCACACATTCTTGGGGGGCTAATTTGTTGGGAGGTGCTCCAAGAGGGCTAGTATGCAGAGTCAAGTTTTTGGAAATTTGACAGTAACAGAGCAAGCGATATGGTGCTGTAGTTATTGCCCACCTAGGATCCCAGACATCGCCTAGGCACCTGCCTGCAGATACCATCCGCCCGGGATGTGAGTAGAGCAGGAAAAAGCTGACTTTTTTTCTTCTGTCTGTCCTTCCTCCCTCTCTTCCATTTCTCCTTCCTTCCCTCCTTTCTTCCTTGTCCGTTCCCTTACTTTCCTCCCTTCTTTCTTTCATGTCTCCCTTGTCCATTTTCCACACTCCCTTACCCACCATTTCCATGCTCCTGTGACTTTCATCCGCTTTTCCCCTATCCCCGTTCTTCTTCTTTTTTTTTTTTTTTTTTTTTTTTGAGAGGTTTTTGCTGTAGGGCACGTGCACCATCTTGCTATGGAAACGATTATTTTTTTCCTTACTTTTTTGAAATATCTTTCCCTTTTTTGGGGTAGAGGTTTTTGCTATAGGGCATTTGCACTCACCAGAAAGAGAGAGACAGAGAGATAGAAAGACAGAAGTCACCCCCCAGGGGGGATGGCCATGCCACAATCCCTCGGGATCTTGAGCACGCACGCACATGAACCCAGCGTGAATTTAAGCCACTGGGTCCAGGACTCAAACCGCAGTCAACTACATAGGAGTTCAGCAACATTGCCATTATGCTAACTGCTGGTCCCTCCCCTTTCTTCTTTCTTCTTGTTCTCCCCATACTCCTGGAAAACAGAACCTTGAGAGCTCAAAGAGTTCCCACAGCATTACCTGCTGAAGCCATACATCTGCCAGGCAGGGAATGCCATGTTACTTATGTTTAAAGTTTAATTAAAAGACAGACATCTCCTTGCTCAGACAGGTGGAGAGAAGAGAGGAGCAACAAAGGAAATTCCAGAGGAAGACAGAATGAATTCAGATTTTAAACTTACTCGTATCCAGAACAAACACAACCAGCGGCAAGGTCGGGGTCCTGTGCTTACACGCCTAAGCCAGCGGGGAAGGGAGTAGGAGGAAGAAAAACAGCAATGCTGGAAGTAGGGCAACATACAGAGGAAACGTCCACTCCTCAGAGCCTCTCTTGGTTAGGAAGGGCCGTGTTTGAGAGCTGGGGATGGGTGGGACTGGCCATGCTGATAAGAAGTGTGGACTTGTTCTTTGCTCCTGTACCCAGGGCCAGCTCCTTGAGTCTACAACCTGTGCAATCCTGGGGCTACTCTGCAGCCCCAGCCTTGAAATTGTTCATTGTTCATTGATAATGGTTATTACCAAATTTGTGTTTTGTAAGTGAAGTTTGATAGGGCAAAGGAGATGTCTGTGGGAGTGTGCAGGGGCTGAGAGAGGCTTGGAGGCAGCTCATGAGGACTAGCTTCCTGCGGTCCTCTGCTTCCCACTCTCACTCCCACCACCCACATCCCTGGGGGTGGGTTTTATCCCACTTTCCCATCCCCTTGAATCCTGTACACTGCCGAACCTGCCCCCACTCCCCATGCCACCTTCGCTCCAGGCAGGAGTCTGGACACAGCTGGGGAAGATGATCATGGCTGCACACACCGAATCCTGCAGCATTCTGGGGCAGGGCATAGCAGCAGCTCTCCTCACCCAGGACTGACAGTGCTGCAGCGTGACTGGTGGACAGTGGGCAGGAGGCCACAACTCACTGCGAGGCCAGCCTATCGCCCACTCTGAAACAGTCACCGAGTAGAGAGGTTGCAATACCTTTGAGGGTCACCTGTGCACCATGGGTTGAGGATGCCACCAGGAGGAAGAGGAGGTTCCCAGGGCCTACCTCAAGTCAGGAGAAAATGTGTTGAACCAGCATCTGGCAGGACAGAGAATCCATAGAGCCATCAGGCCTGAGCAAGCAGCCTTTGAGGGTCCTGAGGTATCCCCATGCCAGAGGGAGCGCCTGTGCCAGCTCCCTTGCACCTGCTCTGTGCCTGAGGGGCCTTTCTCTTCCTCCTTCCAATCTTCCTGAATCTGTCTGTGTTTGTCTTTCCTGGCTAGCTCAAGGTACCCTCCAGGGCAAACTATAAATTGTATGATTTTGGTGACTGCACAAATGAGTTAAATGCTGTGATATTTGCATTTTAAGCTAGCATTACACAATGTAAAGATGATCAGTAAAGGGACCAGCAGTTAGCATAATGGCTATGTCGCTGGACTCCCATGTAGTCGACCGCGGTTCGTATCCTGGACCCGGTGGCTTAAAACTCACGCTGGGTGCGTGTCCGTGCGTGCCCAAGATCCCAAGAAGAGAATGGAGGAGAAGGGATTGCAGCATGGCCATCCCCCCTGGGGGGGGTAATTTCTCGCTTTCTCTCTCTCTCTCTCTCTCTGTGTGTGTGTGTGTGTGTGTCTGGCGAGCACACGCACCTTGTAGCAAAAATCTCTCAAAAAAAAAAAAAAAGAAAGAAAGATGATCAGTAAAGATTCGGAGGCTTGAAACTCAAGCCAAGTACATATGCACGCATGCCCAAAATCGTGAGAGGAGAATGGAGGAGAATGGATGGCAGCATGGCCATCCCCCTGAGGGGCGATTTCTCAGTTTCTGACTCTGTCTCTCTGGCAAGCCCTCATGCCCTATAGCAAAAATCTCTCTTAAGAAAAATAATAATAATAATAAGATCAGTATAACAATTTGAATTTTATCTTTACTTATTTAGAAATGACACCACATAGAAAATTTAAGATACCATGAAAGGTGAGAAAGACCACAAGGAGAAAAAAAAATAAAAATAAACAAATTTCTTTTTTTAAAGAATTATTTTATTGAATTTTATTTATTATTTGCTTATTTATTTTAATTCACCAGGTCTAGGACTCAAACCACAGCCAGCCACGTGAGAGTCCAACACCCTTAACCACTACACCACCTGGCTGGCCAAGGAAAAAGTTTTCTATTTTAGTACCTTTAGTGGCAGTTTCTCTTGCTTTTGGAACAATTTTAACTAGCACTGGGTCTGCAAATTATTTAACTGGTCCTGCCCGCATCCTTACCTCATCAGACTTATAAATGATTACATTCATCCTTACCCAGACTTAGAGATGCTAGTCTAACCCTGTGAGGGAAAATAGTGCCCAGCTATGACCGTAGGTAATTTCAATCTTATTATCCATTCACCCACATCAGAAAACATAAAGACCCAGCCATGGAGGCCCATGTGGAAGGGCCCTGCTGGATGACACTGAAGTCAAATGGGAGGTCCCAGGTTTGGATCCCAGGTTGACCTGAACGCTCTAAGCATACCCACACACACCTGTAATCCCGGCTGGCTGGAAGACTGAAAGGAAGACTGCAGTGTGGCAAGAACCTATCAAAAATACCAGACTCTGTGTGTTTTTTTGTCTCTTTTTGTCACTCTGTTTCTCAGGAGAGAAAGACACATCTTTAAAAATTGTGAATGTATTTTTTAGAAAAGCAAATAGAAAACTAAAAGTAAAAGAACATAGAGATTTTTTCATTCAGATGAGCACTGTAGAGAAGGAAAAATATTCTTTCTCTACTCCTCTGAGTTATTAGCTGGAACAGACTCTAACAAAAGATCAACAGAAGTAAAATAAGCAGAAGTTTATTACCATGTGGGACCAGCAGATAGCATAATGGCTACATCGCTGGACTTCCACATAGTTAACCATGGTTCGATTCCCAGACCTGACTGACAGCTTAAAACTCATGCTGAGCGCATGTGCATGTGTGCCCAAGATCCCATGAGGAGAATGGAGGAGAAGGGATTATAACTTGGCCATCCCCCTAGGGGGTGATTTCTCGCTTTCTGTCTCTCTGGCAAGTGCACAGACCCTATAGCAAAAATCTCTCAAAAAAGAAAAAAGAAGCTTATTAACATGTGTACCTCATGTATACACGGGAAATACCCATAGAAAGGAACAGATCTCAAAGTGGCAACTTTGAGTTCAGGCTTAAATACCATCTTCAGCTGAAACAAAGAAAGGTGTTGAGGGGCCAGGTGTGGGGAGTCAACCAGGAAAAGCACAGCAAACAAGGGTAAGGTTAGTTATACAAATTTAAGTAGTATGGTGTCTTCTCCACAGTCTCTAGAACTGGAAGCCATCTTTTTCTTCCCAGGACAGAGAGGGAGACACCCTTAGAAATAGAGATCTCCTTTATAGAGGTAAATTTCCTCTACAAAAGGGTAACTTCTCTGTTTTCAGGGCTCCTCGTGTGTCTGCAGATTCTCGAAGTAATCAGCCTGAAATAATCCTTATGCCAGAGCCTGTGGGTGGTGTAGAGGTTGAGGCACTGGACTCCCACGTGGCCAATCATAGTTTGGGTCCCAGACCTGAGAGCTTGCTTGTTTCACTTTCTCTCTCTCCCTCTCTGGTGAGCACACATGCCCTATAGCAAATTAAACAATAATAATATTAATTAATTAATTTAATTAGATTTTTTTTAAATAGTCATGATCCTTATGCCAAAGAGGCATATTTTGAAGTGGCATCCTCTAGTCTCCTACAGAGTCCTTCATACTTTTAGAGTAACTATCTAGATACACAGGGCAGAGTGAGAGTTCCACGGTGAGAGCAATTAGTTAATTTTTTTTTCAGTTTATTCATTCATTTATTTTAACTTGACCAGAGAGAGACACCGAGAGAGAAGGAAAGTGAGAAAGCAAGCCACCAGGTTCAAGACTCAAACCATGGTCAGCCATGTGGGAGGGTCCAGTGCTTTAACCACCACGCCACCTCCACAATTTGTTAATAATGAGAAACCTTCAAAAACACAGACTCATATTCAACACAGAGTGTATGTATTTCCATCACAACATCACAAATTATTTGGGTCATTTATCATACTCCTGTCTAAAGTGTGGTGCCTCAAAATCCAATTAATAGTTTGTAGTTTCTCATAGCTTTAGAAAGACAGGGAAAAAAAAAAAAGAAAGAAAAGAAAGAAAGAAAACAAAATTAAATGCAGAAAATCCCATTCCCCTAGCACCATTTATCAAAGTGAAATGTGTGAGGCTGGCCCAACCGCAGTGGCACACAGGAAGTCCCACTGCTTGGGAGTCTGGAAACCACATGGGAAACCTGGGTTCAGTTCTCAGGCTAACCTGAATATGCCCAGTGCAGTTATGGTGATTTATAACCATAGCTAATTGGGAGCCTGTGGCAGGAGGATCATGGCTCAGCAAGACCCTGTCAAAGAATACCTCCCCTTCTCTCTCTCTCTCTTTTTCTCCCCTCTCATATAGGAAGAAAAATTGGGGGACTATTTTTTAATGAAATGGTTAAAAATGAGAGTATAGTAACAGGGCTCTTTCTTCCAAGTCAAGAAAACTTTATTTAAAACGAGGCCTGCTATGGTTTATAAATTCCTTATAATGACTCTCCATTGACTAGTAACGTATCCACCCAAAACACACCTTCCTCTGCACTCTTGTGAACCTCAGTAAGCTCTTTAGGCAGGCGTGGGAGGCTTAATGTATTTCCTGTGAAATTGTAGCATTCTCCTTGATCAGCTTATCCCAGCTTTGCAAATTGAAGAAATTTCATTCCTGGCATCAACCGCCTGTTAAATTGGTCGTGATTAATAATTGAATCTTAAGACCCTTTCAAGACAACATTTACAACAACAGATTAGTAGAGAGGAGAGAGTGAACCACACAGCACCAAGTCATGATGGAACAGGCTGATGGCTTCAACTGCAGTTTAGATAAACAGAGATTAGACTCTGGAGAGTGTGAATCCTTGGGAAAATCCACTATAAAAACATGCAGAGGGGGCAGCAGGTGACGTGGTGGTTAAGGCGCTGGACTCCCACATGGCCGTCCATGGTTCAAGTCCTAGACTTGGTGGCTTGCTTTCTCACTTTCTCCTTCTCTCCCTCTGTCTTTCTCTGGTCAAATTAAAAAATAAATAACAATAACAAATAAAATTAAATTCATAAATCTTTTTTTAAAAATGCAGGAACATTTCTCTTGCAGAATGATGGACCTATCATTTATTTCTTAGCATTATACTTTTAACACTGATCTAGATGCAGTCTTCTTAAACTTGGAGTGTGACTGCAGGTCACGTTCCTACAGTTCACATTAAGCTTGCTTGGGATTTTGAATTATTTATAGTAGCATTGCAGAATATTTCTTCCTTTATCCTGAGGAGAAAAATACAGTCCTGCCGAAATGTCAGACTGAGAAACAGATAGACTCCTAGCTTAACAAAATACATCTTCTGGATTTTTTCAGCCACAAGTGCCCAAGTAACTGTGGATCTTTATGGCAAATCCTCTAAGTATGTCCCTGCTAGTATATCAGAATTTGCCTTGGCCCAGAATCTCATAGTCCAATCTATGACCAAAGGTGTTTTCAATCCTATTATTATTTTTCCCACAGAAGAAAAAGGAAAAAATAATCTAAAAGTAAAAGAACAAAGAGGTGCTTGCATTTAGATGAATACTCATCATACTTTTAGGTAACCCCTGGAGTTTCTCAAAGGAAGCTGCCCTAAAGTTTGCCACCTGAGTCATCTGGAAGATTGGTTTTAAATGTCAGTGCTGGGGGACAGCAGCTGGGATGTTGGTTAATGTGCTGGGCTCCCACATGGCTGACTATGGTTTGAGTCCTGGCCCTGGCAGCTTGCTTTCTCACTGTCCCTTCTTCTCTGTCTCTTTTTGATCGAATTAAAACAATAATAATAATAAATTAAATAAATAATTCTTTTTTTAAAAATGCCAATGCCTATATCCTGTCCAGTTCTACTCATCCTAACTTTTGGGGATTATTTTAGTTAACCAGGAGACTTTTTGTAGTACAATTTGAGAAATACCAACTTCCAAACATTTGCATTTATTTCAGTGAATAATTGTATTTACAGAATCTAAGGACCCAAAATTTTTATTATATATATACATGCATCTTTAAATCACTTAGTAAGATTAATTTGTATGTTTTGTATAATAATTTCTAGGAGCTGGGAGTCTTTTTCCTCCTTTCTAGATGCCGGTAACACATTCCTCCTCTCGGGGAGCCTGTATCCAGAATGTATTATGATCTGAGTACCGCGGGAGCTTCTGTAAATTAACTGATCTTCAAGCTTCTCTGACACCCTGTGTGTTTGGTGCACATCAGAAACCCTCAGCCTGTAACAGGAGGATGAGAAGTGAATCTTTGAAAGGATTAGTTGGAAAAGATAGTAGTAACTAAGAGACTCCCAATTCCTTGCATAACTGTGATTCTGCTGTATGCCAGAAGGGCTTTGCCTGTGTTAACTCCTTTCACCTTCACAATAATCTATGAAGTAGGCATAAAATGTAAAATGTCCCCATTTTGAAAGGACACCCTAGCTCTGTAAGAGTATTCGATCAGTAAGCAGTGGAGCAGAGCTCACCCCCAGCGTCTGCTTCAGAGCACAGAGCCTTCCCACTCTCAATTGTCACAGTAGTTTCCCTTCCCCAGTAGGGCAGAACCAGTAGGCGATGTTATCAAATGTGAATATTCTGTAATATCATGAAGACGCTAATTTCTTTCTATTTTTTGGGGGGGGAAGAGGGGCCGGGGGCCTTTTCTCTAGTTTTATTGGTCAGATTGCTTAATGTTTGCTTATTTGTTTGTTTGGGGGTTTTTTGGAGAGGTTCTTGCTATAGGGCACGCGCGCTCACCAGAAAGACAGAGACAGAGACGCAGAAAGCGAGAAATTACCCCCCCCAGGGGGTGGCCACGCCGCAATCCCTTCTCCTCTATTCTCTTGGGATCTTGGGCACACACACACATGCGCCCAGCATGAGTTTAAGCCACCGGGTCCAGGACTCAAACCGCAGGAAGACGCCTAATTTCTATTCCATTCTATATTAAATTTATGAAATATACACTGAATGTCAAGCCTTGTGCTAGGCTCTGAGGGCACAAGTGAATAAATGTATGCTTCAAAAAGCTCCCAATTACTAAGACATTCACTCATCTAGGATGTTCACAATTAGAATGAAGAATGGCTAGCAAGTCGCATGATAATTAAAGTGCTGGACTCCCACAAGGCCGACCATGGTTTGAGTCCCAGATCTGGCAGTTTGCTTTCTCACTTTCCCTCTTTTTCTCTCTCTGTTTCTCTCTGGGTGAGTGCACATGCCCTATAGCAAATTAAAGAATAATAATAATAATAAATAAAATTAAATACAATAAACTATTCTTTTTAAAAAAAAAGAAAAATAAATGGAATTAAATAAATAATTCTTTATTAAAAAAAGAAAGAAAAAAAGAAGAACTAGAATGTAGAACCTTTAACTTCCTTGATCAACCCTGAGGTTATTTAGCTGGCTAGCCAGCCTTTCTAAAATCTTCCCAGAATTCGCTCCAGCCCCATTGAATTATTGTAATATCAGAATGACTCTGCCATTTTAACTGTTCTTACTCAAGCAAAATCACTCCTCGGGGAAGTCAATTTGAAACTGAATCCTCTGTGTCATGAAATCTGGAGATTACCATTTTTTAACACTTTTCTGTACACTCAAGTCTGTCTTCTTGTTCCTTTTTGGATGCTGGTAAAATTTACTGAGCTCCCAAAACTGGTACCCTCAACATAATCTCTAATAAATAAAGAGTGAAACGGCACAAGAACAGCAGGGAGTTTGCTAGCTAAAGATTCTGCAGGAGAGAAATAGCATGTGTGCTTTGCAATCATTACTACATAGCAGCTTCTGCGGCAGTTAAAGTCAAGTTAAAATAAAGTTGGTAAATGCTAGCTGTGTCCCAGGCTACTTCCTGCTATGAAGGCTGAATACAAACCAGAATATCTTGCTGTCAATATGAAAGCTGTGTAAAAATATCCTGAAGACCCTTTAGACTTGTTCTGAAAGCTAGCGTTGCAGATTTCTTTCACCCCCAAACCAAATCATTAAGAACTTTCCTCTGCTTTTTTTGACGATCCAGAACTGATGGGGGCTTCCTGGTGGCTAAACAGCCCCGGGGATTCAGTTACGGCTATTGACCCTGCGGCAGGCTCGGATCTTACAGCAAACTACCATTTGCAGGACTCCCCACCCCTCACTCTTCAGTCCGCAAGAGCAGAGCTACCCCAAGAGATCCCCTCCCAAACAGAAGTATCAACAGTGTCCCGCTCAGATTTTGCCCCACCTTGAAAACCCAGTCTGGACCACCACCAACACCTCTCTGCTTCCTCCCCCTCCCTTCCTAGGCAGCTGAGTGTAGCTGGAGGAAGACCCCAATATGGCGATGCATCACTAAACCTTCATATCCCTCCCCTCAGCAGGGCCCTCCCTGCCACTGGCACCTCCTTCATTCATTTCTTCCTTTCTGGCCCTCCCACCTCCCTTCCAGGAGTGGCTCCTAACCACCTCATCTTTGCCCAAGCCCACAACACACCTCTCAGTGGACCCCACTGGCTGCTGACATGTAATTCACCCAATGACAACTTCCCCAAACTCCTCTCACTCCACTCTCTTCTTATTTTCACCCTTTTACTCCCTCATCTCAAAGTCTACTCTTCGGATCTCCTCTCTTCTCTCCCTGTAGAGAAGAGATTGGATTCTGTCAATTACTTTTCCTTTCTCCACACAGTGAAGTGTTTTTTCCCCTTTGGCACCATCTGTCAACCCGCAGATGTGCCTGGGACCATTACTGGCACCCTCCACACCCTGAGATTGTACTGATTCTCCCAACTTCTCGTAACCAAATTCTCATTTAAAAAAAAAAAAAAAAAAAAAGTTCTACTCTGGGACCAGCAGATGGCATACTGGTTATGTCACTGGACTCCCACATAGGCAACCACAGTTCAAGTCCTGGACCGGCGGCTCTAAATTCACACTGGACACGTGTGTGCATATTCAAGAGTCCAAGAGGAGAGTGGAGGAAAAGGGATTGCAGCATGGCCATACCCCCCTGAAGGGCAATTTTTTATTTTCTGTCTCTCCGTCTCTCCAGAGGACACATGTGCCGTATAGCCGAAATCTTTCAAAAAAAAAAAATTGTCTATTCTTCACACATCTGCTTCCCCCTGCCTGGTCACTCTTTAAGAAATAGTTCATATGGGGTCAGCAGGTAATGTGGAGGTTAAGGCTATGGATCCCACATGGCAGACTGCACAATTGAGTCCCAGACCCAACAGCTTGAAAATCACGCCAGGGGCATGTGTGAGGGTGTCCAAAATCCCAAGAGGAGAACAGAGAAGGGACTGCAGCATGGCCATCCTCCTTGGGGAGTGATTTCTCACTTCCCTACTTCCCCACCTCCCATCTCTCTCTGGTGAGCACATGTGCCCTATAGCAAAAACTTAAATAAATAATAAAAATAGCTCATATTATAAATGTTTTCTGCTCTCAAAAGAGTATAGGTACAGGAATTCATAGGTGGAGCACAGGATTTTTAGGGTAGTGAAACTTAGTATACTACAGTGGTACATACATGTTATTATAAACTTGTTAAACACCATCAAATGTACAACACTAGGAGAGAACTCTAATATTAACTATAGACTTTGGATGCCAATGACATGTAATTTAGGTTTATTGAGCATAGGAAAGGTACCACTGGTAAGGGATCTTGATAGTGAAGGAAGCTGTACACACATGGGAAGGGAGTGTATGGGAATTCTCTGTAACTATCATTCAATTTTGCTGTGAATCTAAAAATGCCAAGAAATAAAAATTTTAGGTATTATATAAATAATGATATAATGAGCACCTGTATACTCGCCACTTTGTTCACAAAAATAAAGTATTACTGGGCCAGCAGGTGGTGTAGTAGTTAGGGTACTGGACTCCCACATGGCCAACTGTGGTTCAAGTCCCAGACCCAGCAGCCTGAACCTCATGGAGGGCACATATGCGTGTGTGCCCAAAATCCCAGAAGGAGAATGAAAGAGAAGGGATTGCAGTGTGGCCATCCCCTCAAGGGGTGAGTTCTCACTTTCCCTCCCACTGTCTCTCTGTCTCGCTCCAGTGAGCACATGCACCCTATGGCAAAAACCTAAAAAGAAAAAAAGAAGAGATAAAATATTACAAATGCCTCTACTCAGAGTTGGACTGGGACTTAATCCTTCAATCACCACCACCCAGCTACACACACACATAAACACGCCCCAAATGGCCTTCTACTCAGGCCTTCTCTTTAGCCTGACTCTTCATCGAAACCTTTCCTTCTCTAGGTTACCATGGCCATGGCCTCTCCTCATTATCATCCTACACCTTAGATTCCTCTCCTCTGCCTTCTCCAGCTCTTCTCTCCCTTCTAAGTTTCTGACCCTGGTCTTCTGCTCTTCTAGTATCTCCTCACTATTCTTTTTTTTTTTTTTTTTTGAAGAGGTTTTTACTATAGGGGGCAAGTGCTCCCCCGAAAGACAGAGAGAGACAGAGAGACAGAAAGCGAGAAATCACCCCCTGGGAGGGTGGCCACATCACAAGCCCTTCTCCTCCATTCTCCTCTCGGGATTTTTGGCATGCATGCACACGCGCCTGGCGTGAGTTTAAGCTACCAGGTCTGGGACTCGAACCGCAGTTGACTACATGGGAGTCCAACATAGCCATTATGCCAACTGCTGGTCCCCCCTCACTATTCTTTTCATTTCCGTTGTTTTATTGCTCATTGATGCCCAAATCTCAATCTGCAGTCTATATACTCTATCCGAGTTCCATTTCCAAATTTCTATATGTACAATAGACATGACTAGTCTGTCCTTCCAGCACTTCAAATTGCCAAACTTCAGGGCTTTTACGCTCAGCCCTGTCGTCTGGACATTCTCAGCAATGACACAGGTGGAGATACGAGCTTATTAGATTTGTAAAGGACAAAGCTGTGAGGAGTGTTGCATAGATACAGAGCAGAATAGGGGTCATAAAGATTTTTGACAGGTTGAATCTAATAGTATCAAATTTGACAAAGGTTAATGTAAGGAAGTGACCACGATTCTGAAGCCCCAGCTACACAACCAGAAGGATTATATGTCAAGAGCTGTATGGAGGAAAGGCGAGAGGGCGTTAGTTAAGTGACAAGGTCATCGACAGCAACACTATGAAAAGGCAAGTAGGACCTTGGGCTGCAAAGACAGCACAGCTAAAGCAGAAAGGCCAGTGTCCTCCTTGATTTAACAGTATTTACGTCAGGTCTACCTGCAGGGCTCATTTAAGCTCTGAACACCTGAAAGAAAAGCTGTGGGACAAAGAAAGGCTGTAGAAAACGTGGTGGGCATTCGAAGAGGAACATCTGGGACCAAGAATCTAAACAGCTTCTCCTGATCACTAGTCTCTCCCCTATGAGGTCGGATTCTTCAGTTTTCACATGTGAGTGAGAACAAGTGATTCTATTCTTTTTGTGCCTGGGTTATTTTTCTTAACAGGCCTATCTATGTTGCTACAAATGTCAGGATTTTATTATTTTTAATGGCCAAATAGTATCCTATTGTATATGTATACATTTTTTTTGAGAGATAGAGAGAGATTTTCGCTAATAGGGCATGTGTGCTCACCGGAAAAACAGAGAGAGACGGAAAGAGAAAGTGAGAAATCACCCTCCCCCCACAGGAGAGATGGCCATGCCACAATCCCTTCTCCTCCATTCTCCTCTTGGAATTTTGGGCATACACACCCAAGGGTTTCAAGTCACTAGGTCTGGGACTCAAACCATGGTCGGCCATGTGGGAATCCAGCACCTTAACCGCTGAGCCACCTGCTGCCCCCTGTACATATTTTCTTTAGCCATCTGTTAATGGGCACTTAGGTTGGTTCCATATCTTGGCTATTGTGAATAACAATAAACATTAGGGTGAAGATATTTCTGTGACCAACTGATATCCTTTCCTTTGATTATATACCTAGTGGTGGGATTGCTGGATCACAGGGAAGTTCTTATTTTAGTTCTTTGAGGAGCCTTCATACTGTTTCCATAATGGTTGTACTAACTTATCCTCACACAGTGTGAAAGAGTTCCCCATGGGCCAACCCATAGCATGGTGGTGAAGGCAGCTGGATCCCACATGGCTGACCCTGTAGTTCAAGTCCCAAACCCAGCATCTTGAGACACACACCAGGCATGTGTCCATGCATGACCAAAATCCCAAAAGGAAGAAGTGATGGAGAAGGGATTGTGTCACTACCATTCCATATTGGGAAAGAGGGGGGGTTCTTTCTCTCTCTCTCTCTCTCTCTCTCACTCTCTCTCTTTCCTGTGCACATCCTCTGAATCCTCACTAGAAGGAGGAATGGAGAGATGTTGGTTAATAGAAACAAAACAGACAAGAGTAATAGATTCTAGGGGCTGGCAGGTGGTGTGGTCATTGGGGTGCTGGACTCCACATGGCTGACCACGGTTTGAGTCCCAAACCTGGAAGCTTGCTTTCTCTCTCTCTCTCTCTCTCTCTCTCTCTCTCTCTCTCTCTCACACACACACACACACACACACACACACACACACACATTCTGTCCCTCTCTGGTCAAATTAAAATAAATAAGTAAATAAATAGAGCTAAATAAAATAATTCTTTAAAAAAAAGAAAAAAAAGAGTAACAAGGTCCAGTGTTGTATAGAACTGGAGGGTAACTATAGTTCACAATAATTTTAGCGTGTATTTCATAATAACTAAAAGAGAGTATTTTGATTGTTCTCAACACAAAGTAATGATTAAGTGTATGAGATAATAGATTTCCTAATTATTCTGATTTAATATTGTATTCATGTACAAAACAATCATACTCTATCCCATAAATATGTATAATTGTCGTGTTAATTAAATTTTTTAATTAAAAAAATAAAGAAAGTAACTCAAATGCATCCTCTGGCATGTCCTCGGAGCTATCCAGAAGAGAGATTAGACAGGCTCTCTGTAGCTGCCTGATCTACAGCACCAGAAGTGGACAGTATAGAAAACTGATCCAGCACAGGCCAACGCGGAACTCTCTAACTCTCTGAGTTGCAGAAGATGGAAAGTGTCTAACCAGGGAAGGTTTCACAGTTTGGTGGATATGGAAATGGAAAAATCAGTTTCCTCTCTTTGACTCTCTTCTTCCACCACTGAGATCCTTGAACTAAACCCATCGTATAATATAGTCAATGTTCACAAGAAAAATAATTCAGGGACCAGCAGTTAGCATAATGGCTATGTCGCTGGACTCCCATGTAGTCAACCGCGGTTCATGTCCCGGACCCGGTGACTTAAAACTCAGGTCGGGCACGTGTGCGTGCGTGCCCAAGATCCTGAGAGGAGCATGGAGAAGAAGGGATTGCAGCATGGCCATCCCTCCTGGGGGGTGATTTCTCACTTTCTGTCTGGCGAGCGCATGTGCCCTGTGGTAAAAACCTCTCCAAAAAAAATAATAATAATAATTAAAAGAAGACAAATTCAGAAATTTAAGAAAACATTTTAAAAATAAACTTAGAATACAAGAGAACCTCCTTACACATTATAGAGTATCCACTAAAAAACAATGCAAATATCACTCTTAATGATGAAATTAGATGTCCTCTCTTAAAAGTCAAGAACAAAACAACAATGCCTCCAGAGGCCAGCAGGTGGCATAGTGCTTAAGGCCCTGGACTCTCACATGGTTAGCCATAGTTCAAGTCCCAGACCTGGAGGCTTGAAAATCACACCAGGCATGTATGCAAGTATGCCCACAATTCTAGGAGGAAAAGGGGTTGTGGCATGAATAGCTCTCAGGGGGGTATTTCTCACTTTCCCTCTCACCGTATCTCGGTCTCTGTCCTGTAAGCACACGACCCAAAGGCAAAAGCCTAAAAAAAGGATGCCTCTACCACCACTACCATTAAGCATTATATTAGAGGTCCTAAACAGACTGATAAGTCAAAAATAATAAGAGATGTAAAAATTGAAAAATAATTAACAAAATGTCATCACTCACCAAATTTATATCTTTGTGTAAGTTTTAAGAAAACTCAGGGGCCAGCAGATGGCATAGCAATGACATCACTGGACTCCCACGTGGCCAACCACAGTTAGAGTTCTGGTCCAGGTGGCTTGAAACTCACACATGGCGTGTGTGCATGTATGCCCAAGATCTTGGGAGGAGAGTGGGCGTGGCCACCCCCTCAGGCCTGATTTCTCACTTTCCCTCTCACTGTCACTCTCTCTTCCTCTTCTAAGAGCATGTGCCCTAAGGCAAAAACCTCTTAAAAGAGAAAAGAAAAGGAAAAGAAACTCTAAAGGCAAATTACTAGAATTAGTAAAAGGGGATCCAGTGGGTGGCATAGTGGTTAAGGCTCTGGACTCCCACATCCCCAACGGCAGTTTGAGTTCTATAGCACTGAAAGGTAACCATAGTTCACAATAATTTAACATGTATTTCATAATAGCTAAAAGAGAATATTTTGATTGTTCCCAACACAAAATAATAATAAAGTGTATGAGATACATACACTTGAAACTCACACCAGGTGCATATGTGTGCATGCCCAAAATCTCAGGAGGAGAATGGAGGAGAAGGGATTGCAACACGGCCATCTCCCCGGGGGGTGATCTCTTACTTCCTCTTGTTCTGTCTCTGTTTCTCTGGCAAGCACATGCACCCTAGAACAAAAATCTCTCTCTAAAAAAGAAAAAAACAATTAGTAAAATGGTTCAGCAATGTTTCTTGAACACAGTATCAATATGTGTAAATTAGTAGTGGGGTTATTCACCAACATTTTTTAAAAGACGTATTTGTTTGATTTTATTATTAGTTTTCATTAAATTGACCAGAGGGAGGAAAGATTAGAAGCAAGTCACCAGATCTGGACTCAAACCACAGTGCCCTAACCACACCACACCAACTGCCAGCCCACACCAAAAAAAAAAAAAAAAAAAAAAAATCCTATTCACAGTAGCAACAAAAACTACAAAGTATTATAGCTAATATGCTCTGGATATTTTAGAAAAAGGTGACTAACCATTACAGAAGGACATAAAAGGAGACCTAAGTAAATGCTTATATATGAAAAGATTCAGAACCTTAAGTATGCCAGTTCTTTCTAAATTATATCATAATCTTGGGTCATCAGAAAAGTCATGACATATTTTTCTCTTTTTCTATGCAAAAATGCTGTATAACTTTCTTGATGACCCAATAGATGTATTGTTCCAATAAAAATCTCTGAAGGGTTTTCTCAGAACTTCAAAAGCTAATCTTAAATTGATAAAGAATGAAGGACCAGGATAGCCAAAATTTTTGTGCCTGAATAGACAAATAGACAGAGAACAGAACCCCAAACAATGCATATTCAGACATATCTAGCTTATGACATAATAGCATTATATATCTATGTAAAAAAGGTGAGCTTTAAATTACTAACAGTTTTTATGGCTATCCAAATGGAAGAGCAGTTAAATTATATGCCTACTTCATTTCACACACAAAGATATTTGCAAATAAATTAAAAGACCCATGTAAAGAACAAAATATTGGGAACCAGCAGTTAGCGTAATGGCTATGTCGCTGGATTCCCACGTAGTCGACCGCGGTTCGAGTCCCGGACCCGGTGGCTTAAAAAACTCACGCCGGGCACGTGTGCTTGCATGCCCAAGATCCCAAGAGGAGAATGGAGGAGAGGGGATTGCGGCGTGACCATCCCCCCTGGGGGGTGATTTCTCGCTTTCTGTCTCTATGTCTCTCTCTGTCTGTCTGGCCGCGCCCTACAGGGAAAATCTCTCAAAAAAAAAAAAAAAAAAAGAACAAAACAAAATATTAAGCTTCCTAAAAGAAAATATAGATTGTTGTTTAGACAGATGATAGATAGATAGATGATAGATATGTATGTATGTATATATATAGTCTCTGTGAGTATGTGTATATGGTACATATATTTTTTTCCTAACACAATACAAAAACATAAGCCATAAAGGAAATCATGATGAACTTAACTACATTGTTAGTTTACTTTTGAACCAGCAGGTGGCGCAGTAGTAACGTAACACTGCGATATCGACACTCGGGGGAAGGTCCCGGATTTATGGCCAAGTCCTCCTTGTACAGGCCGGGCACGCACACGCATGTATCCGCGATGCAGGCTGGCTGAGGTTGGGCATGTATTGTGGCATGACGACCCTGCTAAAGGTGCCTCTGTCACTCTCTCTGTCTCTCCGTTTCTTTCTCATAGAGAAAATAAACTTTTTTTTTTAATTCAAAAGTTCGGATTTCTACAAAACCAGAGATCCTGTGACCAATTTAAGAGGAAATTTATAGTCATGAAGAAGATACTTTTCAAACACTGAACCAACTAAGGATTATATTCAGGCTACATACAGAACTTTCATAAATCATTTTTTTCTTTAATAAAAGAAGAAAATTCACAGAAGAAATGTAATAGCCAGTAAAGATACTTAAACGAGCAGTTTTCAAGGCACACAGGATCCTGCCTGAGACAGGGAAGGTTGGCTATTAAATAGTCCATGCCGAATAACGAATGGACTCTGTGTGGTATGGCTACTCACAATAACGAATGGACTCTGTGTGGTATGGCTACTCACAGCTACGTATTTGTTATAACCGGGTACAAACTAACGGTTTGCTCAGTGTTTATCCAAGGCTCATCAAGTATCTACCACTAATGAAGGAAGCTCATCACATGCTGGAGGTTTACTATCTGTCCAAAAAGCTGAAAAGATCTGTAGGTTTTCCAAGTCTCTCCTCCGAAGGCAGCCCCAGGGATGGGCCTGAAAGGTCTACCCCAATCCCATCCCGGACACCCCATGTTCTTGCAGTCTCCTCACAGAAGCATCAGAGTTTTTCAACCAACATTCCACGAGAAGCCAAAGGACCCACCCAAAGGACCCACCTTAAAAGGCAGCTGTATGTAATGGCGTAAATATATTCAGAAGTGTATTTTGGCCCCCAGAATGTACATTATTCATAGAAGAAAACCCAAGATCTACCAGTGAGCTCCTCTGTCTCTGACATCTCTCTTTGCTCCTGCTAAGAACTGGAAAAATTAAATGAAATATTTAAATAAATCTCTCTCTTTCTGTCTCCAGGCTTGACGAGGACACATAAAGTATGCTAAGAATCCAGCCTGAAATAGGAAAATTGAATCTTCTTCATTTTGATATTTTTTTCTGGAATGTGCTCTAATTGGTACAAATACCAGAGGCAAAGCTATCTCAGACTTTTCCCTGACTATCTTGTACTTTCCACTGTCACGTGCAATTCGGTGCTATTTTTTTTTTTTATTAATTCACTTTACACCATTTTTTATTTTTTTTAATGAAAGATAGGGCCAGCCTTGTAGCCTAACGGTTAAGAGAGACAGATCCCGCACAGCTGACCATAGTTCAAATCCCAACCCTGACAGTTTAAAAAACATGCCAGACATGTATGTGTGTGTGCCCTAAATCCTATCAGGATGGAGAAAGAGAGGAGAAGGGATTGTGGCCCCATTGGGAGGTATTCTCTCTCTCTCTCTCTCTCTCTCTCTCTCTCTCTCTCGATAGCATCTCCTCTGACAATTAAAAAATTAATAATAAACAGAAATAAAAGGTAAAACATAAAGAAGATAAGATACAGTAGGTGACTCCTCCATCTCACTATTTTTAAAGGCTTTATTAAAATATATGATAAACTAGATATTTTCATTTTATATTAGTTGCATTTGATTGTGTTTTAGTGGAGAAAAAAAAGGGGGTGATCAAATGTAGTATCAAAAATACTTTGCCTAACTAAAAGAACATAAGACAGAGTATAAGACAGATCTGGGTTTGATACTGAGCTCTGTGTCTTTTCATTAATGACCTGGGGACATTTATTTAATCATTTATTTTCTTATATATACAACACACAATATAATATCTATCTTAAAGGGATTTTGTGAGGATTGTACCTATATCAGACCCCAGCAGGAGATAGATGGCACCTAAAAACAAGACCAAGGAGGACTGTGAGGATGAGGAGGCCTCCCAAGTTACCAAGACTGGGAGCTATATCAAAAGGGAGAGGATAGGATCTAAAAGCCGGAAGGAGAATAGCAGAAGGCCAGCCATGGTGATGCTGAGGTGGCACCACACACTGCAAGGCTGGAAGCCATATGGGAGGTTGACTTGTACCTGCTGGGCATGAACACACATGCCAGTGATCATGGTTGGCTGAGCAGGCTGGGGAGAGGAGGGACTTGAGAATGATTAGCTTATCTGTGTGTGTGTGTCTCTCTGTCTCTGTGTGTGTACCTCACATGAAAGAAATAAGTTAACTTAGAAGTGTAGCTGAGGCTCTATTACTGTAGCTGTAGGAAAAACCATCCAACTGGAGCCATGGCCTTCTAATAAATGCAGCCACCCAACCTGTGGCTCTTAGGAGAGAAAATACCCCATTCCCGCCCTCCTCCCATCTTCCATTTTCTTGCCCATGATTCCTACTGGCTGAAGCCAGAAGTCACAGGAGCCCCACTGATGCAGAGGCCAGCCTCCTGAGGCATGTGGCTGGGTGGAGACTGGTGGAGAAGGGACGGGGGTGGGGCACAATCAGGAAATGTCAAGCAAAGTGTTTCATGAGTTTTAATCTTCTTCCTCACTCCTTCTGGTTGCATTTTCCTCTCAAGCAAGGCTGACTTGTAAATTCAAAGATTTTTAGTCACTCATACCTTTCAAAAAGCCCCAATTTGGGACCAGCAGGTGGCATGGTGGTTAAGGTGCTGGATTCCCACATGGTTAACCACAGTTCGAGTCCCAGCCCTGACAGCTTGAAAGTCAGGCTGAGTGCCTGTGCATGTGTGCCCAAAATCCCAGGAGGAGAATGGAGGAGAAGAGATTGCAGCATGACCATGGCCATCCTCCCAGGGGGATGATTTCTCTCTGTGTTGCTGTCCAGCAAGCACACACTCCCTATATCCCCCCACAAAAAAAAAAAAAAGAAGAAGAAGAAGAAGCCCCAACTTAAAGGACATTCATTATTTTATTTGATCCCCATGTCACTTTATTAGGTAAACGGGGCAGATTATTATACCAAGGCTTGAGAGATTAAATGACTTTTCAATGACCATAGCGCACTCAAAGCTATAAACCAGATGCATCAGATTTGTGAGCTCTCCAGAGATAGAGATGCTAGAAAACAAAATTTAAGATGAATGCTTTATGTAAATTAATGGTCTTAAACATGATCATCATTCAGCTATTTCTGTCAGCCCAAACGTTGTACCTCCAAAACACTATCAGACTCCACTTACAGTAAAGTATCTGTGCGTGCATACGTTTTTACCTATCTGTGATTTACAATAAAATTTATAACAAAAGATATATATATATATAAATAGCAAAAGAGAAAGAACATCAAACCAAGGAATGGGCCAGCAAGTGGCATGGTGGTTAAGGCGCTGTACTCCCACATGGCTGACCACAGTTCGAGTCCCGGACCTGGCAGCTTACTTTCTCACTTTCCTTCTCTCCATCTGTCTGTCTCTCTCTGGCATGTGCTCTATGGCAAATTAATAACAATAATAATCAATAATTCTTTTAAAAAACAAATGGCATGCATTCAAATATCTTAATTATGTAGTTACTCCAGTTCCTGCTGTTAAGTATCAAATTCGGTTCTGAGTTTCTTGGCATCAGTAAGTTCCACAATTCTCATTATCAGAAAAGAGGAACATGCTATTTTCTCAGAGGAAAGGTGAGGACATTCTTTTCTAGGAACTCCAAAATAAATTTATTATGGAGGAGTCTTCCTTTCATGTAAAACACCAAGTGATGTAATGGACAGTGTCCTTGAAAACAGTTTTGTTTTGAGAGGTTTTTACTATAGGGCACATGCACTCGCCAGAGAGACAGAGACAGACAGAGAGATAGAAAGCAAGAAATCTCCCCCTGGGGGATGGCAACACTGCAATCCCTTCTCGTCCATTCTCCTCTCAGGAACTTGAGCATGCACGCACACGCGCCCGGCGTGAGTTTAAGTCACCAGGTCCGGGACGCGAACCGCAGTCGACTACATGGGAGTTCAGTGACATAGCCATTATGCTAACTGCTGGTCCTGAAAACAGTTTTATACCTAATAAAAAGAACTTTTCCCATGGCTATTTCTTGAAATCAAGGCATAACATCAAACCCATCTTTGTGAAAGTGACTCTGGAAGGCGCTAAGCTAACGGTTTCCAAGCACCAAGTTTTCTAGTGTTCTCACAAGGTCAAAGGTGGGCCTTAGAAAATGTACGGAAGACAGGGTGCCGTGATGGAGAAAGGCATGGATTCCCTCGTGGCCGACTGTGGTTCGAGTCCCAGACTTGGCGGCTTGCTTTCTCACTGTCCCTTTCTGTGTGTGTGTGTCTCTCTCTGGCCAAATTTTAAAAATAATAATAACGAGTAGAATTAAATAAATAAATGATCCTTAAAGAAAAAGAAAACCATGGGAAGAGGTTCACTCCTTCACTACACAGCATTTCTGTCAGGCAAGCTTTGGATGGGCGCAGGCATCTGGAGGTTATTTTCTCCATCAAGGCCTGGCATGCATGCCAGTGTCTGACTGCTGACCGAGAGAATTCCTGGGGCTTTGAACCGCCCAGCACGTGGTGGAGCTGGGCTGCATCACTATGAGGAAAGTGCTGTGGCTTCCCATTCCTGGAGGGGGCAGGTTAGAGTCTGCTCTGCCAGTGACACTGCAGTCTCTCTTCCACCACAGTCTCTCTTCCAGTGTTCTCTTTTTAACTATCGCGGAATAAAAGCACACACATTCTCTCGGAGATAGAGAATACTCCCCAATGTCACCCTCTTCGAGTTTAAACCTCAGCTTCCCCCCATAGTCTACCAGCTAGAAAAATCAGCCCCTCGCCTTTTGCCGGGTGTTGCAGCCCAGGACTAGTTAGGATTCCCTGTCTCCTGAATCGGGATGCAGCTGAAATGAAATGAAAATGAACTTCAGAATAGACTTAAAAGGAGCTAATCTTAGGAGCTGCTGTAAATTGCCCCCTCAGGGCACCAAGGCACTTTAAAACATTACTTCTAATCTTCACTATTTACCTTCTCGGTAGGTGGTATTATCTCCTTTGTATTTGGCAGATAACAAATTAGGTTCTGAGTTGATAAGCAATTGCCCTGGGGCACATAGAGATGCATTTGAGTTCAGCTTTCTCTGACCTCCAGCTGCCTCCCAGGCAGGGGAAATCTTCAAGTCGGGCCTCTGAGATTTGGAGGACAGGTCCGGATAAGCCTGTGCAGGTAGGAGCTGCCGATCAGGCTGGAGCTCCTGATCCTGTACCAGGTCCAGCTGCCCTCACCCCTGCAGAAAGCGCAAAGCCCACAGATCTGGATCTGCTCTTCTCTGGGGTCAATTTCTCAAAGACTTTCATCCACACCTCCCCTTGGCCCTCATAATCACCTGGGAAGTCAGCAGAGCCAGATAGTTTAGGCTCATTTTAGAGGAGCGTCAGAGAGGGAGCCCTGTGACAGCCTCCCCCGCACCTCCAGCTGCCCATATCAGAGCTGGGAGAAGAGCCCTCCTGGGAAGGCAGCACAGCCAGATAGTTTAGGCTCATTTTAGAGGAGAGAGGGAGCCCTGTGACAGCCTCCCCCGCACCTCCAGCTGCCCATATCAGAGCTGGGAGAAGAGCCCTGCAGCTCAGACCGCCTGGCCTGTGGCATAACCCAGTCCCAGGACGGTCTGTGTGGACGATGTTGTGTAACGGAGGAGCTCAGCATCTGTAAACAACCGAAGGCTCTCTCGGATATGGACAGCAGGGCTCAGTTGCACAGAGCTGAAGCCGTGCTCCGTTCATTGCCTTTCAGATTTAGCTTAGTGGGATTTTTCTAATTAGTGGCAGAACCCTCCACCCTGAGAAGAAATTAAAAATAGCAGCGGCTTTGTGCTATTGATTCCAGATCACATTTTTTTATTGTTTTCCTTGACCTGCATTTGACTTATTTCTCTTCCTCTTAAAACCCTCTAAAGTGAACAAAGCAAAAGCGATGGGTGGAAGGTTGATCTGGTGGAGACATTTAGACTCACGGGTGTATTGAATTTCATTCTGACCGGGCAAAATTGACTCTCCTGCTTTCATTTTTAAAGAGCATCTGTCAATAAGTGTGTTCACTGACCAATTACAATTAAAGCAGGACAATTAAAGCCTCTATGTTTGCTTCAATGTCATGTAACAAAGATGAGCCAAAATACAAGTCTGTGTTTAGGGCATCTTACCCCTTCACCTGGGATCCACATGGCCAAAACCCTGAGCCTGTGAGCAGGATGGCAGTGTACAGCCGAAAAGGCAACTGGCAGTAACTGCCTGCCTACTGCATGCCCGGCTCTCCTGTTGACTGTCACCATGTGGTGCTCACACCACCCACGGGCTAGAATTCCTTGCCCTCATTGAAGAGGGGGGACACAGGCTCAGAGACATCAGGTAGCAGGCTCAGCCTCACATAGTGAGTCGGGGCAGGTCCAGGACCTGAGCCCAATCCTCTAGTTCTGAAGCTCATCTTTTCCTGCCTTCTGTCATGCTCCGCATTCCATTTTCACCCCTGCGAAAATCAGGCACTGAACACCCTGAAATCGGGATCAGTCACCGCAGGAGGCTTAGGCAGGCAGCCCTGCAGAAGAACACACTCCTGGGGGCCGGCAGGTAGCGTGTTGGTTAAAGTGCTGGACTCCCACACGGCTGACCATGGTTTGAGTCCCAGACGTGGCAGCTTGCTTGCTCTCTCTCTCTCTCTCTCTCTCTCATCAAATTAAAAATAATAATAAATAAAATATTTTTTTAAACAAACAAACAAAAAAGATGAAGAATGTTCTCCTGTTTTGCTAAACAGGGCTCCTCCTGATGTACTTCTTTAGGAAAAGAAAGTCTAGTCCTTTGGGAAAAAAATCAGTTTTGTTTTTGTTTGGGGGGGGTGTGAGTTTTTGTTTTTATTTTTTGTTTTAGTTTTTGCCATGGGTCATGTGTCTTCACCAGAATGGAGAGAAGCAGAGAGAAAAAGTAAAAAATCACTCCCAGAAGGGCGGGTAGCCACACTGCAATCACTTCTCCTCCATTCTCCTGGGATTTGGGGCATGCACTCACATGTGCCTGGTGTGGGATTCAAGCCACGATGTCTGGAACTCAAATCATGGCTGCCCATGTGGGAGTCCAGCACCTTAACCATCATGCCACCTGCTGGCCCCCATGCAATTTTTTTAAACTTAGTTTTATTCTGAGTGTTAGCCCTACTATTCTTTTTATTTTTTAGAGTTATTTTTTATTATTTAACTTTATTTCATTTACTTATTTATTTATTTAAATTTGACCACACAGGGACACAGAGAGAGCAAGAGAGGGAAAGTGAAAAGGCAAGTCGCCAGGTCCAGGACTCAAACCATGGTCAGCCATGTGGGAGTCCAGCGCCCTTAACCACCACACCACCTGCCAGCCCCACCCTACTATTCTTTTGCCCACCATTCTAGCTTTCATTCCCCACCCCCAGTCTTTTTCAATTCTTTATCCTTCTTACCTTCAAAATAATTTCTCAGTGTTCCTTTTCCTCTTAGTTGGTTTCTTGCCAAGCTAAGAAATAGATGGGTTTGCACTTAGCTAACTATCACTTGATATCAATCACCTACTACACGCCAAGGAGCAATAGACAAGAAAAACATCCATGAAGCCTAGGTTGCACCCAGAACACAGAGAAAGAAGTGTCTAACCAGGCCTCCAGGAGTCAGGGAAGCTTCCAAGAGTAGTTCCCTCATCCAGATGGCCCACTCAAAGCAACAAAATTCCCTACAAACCAACAAGACGAAAGTCTCATCAGCTCTCTGGATGTGTTGTGTTCAGAAGAGGTTGAATGTGAAGTGCTTAGGATCCCAGGCTCTGGAGCTGCCAACCTGCCTAAGATAGAATCCCAAGTCCACCACTGGATGATCTATTTGACCTTGGACAGGTTACGCAGCCTCTCCAGCCTCTCCTTCTTCATCTAGAAAGTACAGGCAATAATAGCACCTACCTCTTGGAATTAATGTGATGCATAGGTTCGTAACATGTCTCAAAGAGCTGCCTGGCATGAAGTTAGCACTATATAAGTATCCTTCACTAAGTCAACAAATATTTGTAGAACCCTCAGCATGAAAAATTCCATGCAGTAAACAACAGTGAATACGGGACCAGCAATTAGCGTAATGGCTATGTCGCTGGACTCCCACGTAGTCGACCGCAGTTTGCATCCCGGACCCGGTGGCTTAAACTCACGCCGGGCGCGTGTACGTGCGCACCCAAGATCCAGAGAGGAGAATGGAGAAGAAGGGATTGTGGCGTGGCCATTCCCACTGAGGGGGGGGATTTCTCGCTTTCTGTCTCTCTGTCTCTCTCTGTCTATCTGGCGAGCGCATGCACCCTATAGCAAAAACCTAAAAAAAAAAAATAAAAAAAAATAAAAAAACACTGAATACCAAGAAGCAACCAGCATGGTAGTGGCTAACAACATGGGGTTTGGTACCACACAGATTGGGTTCAAATCCCAGCTGTACCATTTACCAAGCCTGTGGCCACAGGAGAGGAGCTGACCCTCTAAGCCTGTCTGCACCTTTGGGAAATGGAAATGGTAATACCTGTCTCACAGGGCAAGGCGTCCAGACGGGAATGTGTGAAGGCTCTCAGCACACAGCCTGCTTTCTGCCTGGCACAGGCGACATAAATGGCAGCTGCTAGTGTCATCATGGCCACATTCTGACGTTCAAGAAACTGATTTCATGGAGCCTACACCTCCCATCCCTCAAGTGAAGGCGGGTTGGGAACTTCATGACAGACTGAAGGCGTAGTTTACATGGGGAAGAAAGCTCTGTGCAGTTTTTCCTATGGAGTCTGACTTTCTCTATGGCTTCCGGGGGGGACCCTAAGGCAGATCTAAGCAAGCTGAAATGTAGGAGCTGGGTTTCTGGAGGAAGATTCGGCTTCACCAAAATTCACCAGAATGGAAGATAGATCGCATCTTTCAAAGCATCCTAAAGAGAAGGAAAGGGTCCCAACTGTAGCCCTTCATCCTCACAGAAGGAAAGCGGGCAGGCAGTGTATACACGCAGTGTTAATGTGCCAGCTATGAGCTGTTCCAGCTGTCCAGCTCAAGGTGGGACTGGAGTCAGTAACATCACTTGAAAGAGGCTCAACCTGATCAACCCATTTTCCTTAGCCACTTAATACCCAGCAAACGTGTTTTAATTCTTTCAGTAGCCCACGCAGGTTGACACGTCGGGCTGCTTCCAAGG
Source organism: Tupaia belangeri chinensis (assembly GCF_000334495.1). NCBI lineage: Eukaryota > Metazoa > Chordata > Mammalia > Scandentia > Tupaiidae > Tupaia > Tupaia belangeri. The sequence goes on from NW_006159735.1 coordinate 551,803, forward strand.
GACCAGCAGATGGCATAAAGGTTACATCAGTGGACTCCCACGTAGTTGACCGTGGTTCAGTTCCCAGACTTAAAACTCATGCTGGGCGTGTGTGTGTGCGTGCATGCCCAAAATCCCAAGAGAAGAATGAAGGCAAAAGGACTGCAACATGGCCATGGCCCCTGGAGGAACTCTACAGTTCTCTACAGTCCAGTGATTCCTCGCTTTCTGTCTCTCGGTCTCTCTGTCAAGCACATGCACCCTATAGCAAAAATCTATTAAAAAAATTAAAATAAAATAAAACTTTGTACAAAACGAGACAAGGTAAGAGTATGTATGGATAGATACGTCTGTCTGGTTTATTTGGTTTTCAACTCATCTGTCTAAAAGGAATACATGAATACATGTCAAGTAAATATGTTGTTAGTAAGATTATTTTAAAATAAAACTGTAGCAGAAGATTCTATTGAGGAAAAAAAAAAAGGAGGAATCAGCATGATAATTTTTTAAATTCCTAGTTTTGCCAATACATGAAAGTGTTCCCCACACACATTTTATGTCTTGTTCTGTACATTTCCAAAGGGAGTTAGGTACAAACAGAAAATTCCTTTCTCATAGTGTTTGCCTTCACAGAGCAGGAAATCTTGGAACGAGAGGAAAGGCCCCTGGCAAGATTATTTTTTAAACATTTTTTAAAGTTATAGATTTATTTCTTCCATGAATAAGAGAGACAGAGGCAGACAGAGAGAGACAGACCCTAAACAAGGTCTTGACACCACAATCCAGCCCCAGCCTCCACCAGCGCAGGATCGTGGGCACAGGGGTACCAGGCCTCCTCAGGGAGGTCTCCAAGCACAAGCCTGGGCCCTTCTCATGTGGGTCAGTCTCACAGAGCATCACATTTTACCACTGTGTACCATCTGATCCCATTTTTCAGTTGTACCCACTTTACGAAACCAGGGCCAGCAGGTGGTGTGGTAGTTAAGGCACTGGACTCCCACGTGGCCAACTGCAGTTCAAGTCCTGGACCTAGCAGCTTGCTTTCGCATTTTCCCTTTCTCTCTCTCACTGTGTCTGTCTCTGCTGAGCACACATACCAAATAGAAAATTAAAATAATAATAATATTAAATAATTCTTTAAAAAAAAACAGCCTGTCATGGTTGGCCCAAGAATGTTATAGTAAAGTCTCAGCAGGTGGCATGGTAGTTCAGGTGCTGGATCCCACATGGCTGTCTCTACAGTTGAAATCCCAGAGACCAGCAGATGGTGTAATGGCTATGTCTCTGGACTCCCATGTAGTCGAATGCAGTTCAAGTCCTGGACCCGGTGGCTTAAACTTACGCTGGGCGCATGTACGTGCGTGCCCAAGATCCCGAGAGGAGAATGGAGGAGAAGGAATTGCGGCGTGGCCATCCCCCCCTGGGGGGTGATTTCTCACTTTCTATCTCTCTGTCTCTCTCTGTCTTTCTGGCGAGCACACGCGCCCTATAGCAAAAACCTCTCCAAAAAAGGGGAAAAAAAAAAAAGAAATCCCAGATCCAGTGGCTTGAAAAACATGCCAGGTGTATATGTGTATGCATGCCCAAAATCTAGAGAAGGGAATGTAGGCCACTTCCCCTGGGGATGATGTCTTACTTTCCCTCTCTCTGTGTCACTATCTGTCTCTCTCCGGTGAGCGCACGAGTCCTATGGCAAAAATCTCAAGGAAAACAAAATTTTACCATGCTTTTATGAGTGAAATGGCAGGGAAACTGAAGGGAGGCGGTGGCTGTAGGGAAGAGAAGAAGTTAAGCAGGCTTTGGAGATCCCTGATGAAATCGGACCTATGGGGGTCTTCACTCACTGATGTGACTATTGCCCTTGGGGTGAACAGGAGGTAAGCCCAGAAATGTAGTAGGACTCCCAAGAAATGTCATCTATATATAACTCACAGCTGCTGTGATCTCATTTCTCTAATTCTCTTTATTATTAGAATGTTCAAAATATTAACCTCCCCCTGGATGTTAAATTAATTTGGACAAATCACAATTGATGCCAATTAACTGAACTGAAGAGCATTTCCTCTTAATACTACAATTCACAATTGCACATAATTGCAATCTAATTTATTTACTTTAATTAATATGTGACTTATATAAAAAGAGGTGGGAGAGATTTTTCAAGACTGTCTCTGCTGATAGTGTTTTCACGTCTAAAAGGAAGCCTTTTTACACTGAGGTAATTCTTTCTTACATTTAATGAGTTGGGTTTCAAGAGGATCTCAGAGTCACAGCACATACATGTTCATTCAGGCTCATTCATCACCCTAATCCCATGACATTAAAACTCAGCAGTTGAATGGGTTTTATGAGTTATCCTGACTGTTTAGAAAGTGAAATGCTCATGCTTCATAAAGAGGGCAAGCCCCAGCTGTGATTAGAAGTCAAATTTTGTCTTTGACGTTCTTCTGTGTTCCTGTCTTTGACCTCCTTGTCAGTGCATCCTTGCACTCACCCCCAAACCCTCACACCCTCCATCACCTTCCCTCCATCCCACCCTCCTTTCATCCCTCCAGATCCAAGCCAGTTCGGCACTCACTCCAGGCTCATACTCAGCCCAAGTCCTTCAAAACATATTAGTTCTGATCCTGGTAAGTCCTTAGAGTTGATTCGGGTGAATTTGTTCATACTAAAATAGCTGATAATAGCTGATTACATCTCTCCCAGAGAATTCCAGCTAATAATTTCCTCTTTTTTTAAAAGAGAGAAATTTTTGCTAAAGGGCAGGTGTGCTCACCAGAGACATAGAGAAAAAGTGAAAAATCACCCCCGGGGGGGATGGCCATACTGCAATCCCTTCTCCACCATTCTCCTCTTGGGATTTTGGGCATGCATGTACATGCACTCAGCCTGAGTTTCAAGCCACCAGGTCCGAGACTTGATTCACAGTCGGCCAAGTGGCAGTGCCTTAACCGCTATGCCAGCTGCTGGCCCACAATTCCATCTTAATCAAGATCACCAAAGTTTTAGGTATGTTTCATGTCAATGGAAATGTCAGTTGCTGCTGGGCGATGGAATAAATTTTTCAGACCTCAACAGCCTTTTAGAATTCTTTACATTACATGATAAACAAACAAGAACATCCCAGCTCCACACCCACAATAAAGAGGCAGGGATATTCCCAGTGTGGTCAGGCATTGAATCAATCTTTATTTTAAATCATTATTGAGTACCATGCTTTACCCATTATTGTGTCTCACACTGCACCTAGTGCTAGAGATAGATGAAGGCATGCTCTATATTTACAAAAGCTTTCCCTCACGATTTTTCTTATTTTAAAAAAGTATTATTTATTTAATTTTATATGGTACTAGTAGTAGTAGTAGTAGTAGTTCCACTTCGTTCACCAGAGAGAGAGAAAGAGAGAGAGAGGAAAGAGAGAGAGAGAAAGCAAGTTGTCTGGACCAGGACGTGAACCACAGTCAGCCACGTGGGAGTCCAGTGTCTTAACCACCATGCCACCGGCCAGCACCCTGACTTTTCTTAAATCATTTGTTCACATGCTTCTTTCTCCCCTACACAGGACAGCAAGTTCCTTCCTGGCAGACCCTTCATCCTTGGAGCCCCAGTGTTTGACACATAGTAGAACGTCCATACTAACTAAAATGAAGAATTTCAGGGTCAAATAGGATTTGAGGAATGCTGGGTTAAAATGAGGTTTCTTGGGGTCAGCAGATGGCATGGTGGCTAAGGCACTCTATTCACCCATGGCACACAGTTCAAGTGTTGGACCTGGTGGCTTGAAAAATCATGCCGGTCATATGTGCATGCATGCCCAAAATCCTGAGAAGAGAATGTAGGAGAAGGGACTATGGTAAGGCCATTCCCTTTTGTGGGTAATTTCTCACTTTCCTTCTCTCTGTCTCTCTGGCAAGCACAAAACAAAACCCTATGGCAAAAACCTAAAACAAAACAACAATAAAAAGGCTCTTTACACAACCTACAGAATAGGAGAGAATTTGCAAACTGCGAACCTGTCAAGGGATATGTATCAGGATATGTAAGGAACTCTTAAAGCATAACAATAAAAATACAAACAATCCAACCAGGACTGGATTGAAATAGGAATTAGAACAAATATTTCTCCAAATAATACACAAAGGATATACAGATGGATCAATAAGTACCATGAAAAGCTACTCAGCTTGGGACCAGCAGGTTGTGTGGTGGTTAAGGGCACTGGATTCCCAAATGACCAACTGCAGTTCGAGTCCCGGACCTGGCAGCTTGCTTTCTCACTTTATCTCTCTCACTCTGTCCCTCTCTGGTCAAATTAAAATAAATAAATAAAATAAATTTCAATAAAATAATTTTTTGGAGAGATTTTTGCTATAGGGCACGTGTGCTCACCAGACAGAAAGCGAGAAATCACCCACCCAGGGGAGATAGTCACTCCTCAATCCCTTCTCCTCCATTCTCCTCTTGGGATCTTGGGCATGCACGCACACGCACCCAGCGTGAGTTTAAGCCACCGGGTCTGGGACTCAAACCGTGGTTGGCTACATGGGAGTCCAGCAACATAGCCATTATGCCAACTGCTGGTCTCGTAAATAATTTTTAAAAATAAAGCTACTTAGCATCATTAATTATTAAGATAACACAAATTGATTGGCGCCAACAGGTGTTGTGGTGGTTGGGGTGCTGGATTCCCACATGACTGACTGTAATTCATTTCTGCATCTGGCAGCTTGCTTTCTCACTTTCTCTCTCTCTCTCTCTCTGGTGAGTGCAATGCAAAATTAAAATAACAATAATAAATTGAATTAAATAAATTATTTTTTTTTTAAATCACACAAATTGAAACCACAATGAGACACTACTTTCCACCCACTAGGATGGCTATGATCAAAGATAGACAATAAGGGAACCAGCAGTTAGCGTAATGGCTATGTCGCTGGACTCCCACGTAGTTGACCGCAGTTCACATCCTGGACCCGGTGGCTTAAAACTCACGCCGGGCGCATTTGCGTGCGTGCCCAAGATCCCGAGAGGAGAATGGAGGAGAAGGGATTGCGGCATGACCATCCCCCCGGGGGGTGATTTCTCGCTTTCTGTCTCTATGTTTCTCTCTGTCTGTCTGGCGACCGCACGCACCCTATAGCAAAAACCTCTCCAAAAAGAAAGATAGACAATAAGAGGGACCAGCAGTTAGCATAATGGCTATGTCGCTGGACTCCCACGTAGTCGACCGCGGTTCGCATCCCGGGCCCGGTGGCTTAGAACTCACGCCGGGCGCATTTGCGTGCGTGCCCAAGATCCCGAGAGGAGAATGGAGGAGAAGGGATTGCGGCATGACCATCCCCCCGGGGGGTGATTTCTCGCTTTCTATCTCTCTGTATCTCTCTGTCTGTATGGCAAGCACACACCAAAAACCTCTCCAAAAAAAAAAGATAGGGAACCAGCAGTTAGCATAATGGCTATGTCGCTGGACTCCCACGTAGTCGACCGCGGTTCGCATCCCGGGCCCGGTGGCTTAGAACTCACGCCGGGCGCATTTGCGTGCGTGCCCAAGATCCCGAGAGGAGAATGGAGGAGAAGGGGTTGCGGCATGACCATCCCCCCTGGAGGGTGATTTCTCGCTTCCTGTCTCTCTGTCTGTCTCTGTCTGTCTGGCGAGTGCACGCACCCTATAGCGAAAAAACCTCTCAAAAAAAAAGATTAAAAAAAACAGATAGACAAGAACAAATGTTGGTAAGGACATGGAGAAATTGAAACTCTCAAACATTACTAATGAAAAGGAAAAATGGACAGCTGTTTTAGAGAGCGGTGTGGAAGTTCTTAAAACAAGCTAAACAGAGTTACTATACGACCTAGCAATTCTACTCCTAAGGGTGTATATACCCAAGAGAAATGAAAATCTACATCCACACAAAAACTTGTACAGGCAAGTTTATAGTAGCCTTATTCATGCCAAATGAAAGGTGGGGACAACCCAAGTGTCTATCACATGATGAACAAACAAAAATGCTGCATCCCTGTAACAGAACACCACTTGGGAATACTAAGGAATGAAGTACTGACACACGTGATCGTGTGGATGAACTTTGAAAACATTATGCTAGCTGAAAAAATCCAGACACAAAGGACCACTTACTGTACCAATTCATTTATATGAAATGTCCAAAATAGACAAATCCATAAAGACAGAAAGTAGATTAGTAGTTTCCAGAGCCTGGGGGAAGGGAAGAATGAAGAGCGACTGCTAATGATAAACCGTGTTTTTGTGTGATGAAAATATTCTAAAAGTATATAGCAGTGATGCTTGCAATACTCTATAAGATGGGGGGTGTCTTTGAAAAGTTCATGAAAAATGGAGTTACTGAATGAGTTTATTTTGGCAGAAAAAAATTTAAAATACATGCAGTTTTTCATAATATGCATTTCCATGAACTTTTATTCTTTTTTTTTTTTTTCTGAGAGATTTTTGCTATAGGGTGCGTATGCTAGTGGGAGAGACAGAGAGACAGCGAGAAATCACCCCCCATGCGGCATGGCCATGCTGTAATCCCTTCTCCTCCATTCTCCTCTCGGGATTTTGGGCATGCACACACACACACCTGGCATGAGTTTTAAGCCTCTAGGTCCAGGACTAAAACTGCAGTTGACTACATAGGAGTCCATGACATAACTATTACATCATCTGCTGGTCCCACATTTCCATGAACTTTTTAAAATTATTTATTCATTTAATTTTTCATCATTGTTAAGTTTTAATTTACTATAGGGTATGTGTGCTCACCAGAGAGAGATGAGGGAGAGAGAGAGAGAAAGTGAGAAAACAAGCCACCAGGTCCAAGACTCAAACCATAGTCAGCCATGGGAGTCCAGCGTCCTTAACCATCACGCCACCTGCTGGCCCCATAATTATCATTATCTAAAACTGCAAACCATGCCATGTTTGGGACATACTTATACTAAAACACTATTCAATGTTTATATGAAATTTGTCAGAAATTTAAGGACACATCTGTATTTTTGTTTGCTAAATCTGGCAACCCTACTTTTACAAGATGATGTAATTCACTCCAATTGAGTTAAAGCAGAGAGCTAGAATTAAGATAAAAAGCAAAGATGAATCATAGGATTCAAAGTTAAGAAAGAGCCCAAAGTACTGTCTAATCTGGCCAAGACTATGACAAGGTAGTTTTGCCAAGATCTCTTTTCACAACAATTTAATGTTCTCTCATTTCTGAGATATATGCCAAAGAGTTCTTATTGGAGGACTCTTTTCAAAATTGATATTTATATATAGTTACATTAACGTATGCGTTTCTTGGGACCAGCAGATGGCATAACAGTTACATCACCGGGCTCCCAGTTAATTGACCACAGTTGGAGTCCCGGACCCAGAAGCTTAAGGCTCACTTGGGATTCGTGTGTGTGTGTGTGTACCCACAATCCTGAGAGGAGAATGGAGAAGGGATTTCAGTGTGACTACATCCCCAAAGGGTGATTTGTCATTTTCTGTCTCTCCAGCAAGTGTAGCCACCCTATAGCAAAAGAAAAAAAACACTCTCTCAAAAAAAAATTTTAAAAAGTGTTTCTTAAAGGTATTTTACCTGGGATAAGGCTTAGATTAAGCTTCCTCCTGGCAGCTGGGTGCACGATTAATTGTATTATAGGGAAGTCTATTTTTAGCCCTCTGTGCACTGGTAGACAAGCTGTTAAAAATAGAAGCAGGCCTAATATAGTGAAAAAGCCCAGGGAGCTTCTGCTTACTGATTAATGAAAATGAGGTGGGTTCTACGAGCCTACATGGTGGGAGAGAAGGGTTGTAATCAGGTTACAAGGCCGTGGCTTGTCATTTGGAAATTAGCGTTTAATGTGTCACCGAAGGGCATGGCTCTAACGCGAGTTTTCTAGAATTGCTCAGATAATGGCAGTCAGATTTACGAGTCTGATCAGATAAGAAGTACGGTATTTTAAGAATCTTTTCTATTTTCTCTTCGGAACTATGACTCAGTTCATTGACCGGCCTCTCCTCTACGTCTAAGCACCCCAGGCTAGTGGCCACCAGGGGGCAGCAAAGCACTCATCCAGAGGAAGGCGTGAAGCTCGCAGTCGGTGAGCTCCACTCCTGAGCGTCCTGGCGACCAGGCACGGCCTCGGCCTCCTCGGAGTTTCCCCACCCCCGCCGTGCTCCTTCTGCAGTGCGACACAGTGGTTGAGCTCTTGGATCTGTAGTCACCCAGACAAGGGTTCCAGGTTTGCCCTTGACAGTTAAGCCTTTAACGCCTCTGTAATCTGTGAAAGGGGGATAAGGGAGCTCCCTCCGAGGGATGTGGCAAGAAGTATTGCCACGTGATGTGCGTGATACGTGCATGATCAATCGATTCTTCACTGCACCCAGGAGCCTGGAGTCTTAGGGTGGCTTCAGGTGCTAGCAACATCATTGGGTGACCTTCGCTTCCAGTCCCTTCTATTGCCCCCTCTCCCTCTTCCTCTCTGCTTCCTCAGGGACACCTGAGACCTGCTTCTTTCTTTTTTCGTTTTTTGTTTTGGTTTGGTTTTGGAAGAGTTTTTGCTATAGAGCACGTGTGCTCGCCTGAGAGACAGAAAGCAAGAAACTATACACGCACACACATGTGGGTTGGGGAGGATGGTCACACCGCAATCCCTTCTCCTCCATTCTCCTCTAAGGATCATAGGAACGCACTTAGATGCACCAGGGTGAGTTTCAAGCCACTGGGCCTGGGACTGGAAGCTGGGTTGACTCCATGGAAGTCTGTGACATACCCATTACATCATCTGCTGGTCCCCATTAGTTAGTTCTGAGATACTCATTTTGGCAGCCTCGTCAGAAATGTCCTATGACCCCCAAAGTTCAGCCCAGTTCTCTCTACCTCATGGTGGTTCACAAGCCACCTGCCTCTGAATCATTTGGACTTAACAAGTTGAAATTTCTGGGAGTGGCACCTAGGAATCTATATTTTAATGAATTTCCTAAGAGAGTTTTATGCATGATAAAGTTTGAGGATTTTTGCTATATTTTTAGTGAGTGTTTTATTTATTTATTTACTTACTTATTTAAATGTAGGAAGAATAAGCTGCAGCCTAATCTCAAACAGCTGTTGAGAGGGAAATTAGCTGATTATCTGATTAAAGTAATTCACACTGAACTGTGGAGAACAAATAAAGTTCCCTTTCAGGAAAGCTGCATTCTGACATTTTGCAAGCTGTAATGAATCTCCAATTAGTGAAATGGGTGGGATGGGTATTTAAAGAAAAACGACCTTTGCTTGACCCAAGCCCCAGGGGAAGCCTTTATTATAAGCCCAAAGCTGGAAGGAGTCTGTAACTTAGCACTGGTTCCTTCCACCTGAAATTCAGCCTGCAGGATGCTGACTGATGGAGAGGAGGGAAAAGAGCGGCATGGAAGGAATGAGAAACTGAGGAAGCTTAGAAAAAGGGACGGGAGGAAGGGAGGAAGGGAGGAACTGGATAGGAAAAAAGGGCCCAGCCACAGTCCTTCCTTTCCATTCTTCCTCAGAGAAGGACACAACTGAAATTCCCATTTTTATTAATGCATGCATGCATGCATGCATGCTATCTAGGTTCTTTGTTTGTTTGGTTTGGGGTTTTTTGTTGTTTATTTTTGAGAGGTTTTTCTATAGGGCGCGTGTGCTCGCCAGACAGACAGAGACAGAAAGCCAGAAATCACTCCCCCAGGGGGGATAGCCACTCCGCAATCCCTTCTCCCCCCCCCCCGCCTCCCGAACTTGGGCATGCACGCACATGCGCCCTGCATTAGTTTTAAGCCACCGGGTCTGGAACTTGAACCGTGGTCGACTACATGGGAGTCCAACAACATAGCCATTACACTAACTGCTGGTCCCGGGTTTTGGGTTTTTTAATATGAAGCTGCCCAGTTGAGGGAGGAGAAAGAGTAAATTTCTTGCTCCTCTTTGCTGCTTCCAGACCATCTCTCCTCCCTCCCAAGGTGAGGATGGCCCAAGTCCTTGTGTCTCCTCACTGGACTCCCATGTAGTCGACCGCGGTTCGAGTCCCAGATCTGGTGGCTTAAGCTCACGCTGGGCACATGTGTGTGCGTGCCCAAGATCCCAAGAGGAGAATGGAGGAGAAGGGATTGCAGCATGGCCATCCCCCCTGGGGGGTGATTTCTCACTTCCTGTCTTTCTGTCTCTCTCTAGTCCTGCACGTGCCCTAAAGCAAAAACCGCTCAAAAAATATATATATATATGTAATGTCATCCCTAATACTAATGACTCCCAAATATGAATCTCCAGCCCCACCTCCCCCCTTGAACACCAGATCTTAGTGTCTAGCACCCTGTTCTGTATCTCCACCTAATGTTTCCATTCTGGTAAATAGCATCCTATTCACCCAAATGGACCAAAATTGTGGGAGTCAAAAGAGTTTCTCTCCTCTCTCTCTCTCTCTCACTCTCTCTCACTCTCTCTTCATTCAGCCTATCACCAAATCCTACTTGCTCTGCCTTTAAAATGCATCTTCAGTCTGACTCCCCTCACTGCCTTCACCACTCCCAGCCCAGCCCAAGCTGGCATCAGCTCCCACTCAGACCACTGCACTGCCTCTTAATTGTCTTCCCAGCTTCCCCTCCTACCCCCTGCAGTCTGGTTTATTCTTTTAAAACAATAAGCCTGTCCTATTTCACTCCAGTAGGTGATTCTGGGGTTCTGGGCCTTCTCTTTCCACACATAGAAAAACTCTTTATTCCACGTTCTAAGTGTTCAAAAATTGTGCACTCCCCATTACCAAAGCACAAATTGCGCTTTTACCCATTTGCTGTACATAAAACAGAGCTAATGAGATTAGGCAATAGGAAGGTTTTCTATCGCAAAATTATATTAATGGAGTTCTCCCAGGGGCTAAGCTGCTTTCTGAAAGTTAAGCACATTCCAGAAATCACATTAAAACTCTTTCAGGCCTCCCTGGGTCTCTGGGGTCAAGGGAAAGGAAGACTGATGTAGCTTCACAAAGCAGTTCATTTGTTCTTTTTTTTTTTTTTTTTTTTTTTTTTAGCGGGATTTCTGCTATAGGGTGCCAGAGAGACAGAAACAGAGAGACAGAAAGCGAGAAATCATCCACAGGGTGGATAGCCATGCCGCAATCCCTTCTCCTCCATTCTCCCCTCAGGATTTTGGGCATGCACACACAGGTGCCTAGCATGAATTTAAGCCACCAGTCCAGGACTTAAACCATGGTCAACTACATGGGAGTCCAACGATGTAACCATTATGCCATCTGCTGGTCCCAACTTATTTTTAACATTTAGCTGTGGGTTGGTGTGGATCGGCTTTGTGACTTTCTGCCTGTGTTGTTGTTTTGTTTTGTTTTGTTTTGTTTTCTGACTGTGTTTTAAAGAAACCCATAGTCTTTTCTCTGACCATGCCCAAGTCTGTCGTGCTGGTCACCATGTCCCTATAAATGTTACCTACAAAGGGGCTCATTGACGTCTACTGGTGCCACATCAGTATTAGCTCCACAGTACACAGCGAAGAGCAAAAGGACTCCCCTGGAGGAAATCACTGAAGCAAAGGAAAGATGACTGGGGACCTTATTACGTAAGAGCGTTCTCTTAGTTTAGGTTCCCTCACAGGCAGACCCTGAAACAAGGATTCAAGTGCAAGAAGTTTATTTAGGAGGAGATCCCAGGAAACACAAGTAGGGGCTGAGAAAGTGAGACAGGAGGAGAAAGAATGCCAGTAAAGGGTGCGTCATCAAGCAAGGGTTACCTGGGTGACTAGCACTTAGGTAACCCTCTGAGGAACTCCAAGAATCCAGGGGCAAGGAAGGTGATGCTTACCTGAAGGATTCCAGAAACTTTGTGGAAAATGGAATTCAAGTACAAGTTTACTTTGGTGCAAAAAAAAAAAAAAGACTGGCAGGTGGTGTGGTGGTTAAGGCACTGAACTCCCACATGGCTAACCTCAGTTCAAGTCCTGGAGCTGGTGGCTTGCTTTCTCGCTTTTCCTTTCTCTCTTTGTCTCTCTCTGCTAAAATTAAAAAATAATAAACAAAATTATTCTTTTTTAAAAAAGTTCACACCTAGTTTTTTTCATAACATCCATTTTCTGTGAGCTTTTTGAAGATCTCTCATCCACCCAATTTCATGAGTCCCTGACTAAGAACTCCTAGGAGTAGAGGACGTGAATTCCAGGCAGTTCCTATGGTGTTAGCCTGCACCACAGGAAGGCTAAGTGGCCTCTGAGGGCCAGAGCACATCCTCTGGCTAAAAGATGCAGAAGAGGCCTGAAATTGTTTTTCTTGAATAACCTGCTGGAAGAATCCCTATTTTCATGGGCTGATTCCAAAGCCCAGGTGCTAATGATCTTAACCTCGAAAGCCCTTGAGCATCACTTGGAGAATTTGATGCAGACTCAGTAGGTTCAGGTGGACCCTAGAAGCTGCCTAGTCCCAAATACTAAGGTGATCTCAATCAAAAGATACAGGGGTGACAATTAGAGAAAGACGGTCCAGCATTTATAGTGTCTGGTTACTGAGGAAGCACTCCCTGAGGCCATAGGCATGCCTTGTCCTGGTAATCACCAAAGCAGCTTTCCTGAAGCTTCCGTGTACCTTGGAACGAGTCCGTGTGCATATTTTGGATACTTGCTGACTTATGAAAGGTCCCAGACCAGGGCTGCGACACACCTGGTTTCTGGGTGATTCTTATCTGTTCAGATCTTCTTTATCATCGCCCCAGGGCAGAGGTCAATCACTCTGGTGACTTTTCCTTCCCTGAAATCCTAATCGTCTCTCTCCCAGGCCAGTTTATCTTATCTTCTGCTTCACAACAGGATTCTAACGCTCTAAGCGTAAGAGAACTGGCACTGTTGGGACGATTTGTGACATGATATTGGGGAGGCAGCTTAGGGGACAGCAGTAATTTTCAAACTAGATTCCATACAGCCTTAAAGAGCTACAGAGGGGTGGCCTGGTAGCGAGAAAGGGCTGAAGAGAGGAGCCCAGGCAGTGTACAGTTCTGAGCTCTTCATCGGAGCAGCTGCGCTTGACTCTGTCTCACATACAGAACTGGGATTTTTAAAAGATTCTCTTTTTTTTACTCTTTTTTTTTTTTTTTTGAGAGGTTTTTGCTATAGGGCACGTGTGCTCACCAGACAGAGAAAGACAGAGAGACAGAAAGCAAGAAATCACCCCCCAGGGGGGGATGGCCACGCCACAATCCCTTCTCCTCTATTCTCCTTTCAGGCTCTTGGACACGCATGCACACGTGCCCGGTGTGAGTTTTAAGCCACCGGGTCCAGGATGTGAACTGCAATCGACTACATGGGAGTCCAGTGACATAGCCATTACAATAACTGCTGGTCCCTAAAAGATTCTCTTGAGGAAAAAAAAAACCTCGAGGATAAGAGTGGGGGCAAACTGGAAAACCTGTGCAGAGAGAATACAAGGCTAGGTAGAAATGCTGGGAGGAATATAATCCCAGCTCTTCAGCTAACTAGCTGGGTGTCTCAGGTGGGGCAAATTGCTTCATCCCTGAACCTCAGGGATAGGCCTCAGTCACCTTCCAAAAAATTTTCTGTTGTTGTTGAATAGTTGTTGCCTATCTTAGTCAGCTAAGACTGCCGTTAACAAAAGATTCCACAAACAAGGGTGACTTAAACAACAGAAATTTATTTTCCCGTAGCTCTAGAGTCTGAAGTCCATGATCAAGGTGTGGGTTCGGTTTCTGCTGAGGCCTCGCCCCTCTCTCATTGCCTTGCATGTGGTCATTGTCTTCATGTTCTCATGTGACCTTTGCCCTGTGAATCTCTTCCTTTTTTTTTTTTATAAGGACACCAATCATATTGGATTAGGACCTCACCCTTAAGACCTCATTAACCTCCTTTAGAGCCCTATCTCTAGATACAGTCACACTGGGGTTTTCGGCCTCAACATTCAGATTTGGGGGAACTCAGTTTTGTCCATGACGACGCCACAGTCTCCTTTCAGTAGGCACCAGAGGTTTGCTGAGCAGCTGCTATGTGCAGACCCCGCTCTGGGTGCTAGTGACACAGGTGCATCAGAAGTAGCCTGTGTACTCACAGAGCTCACTATCCAGGACAAGGCAGGCTCTTACAAGGGATGATTGGGGCAAAGTAGAGACAAAAAAGAGAAGGAGACAGTTTAGGAAATGTCGCTCTGAGAAGAAACTTGAGATAGGTGTGAAACACGAGAAGGTGTTCACCAGTTAGAAAACTGGAGAAAAGGGCCTGCTCGGTGGCCCAGTGGTAACTCACTGCTCAACAATGCCCCATCCATATAGAAGATCATGGGATCAGTTCCCTGGTCCGCCTGTGCCTGCCAGGTATATGTGAGACTGACACACATGGGAAGGTTCTGGGTTCATGTCCCGAGACTGAATGCCAAGTATGCACTTCCCCATGATCTAGGACTTGCTGAGGTGGGAGTGGACCACAGGGTCAAGTACCAGCAGATGGCGTAGCAGTAATACCCCTGGACTCCCACTCTGAGGTCAAATCAGGCTGGGTGCATGTGCAGGCATGCCCAAAATTCCAGGAAGAGAATAGAAGAGAAGGGATTGCAATGTGGCCATCCCCCCTGGGTGGTGATTTCTCACTTTTCTCACTTTCCCTCTCACTATTTCTCTCTCTCTCTCTCTCTTTTCCTCTCTCCCCCTCTCTCTCTCTCTCTCTCTCTCTCTCTCTCTCTCTCTCTCTCTCTCTCTCTCTCTTTCTCTCTCTCTCTTTGGTGAGCGCATGCACCCTAAGACAAAAATCTCTTTAAAAAAAAAAACATAGCGGATGCAGCCTCTTTCTGTCTCTTTCTTGCTCATGGAAGAAATAAACTTTTGAAAGAAAGAAAGGGAGAGAGGAAAAGAGGAAAGGAAAGGAAATCAGAAAAAGAAATTTCCAGTAGGAGGAGCAAAGGCCCAAAGGAAAGACAAACATGCAGGTCTCACTCAGAAGTGAGGAGCACAGCCTGAGGTGGGGCCCGAGGAAAGGTTGGAGCAGTGAGATGGCCATGGCGAGCGTGGTGGGCATACTCAGTAGCAAAGTGTCGCTTCTAAGATGTTGTAAGCTAAGAACAATCTGTGCAGTTCTGCGTTTTTAGAAAGCCCCAAAACCTGCTGCTCAGCCTGACTCTGACTTCCCTTTCTGCCTGTCACTTGTGGCTAACCAACGTCAACTAGTCCGTGATGGATTGCCCAGCTGTTAAATGCCTTCATTCTTGGTTACTTCTCTAACAGGGCCAAAGTATGTGTGTGCTGGTGGGGGGCGGGGGGGGGCTCATTGATCCAGACTACAAATTGCCTCTGGACTCTGCAGTCCACTTCCCCATGGTCTCGAAAGGAAGCATACATCATACTTGAATGTCTTATTTCATTACGACAAACACCCGTATGGGTAATTGGAACCAGGGCTATTAGATTTGCAATAACAGAGGCATGTAAAGCCTCATGACCCTGAGCTCCGCCTACTACAGATTCGCTCAAGGCTATAGGCCCATGTACCGAGACAGAAGGAAGACATTCCTAGGTCATAAAACTGGCCCCAATATCATGATTTGGCTTAGGTCTCACTTCCAAGATAACTTATTTTATATATGCAAATATTCCAAGATCCAAAAGTATCTAAAATCCAGGGGACTAGCAGGTGGCATGGTGGTTAAGGCACTGGACACTCCCATGTGGCTGACCACGGTTTGAGTCCCGGACCTGTTGGCTTGCTTTCACACTTTCCTTCTCTTTCTCTCTCTCTCTTTCCCTCTCTCTCTCTCTCTCTCTCTCTCTCTCTCTCTGTCAAATTAAAAATGAATGAATGAATAAATAGAATTTTTTAAGAATCTAAAATCCAAAATATTTCAGATCCCAAGCACTTCAGATCAGGAATACTCAACTTGTGGGAACCAGCAGTTAGCGTAATGGCTATGTCGCTGGACTCCCACGTAGTTGACAGCGGTTCGTGTCCCAGACCCGGTGGCTTAAAACTCATGCCACGCGCGTGTGTGTGCGTCCCCAAGATCCCAAGAGGAGAATGGAGGAGAAGGGATTGTGGCGTGACCATCCCCCCTGGGGGATGATTTCTCGCTTTCTGTCTCTCTGTCTGTCTCTGTCTGTCTGGCGAGCGCACGCGCCCTATAGCGAAAACCTCTCAAAAAAAAAAAAAAAAAGGAATATCGCTCTTGTATGAGCATGTGAGAAAGTATATAAAGAAGGCCAACCGACTCTCGAGAGTGTTTGGAGAAGGAGCAAATGCCTGTGAGGCAGACCTTGTTAAGAGAAAAAGACCAGCAGTTAGCGTAATGGCTATGTCGCTGGACTCCCACGTAGTCAACCGCAGTTCAAGTCCTGGACCCAGTGGCTTAAACTCACACCGGGCGTCTAGAAAGTGAGAAATCACCCCCCAAGGGGGTAGCCATGCTGCAATCCCTTCTCCTCCATTCTCTTAGAATCCTGGGCACTGTTCAAAGAGTTCAGGTTTGGTTCCCCAGTCCGCTTTTACATGCTGACGGTGGAATTGCTCATGAGCCTGGCTGGCTGGAGGAATGAGGATGGGATTGGGACTTTGTTAAGGGTGCATGTCCTTCTTTCTGTCTCTCACTCTTGAGAAAAAAAAACTTTAAAAAAATCACTACTTGATTTATTAGTTCTTGGGAAATACACTAAGAATTGGGGATGCTACGCTCTCACCCTGCCATAGATCTGTCTTTTGGGCTTCAGTACTAAAACCCTGCCACCCTACATATAAAATGGTCATACTAAAACTAGAGAGTGAGGGACCAGCAGGTAGCATAGAGATTAAGGTGCTGGATCCCACATGGCTGACTGCACAGTTCAAATCCCAGACTTGGCAACTTAAAAATCACACTGAATGTGTGTGTGTGTAGGCCCAAAATCCCAAGAGGAAAATGGAGAAGTGTAGCATGGTCAGTCCCCAAGGGGATGATTTCTCTCTGTCCCTCTCTCTCTCTCTCTATCTCTGGCAAGCCCACGCACCCTATAGCAAACAAACAAAACAAACAAACAAAAAGTAGAGAGTGAGTATCATTAGGATACAACAACATTCTGTTCTCACCGTGCATAAGATCTGCCTTGTAACTGTGCCTGTTTTCCTGCTTGGAGTATATTCCACAGTATTCCTTACTGAGGATGAGAAGGGAAGAAGAGAAAGGTATTTCATAATTAACGATCAAAATCCCTTTTCACAACTTAACTTCCTCAGAAAAGGACACGTGAGAGTGTTGTGCTTGATGTCCAAGTCTAATTGCCCACTGCATACGGAATAGCACAAAATTATCAGAGCCTGAGTCTTCGCCCATTTTCTTTCCTTCCTCAGCAAAGAGCTGTGTAAGTAGTCAGAACAGTTTTAGCAATTATTCCACCCCTCCTGTGCTGAAAACGGTATGTCAGAGCCAATGGGAAGCATGAAGAGACAGAGAGAGAGAAAGAGAGAGCAAGAAATCACCCCCCGGGGAGATGCCCACACTGCAATCCCTTCTCTTCCATTCTCCTCTCAGGATTTTGAACACACACACATGTACCTGGTATGAGTATCAAGTCGCTGGATCTGGGACTTGAACCATAGTCAGCCATGTGGGAATCCAGCATCTTAACCACTATGCCACTTGCTGGCCTAAAGGTTTGGGTTTTTTTTGTTCTTGTTGTTTTTTGTTTGTTTGTTTGTTTTAAGATAAGAAAGAGAACCAGGAAAAGAAAATGTACTAGAACAGTCTCAAGTGGTATTTTTTTTACCCATTTGCTAGATGCCTGTCTGCATTTTCATGTTGTCATACCGGAAAAACAAAACCTTGTTGCAACTAAATAGAGAAATCTCCTCTACCTGTGACTCAGGAGAGAGCCGTCACCCCTCTGCTCTCTCTGCCCAGCCCTTTAATGGAAGTGGAAGGAATCAAACGCCCCTAGAAGTCCATACTGAGTTGCTGGTCACTTCCTTTTACCGGCCACTTAAGAGTTGCTTGGCCAGATTTTTCACAGATTCCTGTGCCTGGTTAGGTTTCATCCATTCAAGAAACAATATTTTGGGGGACCAGCAAGTGGCATAATGATTACATTGCTGGACTCCCACATAGTCGACTGTGGTTCAAGTCCCAGACCCGGCTGCCTAAAACTCAGGCGGGACGTATGTGTGTACGTGACCAAAATCCTGAGGAGAAAGGAGAAGGGATTGTAGCATATCCATCTCCACTGAGGGGTGATTTCTCATTTTCTGTTAATCTGTCTCTCTAGCAAGTGCACACACACTATAGCAAAAAATCCCCCCCAAAAAAGGAAAGAGTATTTCTTAGAATTATTTAATTAATTTATTTATTACTTTTTAAAATTTATTATAGGGCACATGCACTCACCAGAGAGAGACAGAAAGAAAGAGGGAAAGTGAGAAAGCAAGTCACCCGATCCAGATTCGAACCTCAATCAGCCACGTGAGAATCTAGTGCCTTACCACCATGCCACCTGCTGGCCCCAAGAAATAGTTGTTTAACACCCACTGTATACCAAGTACCTTAGTGGGCTGGGATACAGAGGTAAATAGAACAGTCCGCCTCAGGGTTCAGCCCAGGTCCTGTGTCTCTGTGTGGTATGTGACCAGCAGCATCAGCATCCCTGGGAGATTGTTCCAAACGTGTGTTCTCAGGCTCCACCTCACACCCACTGAATCAAAACCTGCATTTTTAGGACTGACCCACTGGCCTAGTGGTTAAGGGGTTCCAGATACCACATAGGTGGCCACATTTAAGTCTGGCCCCAGCAGCTTGAAAAATACACTAGGCATGTATGCATGTGTGCCCCAAATCCTGACAGGATGGAGAAATGGGGGAGAAGGGATTGCAGTGTGGTCACACCCTCTCAGGGGATGCTTTCTCCCTCTCTCTGTCTGTTTGGTAGCCATATGCTCACTCTAGCAAAAAACAAAAAACATGAATTTTTTAGCGACCAGCAAATGGCATAATGTAGTCGACCACAGTTCGAATCCTGGACCCAGCAACTTAAAACTCATGCCAAGCACATATGCATGTATGCCCAGGATCCCAAGAGGAGAACGAAGACGGGATTGCAGCATGGCCATCCCCCCCCCGGGGGGGAGGGGTGATTTCTTGCTTTCTGTCTGTCTCTGGTGAGCACATGCACCCTATAGCAATAATATCTCTCTCAATTTTTTTTTAAACTGCATTTTTAACAAGACACGCATATTGAAGTTTGAGAAGGACTGATCTGTGGGCCATTACTGGTGGGAAAAAAGGGATATTCTTTTGTTTCTTATCTCTTCCATTTGTTCAGCAACTATTTAATGTTCATCTGTCGTAGGTCAGATAGATGAGCTGGGAGCTGGGGGGTGCGGTGGTGAGCTACACAGAGGAGGTCATGATGGCATGAAGTTCACATTCTGGTGGGTGAGAAGAACAGGAAATGAGCAAACACACGTGATAGCTACAGATTGCGAATAGCTCTGTGAAGCAAAGAAACGCTAATATGAAAGAACCAAAATGGGTGGTGACTCAGGATAGTGAGTGTCTTTGGGAATAAGTTATTTCTATTTAAAAATGTAAACACAGAGCCCACAATCAAAAATGTAAAGCTCTGCAAGGCTGACCCACACAGGAAGGCTTCAGGCTCACATTCAGAGACCTCCCTGAAAACACTGGGCACTTGCATGACCGTGATCTGGGGTTGGCTGAGGCTGGGAGTGGATCATGGCACCGAGACCCTGCTGGGGGCTTTTCTCTCTCTCTCTCTCTCTTTTTATCTCTGTCTCAGAAGAAATAAATAATAATTTTTTTTAATGTAGAGCTGACCCTATAGCCTAGTGGTTAAAGGAGTCAGAAGCCACATGGCTGACCTCAGTTGGAATCCTGGTATCTGCAGCTTGAAAGACACATTGGGCGTGTGTGCCCCAAATCCATCTAGATGATAAAATGGAGAAGTGATTGCAGTGTGACTACACCACACCGGAGAGTGTGCACTCTCTCTCTCTCTCTCTCTCTCTCTCTCTTTTAAAAAAATAAAACATAAACACAGTCACTGGTTGTACCTGAAAAGATCCAAAAATTACAACACTTTATCCTTCTGTCCTTTCTCCCCAGTCTCCATCCTCCTGCCTTAGTCCCCAACTCTGAAACCGTAGGTGCCCCCAATCAGGGATGGTCACTCTCATAGCTCAGGCCCATTGAGAAATCTGGACTATGAGCAAGTAAGAATTTTTGAATGCAGACTAGATTATAATTCCCATAAATCAGTTCTCTGTGTTGGCCTCTAGTTAGGGTAAAAAGGCATTGGGGGTATAGAAGAGCTGGTGTCTGGGGTACAGAGTCTATCCTGCTGTCTTCTACATCTTTACAGTCAGGTGCCAGAGAATGTGGATCGCTGAGTGGGAGGGTGGCATGCAAGTACAGATTAGCAATAGAATATATCGTGGCCTTCACCAACCCGCTGGTCAACCAACCAACCACAATAAATTCAGAACTTCTAATCATCTATAAAGCTAACATTGATCAATTTGCAACCAAAGTCAGTGTTAGACTTTATTGAGCCATAAAGTATGTTGTGAGCCTGCATTTATGTTCAACACACATCCAAACCCCCTATAGTTAGGCCACCTGAGGGACAAGCCAAAGAGAGCCAAAGAGGGAATGTAGCTAGACCAGGAAGTGGAGGTTAGGTGTTCAGGTATTGCTCCTCCTGACATTGTGTCACTAATGGTGGCTGTCTTTCTGACCTGTGAACACTTTACCAACTGTCCAACTGTAAATGCCAGTATGGAATATTTAACACAGTAAATCTAAACCACGCATGTACCCACTCTTCCAGTTATCTTCTGCTGCATAACAAATGATTTCAAAGATTAGTTGTTTAAAGCAGCAACCATGTTTATCATATTTCACAATTGCATGGGTCAGGAATTTGGAAAGGGCTGGGCCCTTCTCCGTGTAGCATCAGTGAAAGTCACTTGGTAGCATTTAGCTGGTGACTGAGTGGTCTGGAGGGTCCAAGATGATTTCATTCACATACAGCCCTTGGCAGGGACAGCTGGAAAGCTGATCTGAGCCAGGCCCCTCGCCCGCTCCACACACTGTCAAGGCCTCTCCATGTGATCATTTCAGCAGGGGAATTAGAAATTATTAGTACTTGGGGTCAGATGGGTGCAGTGGTGGTACAACTGGACCCATATGGGGAGGTTCCCAAGTTCAGGTCCTAGGATCTCCCTGAGCATCCTGGGCATGTATGTGCATTCCCACAATCTGGGCCAGCTGAGACCCAGGGACAAGGGTAGATCACAGTATGGGGTCCCTGTTGGGAGTGCCTTTCTCTCTCTTTCTCTGAAGAAATAAATGAATAAACTTGTTTTAAGGTATATATTATTTTTTTAAAAGCAGTTATTTTTTTAGATAATTATTTATCTAATTTTATTTATCCATTCATTTACTTTAATTTGACCAGAGAGAGACACAGAGAAAGAGAGAGAGAGAAAGTGAGAAAGCAAGCCACCAGGTCCAGGACTCTAACTGTGGTCGGCTGTGTGGGAGTGTTCAGCACCTTAACCACCACGCCACCTGTTGGTGCCCAAGGTATATATTATTTTTTATTTTTTTATTTCAATTTTTTATACAATCAATCACATATGTCACTTAGCTTGTAAAGTGAATATTTCAACATGAATGCATTTCTCCCCAGTCCAGTTGGGAATGCTATATATATTATCTTCAACAGATTACAACCCATTTCTTTGTCCCATCAATGTCTTGCCTCTCTATTTTTCTCCTTATTGTCTTTCCTCAGACTCTCCTCCTTCTCCCACCCTCTTCCCTAACTTTTTAAAAAATACCAGCAGGTGGCATGGCAGTACTTGGGGCCAGCAGGTGGTGTGGCAATAAAGGCACTGGACTCCCACATGGCCAACCATGGTTCAATTCCTGGACCTACTGGCTTGAGAAATTATGTTGGATACATGTGCATGCATGCCCTAAATTCTAAGAGGCTAATGGAGGAGAAAGGATTATGGCATGGCATCCCCCCAGGAGGTGATATCTCACTTTCCCTCTGTCTGTCTCTTTCCTGCGAGAGCATGCACTTTATGGTAAAAACCTAAAAATAAATAAGTAAACAATACTCAAAAGATATTCAATATCACCAACAATGGAAGAAATGCAAATCAAAACTACAAGGATCT
>NW_006159735.1:573996-593557 GCF_000334495.1 Tupaia belangeri chinensis
CACATGGCCGACCAGGGT
This sequence comes from Tupaia belangeri chinensis, assembly GCF_000334495.1. Lineage (NCBI taxonomy): Eukaryota > Metazoa > Chordata > Mammalia > Scandentia > Tupaiidae > Tupaia > Tupaia belangeri. The sequence continues at coordinate 574,015 of NW_006159735.1, forward strand.
TCAAGTCCTGGACCTGGTGGCTTGCTTTCACTTTCCCTCTCTCTCTCTCTCTGGTTGAATTGAAATAAGTGAATGAATAAATAAAATTTTTAAAATTTTTAAAAAAAACTATGAGATATCACCTTATACCTTTAGAATGGCTTTTATAAAAAAGAGAATGACAAGTGTTAATGAGATATGAAGAAACTGAAACCCTTGCATGCTGTTATTGAGGTGATAAAATGGCACAGTCACTATGGAAAGCAGTATGCAGATTCCTTAACAAATTTTAAATGGTACAATCATGAAAAGCAGTAATCCCCCTGCAATTGAAAAACAGAATCCAAAGCAATTGAAAACAGAATCCTCAAAGATATTTGCACACCCATGTTCACTGCAGCACTATTCAAAATGCCAAGAGGTAGAAGCAACCCAAATGCCCATTAGCAGACTAGTGTGTAAGCAAAATGTGGCATATACATATACATATATATACATATATATGTGTATATATATATATTTGTATACAGTGAAATATTATTAAGTCATAAAAAAGACGGAAGTCATGTCTTATGCTATAACATGAGTAAACCTTGAGGACATTAGGCCAAATGAAATAAGCCAGTCACAAAATGATAAATACTGTGTGATCCTACTATCTGATTTCCCCACCTAAAATAGTCAAAATCATAGAAACAGAAAGTAAAATAGTAGGGACTTCCAGGGGCTGGAAGAAGGGGTCTGGGGGTATTGTTCAATGACTGTGGAATTCCAGCTTTGCAAGATGGATATCTTCTTCCTAACAATGTGACTATATGTAGCACTACTCAACAGTATACTTAGAAATGGTTAAAGTGGTAAGTTTTATGTTTTGCATTTCTGTTAAGGTCTTTGCAATAGGGCTTGTGTGCTCTCCGGAGAGAGAGACAGTGAGAGGGAAAGTCAGAAATCGTCCCCAGAGGGAGATGGCCATGCTGCAATCCCTTATCCTACACTCTCTTCTCAGTATTTTGCACACTCGTGCACAAGTGCCAGTGTGAGTTTTCAAGTCACGAGGTCCAGGACTCAAAATGTGGCCAGCCATGTGGGAGTCCAGTGCCTTAATCATGACGCCACCTCTTGTCCCCTATGTTTTGTATTTTTTTTACCAATAAAAGGAAAAGAGAAACTGAAAACGGGACTCTTAAAGGCCAGATGCAAGGGAAGCGGGAATGTAGACAGGACCCCTCAATGGGAGGAAAGGGAACCAATCTGTAGCCGTCTTTATTCTGCCACACACCCCGGGGCATACCATGTCAAGAGCTTGTGGGGTACATAATGGTGAGCTGTTCTTTGCAGGGGACTGTACGCTACCTCCCAGGGATGAAAGGTGTCAGAAGTCTCTGTTAGAAGTATGCAGTTTGGGTACCAGCAGATGGCGTAATGATTACATCGCTGGACTCCCATGTAGTCAACAACAGTTCAAGTCCTGGACTCGGTGGTTTAAACTCATGCTGGGCATGTGTGTGCATGTCCAAAATCCCAAGAGGAGAATGGAAAAGAAGGGATTGTGGTGTGGCCATCGCCCCAGGGGGCTATTTCTTGCTTTCTGTCTCTCTGTCTCTCCAGCAATTGCAGGCACCCTATAGCAAAAATCTTCTCCCCCGCAAAAAAAAAAAAAAAAAAAATTAAAAAAAGAAGTGTGCGGTTTGAAAAGATAGGGTAAGAGGAAAATGACCGATCTTGTTTAGCCAATGAGAAAAAGTGGCCTGGAATTCCTCATGTACTCATTTACACAACAAAGATTCAGTAGCCTTTTCTGCCAGAAGCCCGATCCTCCCACAAGGCAGTTTTCTCATTGAGAGAGAGCCTGCCCCCACCCCTGCTACCCCACCCCCACCCTCTCTATCCTGACTGTGGGGGTTCTAAAACCCTAACTGAATAGGTCAAACAGGACCAATCAGCAGACACCAACCACAGGAGACCTTTCAACATCCATAAATACAGAGAAAATTTAACGAAGTAGAATTTAGATGGTCTGGACAATGCAGCCATTATAATGCTGCCCTCGTGAGCGATTCAAATGACAGCTTCGAAAAGGCTTTGCAAAGAGCCCCTTGGAAGTGGAACAGGGGCAACTCACAGCCCATGACGTGTTACAAGGACAAACCCGACTGAACAAAGATCCAAAGCAGCATTGAATGACTTATTTATTCAGTTCTGCTTTGTACAAACCTGGGAGAATGTGACATCTTTTAAATTGCCTCCCCTGATAAGCAATATCCACAGTGCATGGGAAATGTTAGCTAAAGATTTGAAAAGAGCAAAATGTTTTACAAGGCAGCAATTTCGGTGTAGCCACCAAATTCTGCAAACCGCCCTGGTGTCTCAAGTCTTAAGACTAAAAGAGTGATGGAAACATCTGGAGAATAAATTGCTGCCTGTTATCCCCTTCCACCTACTCTCGTCACAAATCTGTTTAGAGAGCCAGCTCTGGGAATGTTGAGGTGGAAGACTTCATTTGTGCATGCCATCTACATCATCATAACAGCATTCTGGTTTTATTCCCCAGCAAAGTGTTTTCCTAATATTATGGGGGCAGTATTTGTGTTTTGAACACCAAAGGAGCAAATATACTGGTTATTTTTAGCCTAGCAGTCAGCAGAACTCACTTGCCCTGGGGTTCCTGTTGCATAGTGGTATCATGATCTAGGAATTTAAAAATACCCTGGTAGCAGTGTCTAAGTGATTCAAGTCCAAGCAAACATTCCCAGTGAGCCTTGTGATGAGCAGCCTGCTCTTATAGGCAGGGCTGGGTCTGGGATGGAGCAAGCTGGGTGCCTTGTATGCAAAAGGTAAGGAGGCGTTCTCCCTAGCTTGCATGGCCTTGCTGGTCAAGTGTCCTTAAACTTTGTATCCTAAGACCTCAAGTGCTTCACCCTAGTCCAAGCCCAACTCACTGGCATCACATCCTCATTCTTTCATTCACTCCTCAACTCCCTACCTACCACTTTTTTTTTCCCCTTTACTCATGATAGAGTTCATGTGTGATCATGTGAAAGAGAGAAACACGATCACACAGGGTCTGGTCATACATGATCTTCTTCCTTCAGTCCTCCAGTCTGCAGAATATTCAGCACTTGCAAGCATGCCTGGCATATTTCAGTCCCATCAGGCTGGTTGGAGATTTGAACCACAGTCACATGTGGAATCCAGCTTCCCTTGAGCAGTGTATTACTGCCATGCCACTGAAGCTGGCCACCAGCTGGTGAGGAGCAGAGTCCCATTGTTGCCAGTAGTCAACAGTAAGAGCACTTTGGGACCAGCAGTTGGCATAATGGCTATGTCGCTGGACTCCCATGTAGCCAATCGTGGTTCGAGTCCTGGATCTGGTGGCTTAAACTCAGGCCAGGCGCATGTCCGTGCATACCTAAGATCCCGAGAGGAGAATGGAGGAGAAGGGATTGTGGTGTGGCTATCCCCCCTGGGGGGTGATTTCTCACTTTCTGTCTCTGTCCCGCCCGGGGGGTGATTTCTCACTTTCTGTCTCTGTCTGACTTTCTGGCAAGTGCACGTACCCTAATACAAAACCTCTTTAAAAAATAATAATAAGAGGACTTTAAGAACAGAGGGTGGAAAAATCAGTGATGAGATTACAGTGTGAGATCCAATAAGAAATCTGGTCATGTGAAGGCCATGGGTAACCCAAGACCAGAGCATATCCAAGAAGGGCTGTTGATGAATGACCTGTCCAGGCCAGGCCCAGAATTGAGGGTGCAGATAGGGATGTGAAGAGAAATCTTGTCCGATTGGCCACAGTGTTCTTTTTTATTTTTTCAATTTTATTTTATTCATTGTCATTATCTTTTTTTTTTTTTAAAGTTGATCAGAGAGAGACAGAAGAGAGGAGAAAAGTGAGAAAGCAAGCTACCAGGTCCAGGACTCAAACCACGGGCAGCTATGTGGGAGTCCAGCCACCTTAACCATCACACCACCTGCCAGCCCCAGCAACAGTATTCTTTTCCTCAGAGGGCTCATGATCTTCCCAGGGAGTTGTCTACAAGGGGCAGACACTTCTTCCCAGGAGTGGGTGTCACTACTCTGGGTGCTGATCTAACTCCTCCAATCTCAATTGCTCCCTTCCCAGCCCACTGGGAGCAGGTCTTACACTGCCTGGGATGCAGCATTAGACACATGTATGAGGGACTTTCAAAAAATTCATGGAGGGGGCCAGCAGGGGCATGGTGATTAAGGTGCTGGGCTCCCACACAGCTGACCATGGTTCAAGTCCCAGACCTGGAGGCTTTCCCTCTCTTTCTCTAGTAAGTGCACATGCCCTATAGCAAATTTTAGAAATAATAATAAGTAAAATAAATAATTTCTGGGGAGAAAAAAGAATGCTAGAGTAGTAGAACCATGGACCTGCAAGTCCAATTCTGGATTCTATCTAGCAGAAACATCTCCATGTCAACCGAGCACAGACCACACTCAAAGCTGGAACTGCGGATCACACTGTAACACCCATAGATTGTGTGTGTTGCTTTTAATAATATCGGAAGAAAGCATTCCTTCTGCAGGGCTTCTGCCAGCATGACTCAATCTCAGAGAATCATTATAGACCAATTGTCATTATGATATGATCGCATTTCAATTATCCCCTGTGCAATCTGGGTACATTAAAGTGTGAGTTTTCTTGCTGAGCAAAGTTCATTAAAATTATGATGTACATAAGGTTTTTTTGTTTTGTTTTGTTTTTTTAAGTATACTGAAGAAACGAGGGGGGTATACTAAAAAAAAAAAAAAAAACCAAAAACCTTTCAAAATGTTTCTCTAACACACTTCCAGAAACCAGTATCTTGTGTTTCACAGCGCTCTGTGATGCAAAACCAAACGGGCTGCTGCTTTTTTTCTTTTCTTTTTTTTTTTTAAAGAATTATTTTATTTAACTTTATTTATTTTTTTATTTGACCACAGAGGGCCAGAGAGTGAGAGAGAGAAAGTGAGAAGGCAAGCTGCCAGGTCTGGGACTTGAACCGCATTCGCCATGTGGGAGTCCAGTACCCTTAACCACTAAGCCACCTGCCAGCCCCTTCTTTTTCATTTGGTAGAGGGCACATACACTCACCAGAGAGAGACAGACGGAGAGAGAGGAAAGTGATTTCTCAACCCATCCTCACAACATGTCAAGCACATTTTTTCCCCTTCAGATTTTCATCATAGGACACATATGCTCAACAGAGAGAGAGAGAGAGAGAAAGCAAGAAATGACACCCCACCAGGGGAGACGGCCACATGGCACTCCCTTCTCCTCCATTCTCTTGGGTTTGGGGGTACACACGCACACACACCCAGTGTGATTTTCAAGCTGTTGCGTTGGGTCTGTAACCACACATCTGGGCATGTGAGATCAAGCACCTCAACCACCATACCACCTTCTGGCTCTGTCAGGCACTCAGAAGACCTGGATAACAGTTCTAAAGTCTATGAAAATCATCCAAACAAGAGGGTTATTTATACTATAAGAGGTCTGCACAAAGTTTATGAAAGAAGTGTGTGATGAAAAGATAATGCATGGTTTTCAATTCTCTTGCACTTTCCACGAACTTAATGAAGCGCCTATGTGTGTGCGGTCTAAGTGTGTTGATTCGGGCAAAGTCCTTAATCTGCGGAAGAAACCAAAAAGCAGCCATCCCTGAGAATTTGTCCTCGAAATAAAAACGTAAAAGGACAAATAGGTATTTATATGCAGAGATGCTCATTATTTATAATAACAAAGAAAGCAGAACCCTCTCTACCTATCTGACAATAGTTGAAAATGCAATACAGAGCATAGACTGGAAAGCAATGAAATGGAATGGGTTGTTAGGCAGCCGTTAGAAACCGTGGCTGATGGCATTGACAGTGGAAAGAGAGAAAATGGTCTTTAACGTGAAATGTTTAAAATGCCATCTCTGTTATAAATTCGACTATATAAAATAAATGTGCATTTACAGAAGGAATAAAAAGAAACATGGGAAGAAGCCAGGCGTGTCAAGGTGTTTTTGTGAGCGATTCCTCTTTAGAACCATTTATCATGTAGCTGTTATAATGTGGAGGGTAAAATAAATATTGCAAAGAAAAGGAAAATACTGGAGTGGAACATTTTCCATGTTAGGAAGAAAGGTCAGTGCTTTTATTTACTTCCTTATTTTCTGTTTGTTCCATATTCTTCCTCGTTCCTTCAAGCAGCCTATAGTCTTGACCCCATGGAGGGAATATGTATGTCTCGGTAATAGAGAGGCTCCCTTGCTGAGAAGTTAGTGCCGCGTTTTTGAAGGAACACAAAATCTCGAACTTTTCAATCTTCTTTAATCAAACCTAACGTGCATTCAAACCTTTTGTTGGTGTGATTTTTTTCTGTGTGGCAAATACTGTGCACAAAAATCTTGATGACGGAAAATGATACATTTTTTTCTTCCCCCCCTTTCTCTCTTTCTTTCCCTTTCTGCAGTTCTGCTAAGCCAATATTCTCTAGAATGAGCACAAACAAATCGAGTAACAGCTAAACAAATCGAATAACAGCTTTTGTATATCAACATCAAGAAGGAAGACATTTCGGAGATCGGAGTCCAGAGATGCGTATGGATAAGAGTGATGCATCACTTGTCAAAACACCTTCTAAATCTAGATCGGCAGAGATGGGAGTGATTTTCTGGAAAAAAGATGTGATCATGGATTAAACACCAGCTCATTGGAAACTATCACTGAAATAAGATCAGATAACATTCATGAAAAGCCACATTCAAGAAATATTTTAAGGAAGAAGAATATAAATGTGCTAGAATTAACATGTAAAATACATATGTACTGAGGTTTGTAAACTGTCCTTTTTTAATCAAACCGAAAACAAAAAAAGCTTTAATCTTTCAACAGTATTTACAAAAAGACAGTTAGTTCTAAATTATTCCTATCTCAATAGCCAAAAGGCTGATCAAGCGTCATTAATTGAGAAAGCCTCTTAGAAAATGCTTCTGAATGTTTTCACAGGAGCCGTGACCTTTCGGTTCTTCGTCTCTACTGTTCATTTGCCTCACTGTGTAATTAGTTACAATCACTCAGTTATTAGAAGATGTGATGCTTCCAACTTTATATGGCGTCTGTGTTCAGTTGAATTTGTCTGTGCAAGTTACTGAGAAAGTGTTTCTGACATATACTATTACTCCGCCAAGCTGTACATTACAGGAAGTACATCTTTACATCATAGGTTCCCAAGCAACATAGATCTCCCTCCTTTCAGGAAACAGCATCAAGGAACTCTGAAAAATATAGAAAGTTCATTTTCACCATGGATGCTCACGTGTAATATATAGGCTGCTATCAAATAAATACTTTTTTTCTAATTCCCCCTAGTATATGCATAGGAATTCAATATTCTTTATAAATAAGTATCCAAAATAGCTCCTGTTCTTTTTCTATTTCTTTGCCATACATGTCATCCGAAATGCATATCCTTTATTTTCCTTACTGACAGGCACTCATTTTTTTTTTTTAAAAGTCATTCTATTAAACTTATTTCTAAGTGATAGTAAGTGGTACTAACAAAATAACTAATAATTTAATAGCCTTAGAAATAACTGACTATATACTTACACAGGTCAAAGAAACTCAATAGGAATAAGTTACCTTTCTGTTTACTAATGTTCTTTGAAAATACACTAATTTATTTTAGTTGGCTGACATTCAGAAGTAGTTACAACTGAGCAGTTGTCTGCAACAATCTTGGGTCCCAGACTTCTCCACCCCCACCCGCCATCACCCTCCCCACATACTCTGCCAAGATCCAACAATGGAGAAGTGCGTAATGCTGAAATGACCAATTGCCTGAGAACGAACAGAAGCTAAAATGTACACACAGGGGTATGCAGTAGAAGCCAACTAGGTTCTACACCTGAGCAAAAAAGATGAGGATATCGAACCCCTTCATTCATAGACTCGAAATTAAGGTCAAATTAGCATATATCACTAGAACATCAGGTAGAGAATGGCACATGAAGTGGCAGAGGCCACAGTTAACTTCTCTTACCCTCTCTCTTAGAACCACAGTTATTTCAGCCGAGTGTTTCTGGTATTAGCCATCTTGTCACCATAAATGGGATTATGTGTCAGATGACTAAACAGTATATTACAAGTCTGCACAAATGAGTAAAACCCAAATTCACAAATGTGGATTTTCTAAAGAACCAAATTAAGGAAATTCTTATCATCTGTAACTAGAGTATTAGATGTTTGGAGGTTATTTGTTGCTTCAAGTATTAGCTCTCCTAATGCATTCAAAACACCCTACTTAACTAAATTTAATTACACACAACTTTTTAAGAATTTGTCTTTTATTTAAAGGGAGGTACCTCTCTATTTTATCTACAATGAAAACAGAAGGTATTGGTGTTCTCAAGTCCATGTCAATTCCAGATTCCATTGGGAGTCCTATATCACTAACCGTGGTGTTAACAAAAATGAAAAAGTACTTCCTATCTACATGCAAATGTTTTTGAAAAGTTTTTGCCATAAAACCTAAGTGTAATTTAGCATACCACAGTGCTCTGAAGATGAGTCATTGACTATGTACCATTTGTATATAAGTAAAACACATGTAAATCACTAAATGTCAATGAAGTATAAGAAGTCTGTTTTTATCTTTTTTAAAAAAGAAAAAGTGACTCCCTTTCTCATTCTGTTCTGTTCTATTGCGTCTAAAAGTTGTGTGTAATTTTTTTAAGGTCCAGGAACTGTAAAGAAATTTGTTGGAATATCTGAATTTCTGTAAAAAAATAAAAATAAAAATAAGATTTTGTTACTTACGAGTCCTTCGTGATGTGGTGCATATTCCCTGCATTCAATTTCTGCCTTGATCCAGTGATCTAGTGACCGACGATGGTTTGAAATAACTATCTTCAGAAAATCTTCTTGCTACTGGATTCCCTGTTTTCCAACAGCAGACATTTATAATAATACAGGGCCCTCAGCGACACAACATGGTTAACAGCTCCAGAGCTTCCTCTAACCAAATATAGACACACCTCAAGTTAAATCTTTATATGCTCAGGGAAATAAAATTGAGAAATAAGTAAATAATGGGTGGCCATCATCCCTCATCATAAGGGAGATGCACATTAAAACCACAATGGGAGCCAGCAGGTGGCTTGGTGGTTAAGGGCGCTGGACTCTTAGATGGTTGATCATGGTTCGAGTCCTAGACCTAGTGGCTTTCTCACTTTCCCTCTCTCTGTCTCTCTCTCACTCTGTCCCTCTCTGGTAAAAATTTTAAAAAATAAAATAAATAAAATAATTATTTAAAAACACACACAATATGATACCACCTAACCCCTGTCAGAATGACAAAGATTAAAAATACAAATAGTGGTAAGTGTTGGCGGGGTTGTGGTAAAAAGGAAACTTTCCTACTATACTGCTGGTGAGAATGTAAATTGGCCCAGTCACTGTGGAAAACAATATGGAGGTTCCTTAAAGACCTACAAATAGAACTACCATATGATCAAGCAATCCCACTCCTGGGTATTTACCCAAAGGACAGGAGAATGCTCAGTCAGAAAAGCACTTGCACATCAATGTTTATGGCAACATTATTCACAATTGCTAATACATGGAACCAACCCAAATGTCCATGATCAGATGAAGGGATTGAAAAAGTGTGGCACGTATACCCTATGGAATACTATTCAGCCGTAAAAAAAAAAAAAAACAACAAGATCCCGGCAGTTGATAGAATGTGGTCAAATATGAAAGATTTACTGTTGAGTGAAGCAAGTCAGGCTATCAAAGAAAGATATTGTATGTCTCCACTTAATATATACTGACTGTCCACACTCTATGGTAGAGATTGAAAGATTGGAGGACTTAAAAGCAGTGAAAATAGTTATGGACACTGGAGACAGTGTGAAAGGAGGGCGGGAGAAGGGAAGAGTGCAGGGAAGGAAATCAGGGAGAAAAAATAGAGAGGTAAGACATTTGTGGGACACAGAAATGGTTTATTACCTGTTGATAATAACATGCATAGTATTCTCAACTGGACTGATCTGCGATGTATTTCATGTTGCATAAATTATCTTTACAAGTCAAATGATGTCTAGCAATCAAATGTTTTTTAAAAGATAAGAATAATTAAAATAAAATTTGAAAAACTATATTGGGTTGTTGTAAAAATTATGATACATTTTTGCATAGGAAAAATATGTCATGACTTTTACAGCAACCAATAGCTAGACTGACCATTAAAACTTGTCCAGAGGGTTCAGCAAGGTGAGGTAGTTAAGGCATTGGATACCCACACGGCAGACCATGACTGAAGTCGCAATCCAGAGGCTTGAAAATCATGCTAAGTAAGTGTGCATGTGTGCCCGAAATTCTGAGAGGAGAATGGAGAAGGGACTGTGTTGTGGCCATCCCCACTGGAGAAGTGATTTCTCACTTTCCCACTCTCTGCCTCTCTTTGTCTCTCTCCAGTGAGCACATCATCCCGTGGGGGAGGGGGAAGGCAGGACCTTGACCCAGAAATATCCAATTGCTCAATCTCCACTTTGCAAATTGAACATCTACCTCTTCCTCAAACATGAGCACCCCTTCTGCAATGCTTCATACAGAATGTATGCTGTCTAGTGGATTCCAATTCTATATCCTCTGTTTACTATGTAACTGTGAACCATCATAAGCCTCAGTGTCCTCATAGCTTTATTGTAAAGATATAAATTAAATTATAGGGTTGTTAAAATTGACAGGTAGGAAATATTCAGTGAATATTAATTCTATCCCCTCCTACTACATGTAAGATATTGAAGGAAGAAAAGAAATATGGTGAAGATAATTACAGGAACATTTAATAAGCAGAGACTGAAATTTTAAATGTGTACAGGGGCCAGGTAGGTAAGTAAATACCAAGCAAACGAGGTTGGGAAAAATAGCAAGAAGCAACTGGAACCAAGGAGCACTGAAGAGCCTAGGTCCTGTATAAAGAAAATAAATGGTCAATACTCAATCCTAATCATTCAAAATATAGGTACTGAGTTCCTACTAAAGGCCAAGAACTGTTCTAAACACTGAAAAGGTAGTGGGCCAGAAGGTGGTGTAGTGGTTAAGGTACTGGACTCTCACATGCCCAACCACAGTTTGCATCCAGGACTCAGAGGCTTGAAACTCATGCTAGACACATGTGTGTGTGCCCAAAATTCCAGGAGAAGAATGAAAGAGAAGGGATTGCAGAGTGGCCATCTATCTGGGGGTGATTTCTTGCTTTCTGTCTCTCTGGCAAGTGCATGTGCCCTATAGCAAAAATCTTTCTTTAAAAAAAAAAAAAAAGGGGGCCAGCAGGGGGTATGATAGTTAAGGCATTGGACTCCCATATGACTGACCACAGTGAGAGTTCTTGACCTGGCAGCTTTAAACTCATGTGTGCGTATGTGCCCAAAATGCCAAGAGGACAGTGGAGGAGATGGGATTCCAGCATGGCCATCCCTGTTGGGGGTGATTTCTCGCTTTCTCTCTCTCTCTCTAGCAAGTACATGCACCCTATAGCAAAAATCTCTAAAAAACTTAAAAATTAAAAAAATAGTAATAAACCAACCAAGGTCCCTGTTCCCATAGGTCTCTTAGGGGAAGACAGTGAATAAACTGAAAAATATCAGCTAATAAATAATAGATTTTCTAGCAAGAATTAAAACAGGATGACGTGAGAGAGAAATGGGAGGCTAGTTAGAGAAGGCCTCTGTGAAAAGACAGCAGTTAAAGTAAGACCTAAATGGTGAGAAGGAGCCAGCCATGAGGGGAAAAAAAGAAGAGAACGTGCCAGGCAGGAGAAGGCACCAGCGTAAGGGCTCTAAGCCAGAATGAACTCAACATGCTTGACGATCAGCCAAGTGGCACAGGGAGTCGCGTGGACTGAGCCAGAAATGAGCTGCAACAGAAAGCTCTTGGAGGTCTTAAGCAGGCAAGTGATGCAAACTATTTTACATTTTTAAAAGATTACCCTTGGCTTCAGCTTCTAGCAGTATGAACTAGATATTCTGAAGGTCTCCTGCAGATAAATTACAATGAGCTTATTTTTAAGACACAGCTTAGCTTGCAAGAAAGTAAGAGAAACCCCAAAGGCATTTACAAAAAAGAGAGTGAACTGAAACCTGAGTATGAAGTGTAAGCAAATGCAAAAAACTGGGGTTGCCTGAAGGTAAATCCATACAAAAGAGTTGAAATTGGAAGACTAAGCCCTGGGCCATATGAAGTTGGGTAAACTGCATCTGAAATTCCTACCCTTAGCCAGGTCACTTGAAGACGGCTACAACCTTAAGCAAGAATAGTCCAGGAAACATCCTCATTCTAGTAAAAGACACCTACCAAGAGCTCTATACACATTGGCTTTACGTGAAAAGTAACAGCAAAAGTCATCCCCTGAAATTGATAACTATAGGCATGCCCCCTTCAAGTCTGGAATTCAGTCTTAGACTCACCATATGGGAAAAAAAAACTCCAAAGAACAACAAGAAAATTAATGGACCTGCCAGGCCCTTTGTTGCAGTACGTTACAAACACCTTGTCTGGAGGAAAGCCTGTTTAACATAGTTCTTACCAATTAAGCTGAACAGAGCATGCACTCCTGATTTTAAAATTACTAAATATACAAGGGGAGGGGCATACAATAATATGGTGATAAAGCACAATGCTCTGTGAGGCAATCTTACATGGGAACATTCCCAGTTCAAGTCTAGAGATCTCCCCAGACAGACACTTGCCCATGATCTAGGGCTGACTGAAGGCTGGGAATGGGTCACAATGTCAGCACCATGCGGGAGATGCTGTCCCTCAGTCTCTTTCTATGTCTCTCTCTCTCACTCATGGAAGAAACAAACTTTGAAAAAAAAAATCACTAAATACATAATAAATAAACCATAAAAGATAATAAGCAGAATCGCTAACATCAGATTTGTTGGCCCACGGATTTTAGATAGTGGGATTACAGACATTACAACATGCGAAATAATCATGATGCATTCTTTTTTTAACAATTATTTTATTTAACTTTATTTATTTATTTATTTTTACTTGACCAGAGTGGGACAAAGTGTGAGAGAGAGAAAGTGACATGGCCACGCTGCAGTGCCTTCTCCTCCATTCTCCTCTCAGGATTTTGGGCAGGTACACACACGTGCTTAGCATGAGTTTTAAGCTACCAGGTTCAGAACTCAAATTACGGTCAACTCTATGGAAGTCCAGCGATCTGCTAGTCCCTGTACGTCAGTTTCTGTTTTAAGAACATTTAACAGTGAGGTACAAATGGACAGCCTCCCTGAAATAAAACTTTAATCCTCTCACCTAGTTAGGGTACACAGTAAATTGTTAAAATTCATCCTGTGAGGGGGCTGAAGTGGTAGCTCAGCAGTAACACTAATGGACGCATGTGGGAGAGGTACTGGGTTTGCATCCTGGAACCTCCCTGAGCCTGCTGGGCACAAGCATGTGTGCCTATGATCCTGGCCAGCTGAGACTGGGGGTGGATAACAATAGGGGACTCTTGAGGATGCTTCTCACTCTCTCTGAAGAAATAAAGTAAGTAAACTAAACATAATTTTAAAATTTTAAAAATCATCTGATAAGAGCTAAACCCTGGTTAACTCTAAGTAAATGCATTTGTCTCACCTTTCAAATGCTACTGTCCACCCTCTCAAAGAAAAAAACTGGAAATTCCTTTATTTTTTTTAATGTGTTAAAATATTTATATAAATAAAGGACATTTATATATTTTTTTAAATTTACATGGGACTTATTATCCCCCAGGGAATGCTAAAGTGTCAACACAGATTTGAAACTAACTCTTCTATGAGTATCACTAGAAGTGAGATAAACACAGATTATACCGACAACCTCTAAATAACGTCATGTCATCAGCATATAGACAACCCTTGAGTTAGAAGTACCTCACAGAAGAAAGCATGAGATAATTACATTCCCCAAATCAGATTGGTTCACATCAGAAACCTAATGCTAACCTTATTTTGACACTTTTTTTTTGAGAGAGATTTTCACTGTAGGGCGCGTGCGCTCGCCAGACAGACAGAGAGAGACATAGAGACAGAAAGCGAGAAATCACCCCCCAGGGGGGATGGTCACACCACTGTGAAAAGACAGCAGTTAAAGTAAGACCTAAATGGTGAGAAGGAGCCAGCCATGAGGGGAAAAAAAGAAGAGAACGTGCCAGGCAGGAGAAGGCACCAGCGTAAGGGCTCTAAGCCAGAATGAACTCAACATGCTTGACGATCAGCCAAGTGGCACAGGGAGTCGCGTGGACTGAGCCAGAAATGAGCTGCAACAGAAAGCTCTTGGAGGTCTTAAGCAGGCAAGTGATGCAAACTATTTTACATTTTTAAAAGATTACCCTTGGCTTCAGCTTCTAGCAGTATGAACTAGATATTCTGAAGGTCTCCTGCAGATAAATTACAATGAGCTTATTTTTAAGACACAGCTTAGCTTGCAAGAAAGTAAGAGAAACCCCAAAGGCATTTACAAAAAAGAGAGTGAACTGAAACCTGAGTATGAAGTGTAAGCAAATGCAAAAAACTGGGGTTGCCTGAAGGTAAATCCATACAAAAGAGTTGAAATTGGAAGACTAAGCCCTGGGCCATATGAAGTTGGGTAAACTGCATCTGAAATTCCTACCCTTAGCCAGGTCACTTGAAGACGGCTACAACCTTAAGCAAGAATAGTCCAGGAAACATCCTCATTCTAGTAAAAGACACCTACCAAGAGCTCTATACACATTGGCTTTACGTGAAAAGTAACAGCAAAAGTCATCCCCTGAAATTGATAACTATAGGCATGCCCCCTTCAAGTCTGGAATTCAGTCTTAGACTCACCATATGGGAAAAAAAAACTCCAAAGAACAACAAGAAAATTAATGGACCTGCCAGGCCCTTTGTTGCAGTACGTTACAAACACCTTGTCTGGAGGAAAGCCTGTTTAACATAGTTCTTACCAATTAAGCTGAACAGAGCATGCACTCCTGATTTTAAAATTACTAAATATACAAGGGGAGGGGCATACAATAATATGGTGATAAAGCACAATGCTCTGTGAGGCAATCTTACATGGGAACATTCCCAGTTCAAGTCTAGAGATCTCCCCAGACAGACACTTGCCCATGATCTAGGGCTGACTGAAGGCTGGGAATGGGTCACAATGTCAGCACCATGCGGGAGATGCTGTCCCTCAGTCTCTTTCTATGTCTCTCTCTCTCACTCATGGAAGAAACAAACTTTGAAAAAAAAAATCACTAAATACATAATAAATAAACCATAAAAGATAATAAGCAGAATCGCTAACATCAGATTTGTTGGCCCACGGATTTTAGATAGTGGGATTACAGACATTACAACATGCGAAATAATCATGATGCATTCTTTTTTTAACAATTATTTTATTTAACTTTATTTATTTATTTATTTTTACTTGACCAGAGTGGGACAAAGTGTGAGAGAGAGAAAGTGACATGGCCACGCTGCAGTGCCTTCTCCTCCATTCTCCTCTCAGGATTTTGGGCAGGTACACACACGTGCTTAGCATGAGTTTTAAGCTACCAGGTTCAGGACTCAAATCACGGTCAACTCTATGGAAGTCCAGCGATCTGCTAGTCCCTGTACGTCAGTTTCTGTTTTAAGAACATTTAACAGTGAGGTACAAATGGACAGCCTCCCTGAAATAAAACTTTAATCCTCTCACCTAGTTAGGGTACACAGTAAATTGTTAAAATTCATCCTGTGAGGGGGCTGAAGTGGTAGCTCAGCAGTAACACTAATGGACGCATGTGGGAGAGGTACTGGGTTTGCATCCTGGAACCTCCCTGAGCCCGCTGGGCACAAGCATGTGTGCCTATGATCCTGGCCAGCTGAGACTGGGGGTGGATAACAATAGGGGACTCTTGAGGATGCTTCTCACTCTCTCTGAAGAAATAAAGTAAGTAAACTAAACATAATTTTAAAATTTTAAAAATCATCTGATAAGAGCTAAACCCTGGTTAACTCTAAGTAAATGCATTTGTCTCACCTTTCAAATGCTACTGTCCACCCTCTCAAAGAAAAAAACTGGAAATTCCTTTATTTTTTTTAATGTGTTAAAATATTTATATAAATAAAGGACATTTATATATTTTTTTAAATTTACATGGGACTTATTATCCCCCAGGGAATGCTAAAGTGTCAACACAGATTTGAAACTAACTCTTCTATGAGTATCACTAGAAGTGAGATAAACACAGATTATACCGACAACCTCTAAATAACGTCATGTCATCAGCATATAGACAACCCTTGAGTTAGAAGTACCTCACAGAAGAAAGCATGAGATAATTACATTCCCCAAATCAGATTGGTTCACATCAGAAACCTAATGCTAACCTTATTTTGACACTTTTTTTTTGAGAGAGATTTTCACTGTAGGGCGCGTGCGCTCGCCAGACAGACAGAGAGAGACATAGAGACAGAAAGCGAGAAATCACCCCCCAGGGGGGATGGTCACACCAAACATAGTTCTTACCAATTAAGCTGAACAGAGCATGCACTCCTGATTTTAAAATTACTAAATATACAAGGGGAGGGGCATACAATAATATGGTGATAAAGCACAATGCTCTGTGAGGCAATCTTACATGGGAACATTCCCAGTTCAAGTCTAGAGATCTCCCCAGACAGACACTTGCCCATGATCTAGGGCTGACTGAAGGCTGGGAATGGGTCACAATGTCAGCACCATGCGGGAGATGCTGTCCCTCAGTCTCTTTCTATGTCTCTCTCTCTCACTCATGGAAGAAACAAACTTTGAAAAAAAAAATCACTAAATACATAATAAATAAACCATAAAAGATAATAAGCAGAATCGCTAACATCAGATTTGTTGGCCCACGGATTTTAGATAGTGGGATTACAGACATTACAACATGCGAAATAATCATGATGCATTCTTTTTTTAACAATTATTTTATTTAACTTTATTTATTTATTTATTTTTACTTGACCAGAGTGGGACAAAGTGTGAGAGAGAGAAAGTGACATGGCCACGCTGCAGTGCCTTCTCCTCCATTCTCCTCTCAGGATTTTGGGCAGGTACACACACGTGCTTAGCATGAGTTTTAAGCTACCAGGTTCAGAACTCAAATTACGGTCAACTCTATGGAAGTCCAGCGATCTGCTAGTCCCTGTACGTCAGTTTCTGTTTTAAGAACATTTAACAGTGAGGTACAAATGGACAGCCTCCCTGAAATAAAACTTTAATCCTCTCACCTAGTTAGGGTACACAGTAAATTGTTAAAATTCATCCTGTGAGGGGGCTGAAGTGGTAGCTCAGCAGTAACACTAATGGACGCATGTGGGAGAGGTACTGGGTTTGCATCCTGGAACCTCCCTGAGCCTGCTGGGCACAAGCATGTGTGCCTATGATCCTGGCCAGCTGAGACTGGGGGTGGATAACAATAGGGGACTCTTGAGGATGCTTCTCACTCTCTCTGAAGAAATAAAGTAAGTAAACTAAACATAATTTTAAAATTTTAAAAATCATCTGATAAGAGCTAAACCCTGGTTAACTCTAAGTAAATGCATTTGTCTCACCTTTCAAATGCTACTGTCCACCCTCTCAAAGAAAAAAACTGGAAATTCCTTTATTTTTTTTAATGTGTTAAAATATTTATATAAATAAAGGACATTTATATATTTTTTTAAATTTACATGGGACTTATTATCCCCCAGGGAATGCTAAAGTGTCAACACAGATTTGAAACTAACTCTTCTATGAGTATCACTAGAAGTGAGATAAACACAGATTATACCGACAACCTCTAAATAACGTCATGTCATCAGCATATAGACAACCCTTGAGTTAGAAGTACCTCACAGAAGAAAGCATGAGATAATTACATTCCCCAAATCAGATTGGTTCACATCAGAAACCTAATGCTAACCTTATTTTGACACTTTTTTTTTTAGAGAGATTTTCACTGTAGGGCGCGTGCGCTCGCCAGACAGACAGAGAGAGACATAGAGACAGAAAGCGAGAAATCACCCCCCAGGGGGGATGGTCACACCACAATCCCTTCTCCACCATTCTCCTCTCGGGATCTTGGGCACGCACACAAACGCGCCTGGCGTGAGTTTTAAGCCACCGGGTCCAGGACACGAACCGCGGTCCACTACATGGGAGTCCAGCGACATAGCCATTATGCTAACTGCTGGTTCCCAACACTTTTTTTTAAAAAAAAGATCCAGTATTAAAAGAATAAACTTCTCTGGGCAAGAAAAAAATAATTCTGACATATAAAAGGTAACATATATTGACAAAACAATGTAGTTTCAAATATGCAGTCACCATAATATATGATCATTATATGAAATAATCACCCAGCTAGTAACAATGGAAATTTTTAGTTCAACTGCTTTTCTTTTGCTATAAAGAAAAATATAATGACTAGCTTCAAATTGCTCTTTAGTAGTGTGAGTTTTATGATGTTCAAGAAAATAAAGATAATATGAACCTAAAATGATTTATTTATCAAAGTTACAATAAAATACATTTACATGTACACAAAGTTGCAAAACGAAGCTGTTTTCAGTAAAAATACCAGATAAGATATATTTTTCAAAGAAATATTTTATTTAACTTTATCCATTTATTTATTTATTTTAGTTTGACAAGAGAGGGATAGAGTGAGAGAAGGTGAGAGAGAGGGAAAGTGAGAAAGTAAGCCGCCAGGTCCGGGACATGAACCGTAGTTAGCCATGTGGGAGTCCAGTGCCCTTCACCACCACGCCAGACAAGATACACTTAATGACTTCTGTTCTGTGTTAAAGTCACCTTATTGAAGTCAATAGCTGTACATCTAGGAAATTTACCAATGGAGCTCTCTTCCACTGGTGTGTTTATTATCATTTGTCCCATGTGAGGATCTCTTCCATTTTGGTGATTGGCTTAAATGGCAATCTCTATCATGAATGTATGAGTTGCCTTCTTATGATTATTAGTTAAGGGAAACTTTGTGAATCCAACCACTTGGTTCCAGCAATTCAAGATGCCAAATTTCTTAAAGGTTGTGCAACTTATTCCCTACTCTGATTGAGATCTTGCTTGGAGTATAGCTTTCATCAGATTTGTAGTCTGCATAAATACATAATGTCTGTACTGTTGTTTTTCTTATGCAGGAAACAATTGCATAGATGGTGACCCCAAGGCAGTTGCAACCCCATGCTCATTCAACCCCATGCTCATTCTGTCTTCCACCACTCCCCAAAGCACAAAGAAGCATTTCATTATCTCAACCACAAGTCAATCAGCCCAGGGCAGAGATGTTAAACCAACTCATTCTATCTTACCAAATTAGTTAAACACTGGATTTTTCTCTAGGTCTAAAAGAACTTCCCTAAGGACTAGATTGACAGATATATATATATATATACATCCTTTTTTTTGAGAGAGAGAGATTTTTGCTATAAGGAACGTGTACTCACCAGAAAGACAGAGAGAGACAGAGAGACAGAAAGGGAGCAATCACCTCCCAGGAAGGATG
>NW_006159735.1:593606-620316 GCF_000334495.1 Tupaia belangeri chinensis
GCGCACACACACACACACACACACACACACACACACACCCCGAATTTGAGCCACCGGGGTCCAGGACTCAAACCACAGTTGACTACATGGGAGTCCAGAGACATAGCCATTACACCAACTGCTGGTCCCTGACAGCTATATTTTCAATTATGGGCTGAAGACTGAGTCTTAGCCAAACCAAGCTGGAAAACTAAAGGAATCCTGAAAGTGTGTGGATGTGCTGTTACCTTGCTAATGTGAAGTTTCTCAAGCCAATACAGTTACTTAATTTTGGTAGGGACCAGCAGATGGCGTAATGGTTACATCGCTGGACTCCCACTAGTTGACAATGATTTGAGTCCTGGACCTAGCAGCTTAAAACTCACACCAGGTATGTGTGTGTGTCCAAAATTTCGGGAGGAGAATGGAAGTGTGGCCATTTCCCCCACTCCCCCACCCCCAGGGGGAGTTGTGATTTCTCGCTTTCTGTCTCTCTGTCTCTCCGGCAAGTACACATGCCCTGTAGCAAAAAAAATCTCTCTTACGAAAAAAAAAAAAAGAGAGAGACCAGCAGTTAGCATAATGGCTATGCCACTGGACATGTAGTCGACCGCGGTTCAAGTCCCCGACCCAGTGGCTTAAAACTCACACCAGGCGTGTGAGCGTGCGTGCCCAAAATCCTGAGAGGAGAATGGAGGAGAAGGGATTGCGGCCATCCTCCCTGGGGGGTGATTTCTCGCTTTCTGTCTTTCTGTCTCTCTGTTTCTCTCTGTCTTTCTGGCGAGCGCATGCTCCCTATAGTAAAAAACTCTCCAACAAAAAAACAAAAAAAAAAAACTTTTTTCTTCCAGGGCCAGCATGGTGGTTAAGGTGTTGGACTCCCACCACTAAGCATGTGTGTGTGCGTGCTCAAAATCTCAGAAGGAGAATGGAGGAAAGGGTTTACAACATGGACATCCCCCTGGGGGGTGATTTCTCAGTTTTCCTCTCACTGTCTCTCTGTTTCTCCAGCAAGCACACATGCCCTATGCTAAAAACTTAGAAACAGAAAGAAACTTTGGCCTCCTCCAAAGCAAGAATTTTTAAAATTTTAGGAACGACTATCTTTACACTTGTCATGTCTTCTGCTTTAACAAAGCTTTTGAATTCTCTAGTTGATTAAAATCCATTCTGAATTAAATACAGTTGCCCTGATCATGTCAAAATGATGAAGTTGCTTTCTTGGAGTTTAATATAGTTTGAAAGCAGCTGGATTTTCTTAAACATTGAATTATACTGCCATCTAGTGGGATATTTTATTACAAATTTTGACAAGCTACAGTGAGTGCATTTTTGTAGGTTCACTGAATTGCTCTTAAGAATATTGTAGTACTACAGTTTATATGTTTATATTTGTAAATATGTAGAAAACAATAGCTCCTCACACAACAAACAATGTCCTCTCATACCTTACAGACCAAGAAACAAATTTTCAACCTAAAAACGAAAGGGGCTCCCAACAGAGAGCCTCTTAAACTGCAGACATTAGCAAGCTCCTTACATTAGCTTTCTCACTTAGATCTTTGGTTTTTACATAATTACTCCCACATAAACAGTTTATTTCTCCTAGGTGAATAAATCCAATCTTGACTGAGAAGTTTAACAGCCATCCATTTGAAAAGACAGAACTGCGTGAAAGTTAAGTGTACAGGAGCTAGCATGTCGCCCAGCTCAAAACCTGTGATCAGGATGCTCTTGGGCCGGTTGTGTAACTTCTCCATGCTTCAGTTTTCTGATCTGTAAAATAGAGATAATTATAAAACCTACATCATAGAGTAATTTAAGAGATGCTATTCTTAGCATAGACTAGCACAAGGCTTAAGAAAAAAAAAAAAACTCAGTAGAATTAGAAGGTACCATTACGCCAGTTGATCACGGTGAGCTTCAGGATGCTGGGCAACCTCCCTGTCCCATTTTATTTATTGAGTTTCTTTCTTTCTAGAGAGAGAACCACCTCAAGAAGATCTCATGCCATGGTGATGTCCCCATCCTCTCCTGGCAAGCCAGGATCCCTAGCACATGTGTGCCCACCTGGCATGTGCAAGGTTATCCAGGAACAAACCCAGATCTTCTGCATGGCCTCCGACATTGAACATGGTGCTGTTGTGGCTCAGTCTCTCTGTCCCATTTCCCTAGAAAATAAATCTTGAGGTACGATGAGGCCAAAGTTAGGTCTCTGAACACTAGAATTACTATGCGATCCATCAATTCTACTTGTAAGCAAAAACTCCAAAGAATTAAAACAAATATTTGTATACCAGTGTTCACAATAGTATTACTCATGATAGCTGAAAGGTGAAAATAACCTAATTTCACTGACGTGAGAATGGAAAAAAAAAATAGGTACTTACAATGAACTGTTATTCAGCCTTAGCAAAAAGTGAAATTTCAATACATGTTGTGACACAGATGAACCTTGGAAACCTTACACTAAGTGAAAAAGGTCAGACACAGAAAGACAAATAGTGTATGATTCCTGGGACCAGCAGTTAGCGTAATAGCTATGTTGTTGGACTCCCACGTAGTCGACCACGGTTCGTGTCCCGGACCCGGTGGCTTAAAACTCACGCTGGGCGTGTGTGCGTGCATACCCAAGATCCCGAGAGGAGAATGGAGGAGAAGGGATTGCAGCGTGGCTATCCCCACTGGGGGGTGATTTCTCACTTTCTGTCTCTCTGTCTCTCTCTGGAGAGCACATGTGCCCTATAGAAAAAAACCTCTCCAAAAAAAAAAAAAAGTGTATGATTCCTCCTATAGGATAAATTTTTATAAAGTTTATGGAAAACGTCTGTTATGAACAATGATAGGGACTTCAATTTTTTATATCAAAATAAACTCCTAATAAATTCCGTTCCAAAAATTCCACATTCTGAAAAATAAATATTATCTCTTTAAAACTTTTTTTAGAATTATTCAACATTATTTATCATTGTTAACATTGTTTATTATCATTCCTATTCAATTTGATGAAAGAGAGACAAAGAGAGGGAGAGTGAGAAAGCAAGCCTCCCCATCTGGGATTCAATCCACAATCAGTCATGTAGGAGTCCAATGCCCCAACCACCATGTCACCTGCCAGTCCCAAAACCTTTTTTTTTTTTTTTTAATTTCCAGAGGGTGTGTGTACTCAGCAGAGAGAGAGAGAAAGCACCCCCAGTGGGGCTATTGCTGCAGTCCCCTTTCCTCCATTCTTTGTCAGGATTTTGAGTATGCACATACACACACCCAGCATGTTTATCAAGCTGCCAGGCCGGAATGTGAACCACAGTCAACTTTGAGAGATCTGGCTCTTTATCCACAGTGCTGAGCTGCTGTTCAAAAGGGCTGCCACCACTAACATTTTATTTTATAATTTTATTTTTAGGTTTTTGATATAGAGCGCATGTGCTCACCAGAGCGACACAGAGAGGGAAAGTTTGAAAACACCTCCCCCACTCCTTCCCTGGGAGATGACCATGCCTCAATCCCTTCTCCTCTATTCTCTTCTTGGGATTTTAGGCATACACACACATGGACCTGGCATGATTTTCAAGCCACCAGGTCTGGGACTCAAACCGTAGTTGGCCACGTGGGATCCTGGATATCCTCACCCACACCCAGTGTGTCTGCAGGCCAACCCGAGGATCCAAATCCATGATCTGCCATTTGGCTTCCAGCACTGTGGTCCAGCACACCACAGACTACGCCCTGTAGGTGGGCCCTCCACAAACCCTTGAAGCCCCCTCAGATGACTCAGAATACCTAGAGTAGTAGTCAATTCACAGGGACAGAAAGTAGTGACAGAACCACAGTTACCAGGGGCCAAAAGAATGGTATGGGGAGTTCAAGTTTCATGGAAGCAGAATTTCAGTTTGGAGCCATGAAGAATTCTGGATATGGATAGTGGTGAGGGTTAAATGATAATATGAATGTACTTAATGCCACTGAATTATACTCATATTTTTTTAAGAGTGAGACAGTGGCACAGTGGTAATGCAATACTCTGAGGCTGACCCATGTGGGAAGGTTCCAGATTCACATTTGAATGTGCCAGGACACGAGTCCATTATCCAGGGTTGGCTGGCTCTCTGTCTCTCTCACTTATTGAAAAAAGGGAAGAACTTTTGAATGAGGAAAAGATTATAATGGTAAGTTTTGTGTGGTGTATATTTAACCACAAATTAAAATAAAAATCAAAAACAGTTGGCATTAGGGTCCCATATTCCTAATCCCCACATACTGACTGGGCAGCCCATGGGCATTTTCAGGGTCATAGCCAGGATGTGCCAGGAACTCAAAGAAGGCCTTCTGAACACCCCACCCCGACATACGTGCATGCACGCACACACACACAATTACCGTGTTCGTATTACCTTCTGACACTTAGAGGAAGAAGAGGCAGCACCCTGTTATCCTAGAAAACATCAGGATGTGAGCAACTGCTGCTCTTTGACTCCAGCCTGGACCCTTACTTTCTCCTGTGGCTGTCTCAGCCTGGTATATCCAAAGTTATCGTTGAAAAAGAAGGGAAATGGGGACAAGCAGTTGGCGTAATGGCTGTGTTGCTGGACTCCCATGTAGTCGACCATGGTCCGAGTCTTGGACCCAGTGGCTTAAAACTCAGCTGGAAAACACAAGGCTGGAGGCTGGAATCACTGGATAGCTCTCCACTCACATGTCTCACAACTGATGCCAAGCTATTGACTAAGGGTCATTTGGAACACCCACACACGGCCTTCTTGTGTGGCCTGGGCTACCTTGCAACATGGTGGCTAGGGTCAAAGGTCAAGCATGCCAACACAGAGAACCAGTGAAAACCATATTGCGTTTTAAGACGCCACCCTAGAAATCTTGCAGCATCACATTAAGCATATTTCACTGCTTTGTACAGTTACAAAAATCTGCCTAAATTTTTTCCAAGGGGAGGGGAAATAAGCAATGTGGGAAGAATATATAGGATGTGGTACTTACATAAGGGGTTCTTTGAAAGGTTCACATAAAATGAGAATTATGAAAAGCACTGCATAGGTTTGAAAAAAATTTTGCACCAAAATAAACTTGTATTTTAACTCCATTTTTCCATGAACGTTTTGAAGCCCCCTCAAGTATTATCATAGTTATCTTTGAAATATGATTTGCCACATTGTGTTTTATATCAGTTTATCTTCACTCTTCCCCCCCAAAATCTCACAAGGTAAATATTATTAGCCTTCTTTTTAAAAAGAGAAACTAAGGCTGAGAAAGGAGAAGTAACCTTCCAGTCACATACCTAATAAGTGGCAGAATAGAGACTCTGATTCCAGAGTCTGAGTTCTTAACTCCCAAGCTGCTCTTGGTAGGATATATTGCTTATTCAAAAAGGAAGCAGTGGAAATTCAGGTTTCAAGTCTGTTTAAGAATATGCACAAGATGGGGACCAGCAGGTGGCATGGCGGCTAAGGCGCTGGACACTCCCACATGGCTGACCACGGTTTGAGTCCTGAACCTGGCGGCTTGCTTTCTCACTTTTCCTCTCGCACTATCTCTCTCTTCTGTCTCTGGTCAAATTAAAATAAACAAATGAATAAATAAAATTAAATAAAAAATAATTCTTTTAAAAAAATATGCACAAGATCTTAAAGAAAAACGTTCCTTATTACGGAAGTGTTGGGTTCTCTGCTCCTTCTTTCTTTTTTTAAGAGATTTTCGCCTTAGGATGCGTGTGCTTGCTGGAAGGAGAGAGAAAGAGACAGTCAGAGGAAAAATGAGAAATCACACCCAGGGGGGATAGCCACGCTGCAATCCCTTCTCCTCCATTCTCCTCCTGGGATCTTGGGCATGCACCCACCTATCCCTGGCATAGTTTTAAGCCATCAGATCTGGAACTTGAAACGTGGTCGGCCATGTGGGAGTCCAGTGAGGTCATCGCCACACCATCTGCTGGCCATCCTGCTCCTTCTTTACTC
Organism: Tupaia belangeri chinensis; assembly: GCF_000334495.1. Classification (NCBI taxonomy): domain Eukaryota; kingdom Metazoa; phylum Chordata; class Mammalia; order Scandentia; family Tupaiidae; genus Tupaia; species Tupaia belangeri. The sequence continues at coordinate 599,549 of NW_006159735.1, forward strand.
AGGCCTGAAGCTTCAGGAACAGACTGCATAGAAATAATATGTCAGGGGGCCAGCAGGTGGGGTAGTGGTTAAGACACTGGACTCACATGGTCGACCTCTGTTCAAGTCCTGGGCCCAGTGGCTTGAAACTCACACCGGATACATGTGCATATGTGCCCAAAATCTTGAGATGAGAATGGAGGGAAAGGGATTGTGGCATGGTCATCCCCTCAGAGAGTGATTTCTCACTTTCTGTCTCTCTGTCTCTGTCTCTCCAGTGAGTACACACACCATATAGCAAAAATCTCTTAAAAAAAAAAAAAAAAGACAAATAGTATGTCAGGCTGGACAGCACCACATACAAACCCAGCCCAGAGTGGACACCAGTGAATTCATATGGCCCCAAAGAATAAGCTCAAGAGTCCCTACAAAATAGCCAGCACACTTACGTAAGGAGTTGCCACCACTTGAATCTTGCCTAACTAACTCCAAAATCAGCCCAACAATTTGGGATAGCCAATTCAAGCTGAGCCCCTCAATGATCCCCACCTTCCGATATTTATACACTTGTGTAATCTTCTCCCACATGCTACCAAGGTTGCTCTATGCGACCAATAGCATATGAGGTAAGTGACGGTGTGTCACTTCCAGTATGTGGTTTTAAAATACTGTGACTTCCTTTTTTTAACTATTTAATTTTTTCATTTATTATAACTATTATTCTCCTATTTGTTACACAACACATGCACTCACTAGAGAGAGACAGAGAGAGAAAGGGAAAGTGAGAAAGCAAACACCAGGTTCAGGACTCAAACCACAGTCAGCCAAGTGGGAGTTCAGCACCAACCACCATACCATCTGCTGGCCCCAATACTGTGACTTTCATCATGGGTTCTTTCCCTCTCTCATCATCCATAAATCAACTGCCATGTTGTGAGGACATTCTGGAGGCCTAAGGAAAGGCCTATGTAGCAAGGAACTGGGACCTCTAGCCAACAGCCAACAAGGAACTGAGGCCTGCCAATAACCACTGGGCTGTTTGCAGGCAGATTCTCCAGCCCCCGTGAAGCTTTGAGTTGACCGCAGGGGAGCAGCTCACCTTGTGAGAGATGGCATCAGAACTCAGCTAAGTCGTTCCTAGACTCCACTCTCAGGATAAGTGTGTTTATTATTCCAAACTGCTAACTTTAGGCGAAATCTGTTACATGATAGTAGATAAATAGAGTACCAAATAAGAAAAATGATTATGATCTGTGAAGTAGAAAGATCTGGGGCTTGGGAGACCAGCACACTGCATTTAAATCCTGGTTCCACTGGGTAAATAGCATGACCTCTAAGCAAAAGTGGAAATGATAACACAGCCTCAAGGTTAGGTGAGGATCAAAGAAAACAAGTTAGAACAGAGAATGCGTTAGGTGAGGATCAGAGAAAACAAGTTAGAACACAGAAAACAAGTTAGAACACAGAAAGCTGTGCTTTCTCTGATTTCAATTATCTGCAATCAACAGCAGTTCAGAAAATAGATGAGAAGCTATTTGGGGGCCAGCCCTCAAAATGGCCTAATGATTAAGAGAGTCAAATCTTTTTCTTTTTAAAGAATTAATTTATTTTAACTTTATTTATTTATTTTAATATGATCACAGGACAGAGTGTGAGAGACCGAGAGAGGGACTGTGAGAAAGCATGCCACCAGGTCCAGGACTTGAACCATGGTCAGCCATGTGGAGGTCCAGCGCCCTTAACCACCATACCACCTGCCAGCCCCAAGAGAGTCAAATCTTACATAGGTGACCACACAGTTCAAATCCTGGCCCCAGTGGCTTAAAAACCCACCAGTCACACATGCTGAGCACCTCAAATCCTAATGGAATAGAGAAGGGATTGAGATGTGAGCATGCCCCACTGGGGAGGGCTTTTTCCCCCTCCTTCTCTCTGTCTCTTTCTCGCAAGCACACATGCCCTCTGGCAAACAAACAAACAAAAAAAGAATGAGATTACATTTACGTAGCTTTTATTGTAGAATATTGTTATAATTGTTCTATTTCATTATTAGTGTTGGCACCAGCAGTTGGCGTAACAGCTATCTTGCTGGACTCCCAGGCAGTCAGTCGACCACAGTATGAGTCCCAGACCCAGTGGTTTAAACTCACGCCGGGCGCGTGTGCGTGCATGCCCAAGATCCTGAGAGGAGAATGGAGAAGAAGGGATTGCAGCGTGGCCATCCCACGGGGAGTGATTTCTCCTTTTCTGTCTCTCTCTCTCTCTTTCTGGCAAGCGCACATGCCCTATAGCAAAAACCTCTCCAAAAATAAAAAAATTAGTGTTATTAATCTTTTGGTGCCTCATTTATGAATTCAACTTTATGACAAGTATGTATAGAAACACACAGTATATATATATATATATAGGGTTTGATACTACCTGTCGTTTCAGGTATCCATTGGTGGTCTTGGACTATATCACCCTTGGATAAGGGAAGACTTTGTATTCCTTTTCTTCCTTAAGTATTTTAAAACTGGAGTTTTCCTGCAGTGCAAGTACAACTTGTTCTGATAATAATAATAATAATAATAAAAATAAAATGAAACCAGCATTATAAAGATAATAACGTACTTAATAGCTGTTCATTCTTTATTACATACCAGGATGTGTGCCAAGCACTTAAATTTCAGGTAAAAGCTTCCTGCACTATTGACTTAAGTCATATTATTATTATCATTTCCATAAATACATAGGAAGACTGTTGCATTAATAGTAACATCTATGTTTTCTAATAATTATTTGTTTTATTTTATTTATTCATTCATTTATTTTAATTTGACCAGAGAGGGAGAGAGAGAAAGTGAGAAAGCAAGCCACCAGGTCTAGGACTTGAACTGTGGTCGGCCATGTAAAAGTGTTCAATGCCTTAAGCACCATGCCACCCGCTGGTCTCCAATAGTACATATACGTTTACATTTTGTTAAGCTGAAATAAGAATCAAATAAAACCAAATCTGCTTATAGTGCAGAAAAGTAGCTAACAGTAGTTAAAAGAAAGTTAAATGTTCAATAAGACAGCTTTGTCTCAGCTATTTCCCATATACATATAGTCAGTCAATAACCCATAGACAAATATGCATTGAGCACCTGTTATACCCAAGGTACTGTTGTGGGTACTATGAAATATGAAGGACAGTTTAGGAATCATCTCTCTCATCAAGAAATGTACAGATTTCTTAAGATAAAATAACATGGGAGCTAGCAGGCGGTATGGTGGTTAAGCCACAGGACTCCCACATGGCCGACTGCAGTTCAAGTCCTAGACCTGGTGACCTGAAAAATCACACCAGACACAAATATGTGTGTGCCCAAAGTCCCAGAAGAAGGGAGGTAAAGGGCTGACGTGGCCATCATCCTGGTGGGAGATTTCTCACTTTTCTTCTCATTGTCTCTGGCTCTCTCCAGCGAGCACAAGTGCCCTGTGACAAAAACCTTCAAAAGAAAGATGAAATGACATGAAAACCTACACACCGTGAGAGTGAGGTAACACTGTAAGTGAAGTTGTGTGGAAGTAAATGAGTTAACATGCACCAAGCTGAACTGGCTTTGACCTTAATCTCAGCTTTGCTGTTTGCTAGCTTTGTGAATTTGGGCATGATCGCTTACTTGCCTGTGCCTCAATTTCTTCATCTATAAAACTGAGCTAGTTAGGTACAGGTTAATAAAGAATGCCTCAAAGAATTGTTGTAAGGAGAAAATGAGGTTGTTTTTTGTATTTTGTTTTTGCTTTTGCTTTTTTGCTACAGGGCATGTGTGCTCACTGAAGAGAGACACAGAGAAAGAGAGCGAAAGTGAGAAAGCAGTTCCCCAGAAAGAGGGCCACGCCACAATCCCTCTTCTCCATTCTCTTCTTGGTTTTTTTTTTTTTTTTTTTTTTTTTTTTGGAGAGATTTTCACTATAGGGCGCGTGCGCTCGCCAGACAGACAGAGAGAGACATTAGAGACAGAAAGCGAGAAATCACCCCCCAGGGGGGATGGTCACGCCACAATCCCTTCTCCTCCATTCTCCTCTCGGGATCTTGGGCACGCACGCACGCACATGCGCCCGGCGTGAGTTTTAAGCCACCGGGTCCGGGACGCGAACCGCGGTCGACTACGGGGGAGTCCAGCGACATAGCCATTACGCTAACTGCTGGTTCCCCGGTATTTTGGGCATGCACACACACAGACATACCAAGCATATTTTTTCAAGGCACCAGGTCCAGGACTTAAACCATACAGCTGCCTTGATCCCCATACCACTTAGGTCCCCCCAAAATGAGGTTTTATAAACAGACATACTGTGTGTATAGTGCCTGATGTAGGGAGAAACTTCTATTTCTGTTATGTGTGGGTGTTTGTTTATGTGGGGGTTACAGGTTATTGAGAAGAGAGAGATACAATGGGCTGGAATGTGCTGGGAGATATTGAGAAAGTGGTTCTTGAATCAGCTTTAAGACCTGAAGCTGACATAAGACGGTAAGAAAGGAGCACGAACAGGCGAGAGAGGAGGATCCAGCCCATTCTGACATACAGGGGAACTGGAAGGACAGCTTTGACATACTCCTGCCGCAAACGCACTGCCACCAATAACAGTTCTAACCTGTTAAATAAGAAACAATAGCACAGATAATAATAATGTCTCATCTTCTGAAGCACTAAAGACTTTGTGTTTAGTAGTTCACATTATCCCCACAACGATGCTGTGTGGTAGTACTTTAGTTGTCTACGGGGAGGAGAGTGAAGCTCAGAAAACTTAAATGACTTGCCCCAAGATCACATAGCACTTATAATAGTTGAATTCCAGCAGTTTTGCTCCAGACCCTGGCCTTTCAACCACTGGATTAAACTTCCACTGGTTAATCAGTGAGAAATTTTTCTCTCTACTTAGCTTTTCCCACTAGTTAGCCAAAGACCAAGTCAAATGAATGGACATCTCATAGGAAAGAGAAACTAATTTTAAATGAACTAAAGTTAATCCTGAATCAACGACATGATTCAAATTAGTCCCAAAGTAATGATCTTTAACATTTAGAGGGCAGGATCATCTCTGAACATCTGACAAAAGTGAGGGCTCCTCTCCCCAGAAAGATGTACATAGACACACAAGTCTGAAAGTTCGCATTGAGGGCCAGCAGGTGGCATAGTGAATAAGGCACTAGACTCCCACATGGCCGAAGAAGTTTAAGAACCAGACCTGGTAGCTTGAAAATCATGCCAGGCACATGTGTGTGCATGCCCTAAATCCCAGGAGGAGAATGGCGGAGAAGGGATTGTGGCATGGCCATCCTCCCTGGGGCTGATTTCTCACTTTCCTTCTCACTGTCTCTCTCTGGCAAGTGCTCACTGGCAGTGAGCACATGCACCCTATGGCAAAACCTTAAAAAAAAAAAGTTTACATTGAGGCCCAGCTACAGTGGAATAAGCAGGAGGGTACCACTGTGCAAGGCTAAAGACACCTGGAAGCTTCAGGTTCAAATCCCAGATCAAACCCCAGATCAGGCTGAACACAGTAGTGTGTGCCTGTACTCCCAGCTAACTGAGAAGGTGGGGCAAAGAATAATGGTGAGACCCTGTCAAAAAATACCTCTCTCTCCTTCCTCTCTCTCACTCTCTCCCTAGCTCTCTGGTGAGTGCATGCTCCCTCTGGCAAATAGGGGGGAAAAGTATGCACAGAATTCAGGGGTTTCCTGAAGTCTAGGGAGGAACCTAAATTAACCTCTCTCTCTCTCTCTCTCTCTCTCTCTCTTGCCATAGGGTATGTGCACTCACTGGAGAAATAGAAAGTGAGAAATCACCCCCAGGGGAGATGGCCATGCCACAATCCCTTCTCCTTCATTCTCTTCTCAAGATTTTGGGCGTGCATGCACACACACCCATCATGAGTCACCCGTCATGAGTTTGAAGCTACCGGGACCGGGACTCAAACCACAGTCAACTACGTGGGAGTCCAGAGACGTAACCATTGCACCATCCGCTAGGCCCCTAAACTAACACTTCTTGACCTCACAATTTGCAGAGCCAGATTAAGTCCCTCCAAGTGCAAGTAGTCTGTGAGTCACGTCTGAGTCCCAGCATCTCCCCATTAGCACAGCTAATCAAAGGTGTTGGGGCAGGAAGCCGCCCTCCCACATGATGGTCACGTCACAAACTTGCTCTTCCACCGTGTGCATTTTATCAACCAAGTGTCTGAGTTCTTAGGAGCCGTGTGTTCTGGGACTGCCGATGCTTTCCTTCTGCAGTGTGGACAGAAGCAGGCTGTGGGTGGGGCCTTCTGGAGGAAGCCTGTGCGACCAGCTGGTGTTGCTGCTGCACCACGTACCGCCAGGCACCACAGGCTGCTGCAGTGTGGGAAGCCACTTCCAGCCTAGGGCCCCAGAAAAACGCAGAATTCATTTAACCCAGGCCCTACCCCTGAACAATCCTGCCCCATGTGTGTTGAAGGAAGTTAAAAGTTTAAGTCGTTTCCTTTCCTTCCACTCTGAGTTTAGCAGCAATGTTTTCTCCTCTGTCATTGTTCTTTGATGCAAAGAACAAAACACATGGACTATATAGTAAAATATTAATGCGTTTAGGAGACAGATGTAGGTTCAAACCCTGGCCTCATAGTAACTCTGGAAACACAGGCAAGTTACTCTGAATCTCTGATTTCTTGTCTATGAGAGCATTAATGCTTACAAAATTATTATGAGGATCAAATAAGACAGGATACACAAGTTCCTGGCACATGAGAACTTAATAAACAGTTGTTAAAACCAGACCTCATGGTGTATATGGCAATCAAATTTCCGCTGAGGATAACAGTCCCCTTCAAAGGATGTGCTCAAGTCCCTGAACATCATGCAGCATTGCGATCTCAAGGAAATATAGAAGAGATCCATAAATCTTACAGGTTAGAAGCCATAACTGCTTCTTTGGATTTCTCACTGTGCCTCGCACAGTGTTTGGTGAACAATTGATGACTATTGACAGGTATGTGTGAGCCAAAAGGTGCTCTGCGAGAGCCAAGATCACCTTAAGAAACAAATGGAACAGACTTCCTGTTCATTGTCAGAAGGCAGATTTGGTGTGAAATCTTGATCGCCTCAAGGAAGGAGTCCTGGTGTGGGGTTGGGGAGGAGGAGTCTCATAAGGAAATGGGCTCCAAGGCACCTTTGGGTGGGTGGACTTTTTATTTCTTAGCTAAGAGGTAAGGCCTTGGAGAATTCAGCTGGATGTATTTATATTGTGTGAGTTTGACACAAACACACACAAAAGAATCTGAAGAAGATTTATATTAAAAGACTATAGATTTGGGGCTGGCAAGTGACGTGGTTAGGGGCGCTGGACTCACATGTGGCTGACTATGGTTCAAGACCCGGACCTTGCGGCTTACTTTCTCACTTTCTTTCTCTCTTTCTGTCACTTTCTCCCTCTCTGGTCCATTTAAAATATAAACAAACAAACAAATAAATAAAGTTAAATAAAATCATTCTTAAAAAAGAAAAAAAGACTACAGATTTAACCAAAAAAGACACAAGATTAAAGGGGGAAAAAGGGAAGCACTTATGATAATTGTCTTCATCCATTTTCATGAACTCAGCAATTTATTTATTTATTTATTTTTCAGAGAGATTTTATTTTAAAAAATTATTTTATTTAACTTAATTTATTTGATCAGAGAGGGACAGAGTGAGAGAGAGAGAGAAGGTGAAAAAGAAAACCACCAGATCCAGGACTCGAACTGTGGTCGCCATGTGGGGGTCCAGAGCCCTTAACTACCATGCCACCTGCTGACCTCCTGAGAAAGATTTTTGCTAGAAGGCACATGCACTCACCAGAGAGACAGAGAGACAGAAAGTGAAAAATCACCGCTAGGACAGATGGTCACACCACTATCCCTTCTTCTCCATTCTTCTCTCAGGATTTTGTGCACACAAGCACACACACCACACGTGTTTTTTTTTAAAGAATTATTTTATTTAACTTTATTTATTATTATTATCATTGTTATTTTCCAGTTTGATCAGAGACAGACAGAGAGAGAGAGAGGAAGTGAGAAACCAAGCCACCAGGTCCGAGACTTGAACCATGGTTGGCCATGTGGGAGTCCAGCGCCCTTAACCACCATGCAACTTGCCAGCCCCCACCCCACGTGTTTTAAGCTGCTGGGTCCAGGACTCAATCTGCGGTCAACTACGTGGGAGTCCAGCAACATAACTATTACAGCATTATTCCCATGAGTAATTTATTTTTAAAAATATAGTTTTGGGGGGTCAGCAGATATCGTGGTAGTTAAAGTGCTGGATTCCCACGTGGCTGACTGTGGTTCGAGTCTCAAATTTGGCAGCTTTAAAATCACACCAGCACGGGTGGTTGCATGCTCAAAACCCCAGGAGGAAAATGGAGGAAAAAAGGATTGAAGTATGGCCATTCTCCCTGCAGGGCAATTTCTCATTTTCCCTCCCTTTTTCTGTCTCTGTCTCTCTCCTATAAGCACATGTGCCCTATGGCAGAAAACCTTTAAAAAAAAAAATGTTTATTTAGCTCATGATTCTGGAGTCTAGGAAGTCCTAGATGGCCCTATACCTCCCACTCAAACTTGTACCCCTAGAACTACTATTTGGTCATTGCAAAACCAATGCTGGGGGTGGGGCAGCAGATGGCATAGTGGTTAAGGCACAGGATTTCCACATGGTGGACTGTGGTTTGAGTTCTAGATTTGGTGGGTTGCTTTCTCACTTTCTCTCTCTGTCACTCTGGTGAGCACATGTGCCCTATAGCAAATTTTAAAATAATAATAATAGAGATGAAATAAATCTTTTTTAAAAATTAAAGTGGGGAAAAAGAAAAAACAGCAGTAGACCAAAAATGACAACAAGGCCCAGCTAATCTTGAAAACAAAGCTTTGAGCCATCTGGAAGCAACTTTCATAAGCAGACTGGTAACATGCTCCTGGGTCTCTGGGCCTTGCACATCTGGACAGCGGGAATCCAAGCACATTGTAACTAATCTTTCTACCAATTAATAATTAACATTCATCAAATACTCAGAGTTATAATGACTATCAGGTAGTATGCAGCCACACCTGATAGTAAAACTTCATATGTGTTTATAAGTAGCATCGCCCTGGCCTGTCTCTGGAAACTCCCCATAATCTAGTAACTAATAGGTTAATGCCAAAGGGTCCTCCTGACCCTACATCTGAAAAGAGAACCCCATTTCAGTATGTACTGGTTGTTGCATGCTTCTCAAGTTCACCATAACTGCTTCTTTGGATTTCTCACTGTGCCTCGCACAGTGTTTGGTGAACAATTGATGACTATTGACAGGTATGTGTGAGCCAAAAGGTGCTCTGCGAGAGCCAGGATCACCTTAAGAAACAAATGGAACAGACTTCCTGTTCATTGTCAGAAGGCAGATTTGGTGTGAAATCTTGATCGCCTCAAGGAAGGAGTCCTGGTGTGGGGTTGGGGAGGAGGAGTCTCATAAGGAAATGGGCTCCAAGGCACCTTTGGGTGGGTGGACTTTTTATTTCTTAGCTAAGAGGTAAGGCCTTGGAGAATTCAGCTGGATGTATTTATATTGTGTGAGTTTGACACAAACACACACAAAAGAATCTGAAGAAGATTTATATTAAAAGACTATAGATTTGGGGCTGGCAAGTGACGTGGTTAGGGGCGCTGGACTCACATGTGGCTGACTATGGTTCAAGACCCGGACCTTGCGGCTTACTTTCTCACTTTCTTTCTCTCTTTCTGTCACTTTCTCCCTCTCTGGTCCATTTAAAATATAAACAAACAAACAAATAAATAAAGTTAAATAAAATCATTCTTAAAAAAGAAAAAAAGACTACAGATTTAACCAAAAAAGACACAAGATTAAAGGGGGAAAAAGGGAAGCACTTATGATAATTGTCTTCATCCATTTTCATGAACTCAGCAATTTATTTATTTATTTATTTTTCAGAGAGATTTTATTTTAAAAAATTATTTTATTTAACTTAATTTATTTGATCAGAGAGGGACAGAGTGAGAGAGAGAGAGAAGGTGAAAAAGAAAACCACCAGATCCAGGACTCGAACTGTGGTCGCCATGTGGGGGTCCAGAGCCCTTAACTACCATGCCACCTGCTGACCTCCTGAGAAAGATTTTTGCTAGAAGGCACATGCACTCACCAGAGAGACAGAGAGACAGAAAGTGAAAAATCACCGCTAGGACAGATGGTCACACCACTATCCCTTCTTCTCCATTCTTCTCTCAGGATTTTGTGCACACAAGCACACACACCACACGTGTTTTTTTTTAAAGAATTATTTTATTTAACTTTATTTATTATTATTATCATTGTTATTTTCCAGTTTGATCAGAGACAGACAGAGAGAGAGAGAGGAAGTGAGAAACCAAGCCACCAGGTCCGAGACTTGAACCATGGTTGGCCATGTGGGAGTCCAGCGCCCTTAACCACCATGCAACTTGCCAGCCCCCACCCCACGTGTTTTAAGCTGCTGGGTCCAGGACTCAATCTGCGGTCAACTACGTGGGAGTCCAGCAACATAACTATTACAGCATTATTCCCATGAGTAATTTATTTTTAAAAATATAGTTTTGGGGGGTCAGCAGATATCGTGGTAGTTAAAGTGCTGGATTCCCACGTGGCTGACTGTGGTTCGAGTCTCAAATTTGGCAGCTTTAAAATCACACCAGCACGGGTGGTTGCATGCTCAAAACCCCAGGAGGAAAATGGAGGAAAAAAGGATTGAAGTATGGCCATTCTCCCTGCAGGGCAATTTCTCATTTTCCCTCCCTTTTTCTGTCTCTGTCTCTCTCCTATAAGCACATGTGCCCTATGGCAGAAAACCTTTAAAAAAAAAAATGTTTATTTAGCTCATGATTCTGGAGTCTAGGAAGTCCTAGATGGCCCTATACCTCCCACTCAAACTTGTACCCCTAGAACTACTATTTGGTCATTGCAAAACCAATGCTGGGGGTGGGGCAGCAGATGGCATAGTGGTTAAGGCACAGGATTTCCACATGGTGGACTGTGGTTTGAGTTCTAGATTTGGTGGGTTGCTTTCTCACTTTCTCTCTCTGTCACTCTGGTGAGCACATGTGCCCTATAGCAAATTTTAAAATAATAATAATAGAGATGAAATAAATCTTTTTTAAAAATTAAAGTGGGGAAAAAGAAAAAACAGCAGTAGACCAAAAATGACAACAAGGCCCAGCTAATCTTGAAAACAAAGCTTTGAGCCATCTGGAAGCAACTTTCATAAGCAGACTGGTAACATGCTCCTGGGTCTCTGGGCCTTGCACATCTGGACAGCGGGAATCCAAGCACATTGTAACTAATCTTTCTACCAATTAATAATTAACATTCATCAAATACTCAGAGTTATAATGACTATCAGGTAGTATGCAGCCACACCTGATAGTAAAACTTCATATGTGTTTATAAGTAGCATCGCCCTGGCCTGTCTCTGGAAACTCCCCATAATCTAGTAACTAATAGGTTAATGCCAAAGGGTCCTCCTGACCCTACATCTGAAAAGAGAACCCCATTTCAGTATGTACTGGTTGTTGCATGCTTCTCAAGTTCATTCCGGCTTAGTCTGCTCTCAGCACTCCCCTCTCAATTCTGTATAGTATACTATCTCCCAGAAACCCTCAAACTAAGAGTATTTCCATTTAGATATGAAGAAACTGAGGCTCAGAAAAATTACGTAATTATCCCAAGGTCTTATAGCTAGAAAGGGGCAGCTTTCTTAACCACTGCTCCCTATTTTCCAGCTATACTCCAGGAAGTAGTATGCAAAGGCAAATGTCTGACTGTTTTCTCCTATTTCCAAAATCCTTTCCAGAGGTCCTGAGGGGAGAGGTGGCGTCACGTGCACAAACATTAGCAGCGCTCCTCCTACATCCTGCCTGTCTGTGACACAGTGTCTTTGTTTTGTATGTCAAGCTTTCTTATCTCTGTTAAAGTACTTGGGGGGGGGGGGATGCATAGGGAGAGTGCACTCACCAGAGAGACAGAGAGAGAGAGAGAGACAGAGAGAAGAAAAGTGAGAAATCACCCCCTCAGGGGGGATGGCCATACTGCAATTTCTTCTCCACTCTCCTCTTGGGATTCTGGACACTCACACACATGCATCCAGCGTGATTTTTGAGCTGCCAGATCCAGGACTCAAGCCACAATCACCTATCCGGAAGTCCAGCACCTTGACAATACACCACCTACTGGCCCCAAAGTACATACTCTCGTTGATCTCTTTCCAAGATACAAACCTTCCTTTCTAATCACCACCCTAAAAATTGTAAAACCCACAAGCCCCATTTCCAGATGTCCTGCCTTTTTGGGCCAGCCCAGTGGCAAAACCCTTTACACTAAATTCAAACGGTGTCTCTTGTTCTCAAAACCTAATGAAAGGACACCCATATCTGACACCCAAGAAAGACATGTTTATTTTTCTCTGGGCTGGTCACTCAAATGTAAGTAAGCTTAATGATAAAGCACATTAATTCTTATTACTACACAGTTATTTCTGTTGACATGTCAGAATTTCTTTATCCTAGGGAGAGGAAAAAGCTGAGTTGCCAAGCAGAGTTTGAAGGCTGCCTCCAGGTCCTGGGATGTTCATGTTCAAGCCTCCCCTTGCTCCAAGTAAGATCTCCCCATAGAAAGACACTGGGAGGTGCCAGGACATAGTCCAGAGTGACAGACGTCAAGTAGTCCTGCAACGTACAGCTGCACAAGGGTCCAGGGCTCTCCTTACTGCAGAAACTGTGGAAATTCTGCAGAGAACCCTTACTTGCAGTCCCAGTGTCCCATGGAGAGCACAGTAGGGCTGAGCATGTATGTAGAGCCAACTTTAACTGTTCAGAGCTTGGGCAAAAGTCTGCAGAGCTGTCTGAGGAATACCTACCCAGGTCCTGAGGGTTGTGCTGCAGGAACTTTACGGGCACATTTGTAACAAAGTTCTCCTAATGTAAGGGACGCTGGCTCAGATGGCTCAGGCCAGTTCTGCAAGAAGACTCACCTTCTGTCTCCTTCTCCCTGCCCCCTGATTTCCTGGTAACCTGTGAACTTTGCTTTTGCTTTTTCCATGGCACTTAACCCTTGTGTGACCTAAAGACTCTGTAACCCTAAAAACCAGTCCAGCACACCAGCTGGCCTGGGTACAATAGCACTTGGAAAGCAAAGTCATGAGACTGAAACCAGAAGAAAATCTATTCATGAGAGGAGCAGCTGGCAGCTGGAAAACAGAAGGAGAGAGAAAGGAAGGCCGGTCCCTACCTCCTACAGGACCCGATTAACTGGGGATTTCAGAGCCAGTCACTCAACCTGCCTAAGACCCCCTAGGCCCCTCTCCTAATGAAGGCAACCATGCTTATCCTCTCTCCCACATCCTTCCCAGCAGGGCTCAGAAGGGCAATCCCGCTGACAGGAGCTTTGAGATGGAAAACAGCAAAGAGGAGGTGGGAGGCATACAAGCCTGTTCTTCATCTAATCCTGATCTCTAATTAAATACTAAAGAAATAGTTCTGAGGGCATATGTTCTTATTAAGTAATTTTATTCTTTTTCAAATTTCACAAGTAGTATATTTTCATTGAAGAAAAAAAAGCTCAGAAAAAAAGAAAAAACAAAAAGTCATTTATGTTGTACTAGGACATAACTGCTTTCAACATTTAGTATACATATACTTTTCACATAAACAAAATAGATCATCATGAAGGTGTGTGTGTGTGTGTTTGTTTTTTCCTAGAGAGCCATTTTTGCTATAGGCCATGTGTGCTTGCTATAGAGACAAAGAGAGACAGAGAGTGAGAAATCATCCCCCAAGAGGGGTGGCCATGCCACAATCCCTCCTCCTCTATTCTCCCCGCGGGATTTTGGGCACATATACAGATGCACCCAGTGTGAGTTTTAAGCCTCCAGGTCCAGGACTTGCACCATAAACACTACGTGGGAGTTCAGCCACATAACCATTATGCTATATGCTGGCCCCAGATCATGAACATCTATGTGGGTACATCCGCTTCTTCCACACTCTTAATGGCTATATTTCTTTGTATGCATAAAAGATAATGGTTCAAGGGCCAGCAGGTGGCATGGTGGTTAAAGGTACAGGATTTCCACATGGCCAACCATGGTTGGAGTCCCAGACGTGGCGACTTGCTCTCTCACTTTCCATTTCTCCCTCTCTCTGTTTCTGTCTGGTCAAATTTTAAAAATAATAGTAATAGGGACCAGCAGTTAGTGTAATGGCTATGTCGCTGGACTCCCATGTAGTCGACCACCGTTCGAGTCCTGGACCCGGTGGCTTAAACTCATGCTGGGCGCGCGTGCATATGTGCCCAAGATCCCGAGAGGAGAATGGAGGAGAAGGGATTGTGGCGTGGCCATCCCTCCTGGAGGGTGATTTCTCACTTTCTGTCTCTCTGTCTCTTTCTGTCTGTCTGGCGAGCGCATGCGCCCTATAGCAAAAACCTCCTTTAAAAAAAAAGCAATAACAAATGGAATTAAATAAATAAATTATTATTTTTAAAAAGAGACAATGGTTCAGGTCAGTCTCCTATTATTACATAGTTGGATTGTGAGAGAATTCAAATTATTTTATAAAGTAGCAGACTGAGACTGGAGGAACTGATATCCCTGACTATTTAACAGTCCTCAGTCCTACCATCCTCATCCTGATGGACTAGACAAGAAGCCTTGGAACTGCCTAGCAGACACTTAAAACACTCCTATGGTGGGCCAGCCAGTGGCATGGTGGGTAAGGCAGCTGGATCCCACATAACTGACCACGTGGTTTGAGTCTCAAAGCCAGCAGCTTGAAAAACATGCTGGGCATATGTATGTGGCAAAAATCTTGAGAGAAGAATGGAGAAGAAAGGATTGTAGCATGGCCTTACCCACCCCGCCCTACCCCACCCCCCCCCCCCCCCCAGGAGTGCTTTCTCACTTTTTCTCTCTATCTCTCTCTACTTGGGAGAATATAGATCCTATAGCAAAAATTATTAAAAAAAAAGAGAAAAACACTCTATGGTTAGAGATGGCTGAGGCAGGTGTGGGAAAGAAGAGATGCCCAGCTGATTGTGCACCCATGCACACACACACACACACACACACACACACACACACTCATACAAGCATGCTCCAGAGCCTTTGCACACAGATGAAAACATTCATAAGAAGGCAAAAGTTGTGATGTATGCATTTCAGAGGGATAAAAACCAGGAACTTATGGGCTGAATACAAGCACTGTTTTGCCCCCTCCCCCTATTTTTTACCAGAGAATGCATGGATACCAGAGAGAGAGAGAGAGAGCATAGCCGTAACAGGACTGGTCACCCTTCAACCCTTTTCCCTCCAGCTCTCCATCTCACCAGGGTCCTGGGCATATGCACATATGCCTGGCATAGTTTTCAAACCCCCAGGGCTGAGACTCAAACCCCAGTCAGCTTTGTGAGACCTGGCCTCCCCTGTGCAACACCTAAGCACTATGCCATGGGGCCAACCCCAATTTTACCTTATTTACTCTGGATGCTAGCGTCCGAGGTGTCCTCAGGGTGCTGTCGGGAGTCAAAGTATGGCTCCTGTGTATGAGATGTACAGTTTGAAATAAATCAGTTTGCCTTTTCTCATATAAATTTGCCTTCTGTCAGTGACTTTCTGCAAGCCTCAGAGGGCAAATTCCTTCACTTCTATAGTGCCCAGACAGCTTGTGCTGAGATTAAGTTGTCAGATACACATTTTCTATCATTCTCATCTCCTCGTTTCCCCTAGTCTCTGTGATAGCGATATTGCTTTAAGGCCCTTCCTTCTTCCCATTTCCTCACTGTGACATCAAGAACACCCTTGAGACAACAGCATGCCTTGAAATGACTAAGGCGCAGTTTCTCAGGGGAAAAAAAGGGAGGGAAGAGGGGGAAGCCACTCCTGCTTTTGGCAATTAGAGGAAGGCAGGAAGAAAGGAAGTATCCAGCCTCTCCCCTGCTGCAGGGAGTCCAGGCAGCCACTGCCCTGACTGCTCTGTTTCCTCCTCCGCATCTTACTCGCCCTCTCCAGTTGCCCAGACTTGAAAACCCAAAATCATCTTTGTCTCTTCTTTCTTTTCTTTCTTTTTCTCTCACTCTTTTTTTAAAGAATTATTTTATTTAACTTTATTTATTCATTCATTTGTTTATTTCAATTTGACTAGAAAGATGGAGAGAGAGAAAGTGAGAAAGCAAGCCACCAGGTTCGGGACTCAAACCTCAGTTGGACGTGTGGGAATCCAGCACTTTAAACCACCATGCCAACTGCCGTCCCTCTCTCATTCTTAAAAGTCCACTCTGTTGTCAGCTTCTGTGGGCTCTTTCTTCCCACTTTCCCACTCCTATCCCCTCCTTTGCATTTGCACAGCAACTACCCTAACTCAGGTTCCCCCTCCCCTACCTCATATTTTATTTTTAAATAATTATTTATTTATTTATTCCATTCCTTATTATTATTTTTTAATATGACCAGAGAGCAACAGACAGAGAGAGAAAGGGAAAGTGAAAAAGCAAGCCACCAGGAACAAAGATCATTCATTACAACCAGGTAGGCTTTATACCAGGGATGCAAGGGTGATTCAATATACACAAGGCCATAAATGTAATACACCACATTAACAGAAAGAAAGATAAAAACCATATGATCATCTCAATAGATGCGGAGAAAGCATTTGATAAATTACAACATCCTTTTATGATTAAGACTCTCAGTAAGATTGGTATAGAAGGGTCATTTTTGAACACAATAGAAGCAATCTATGAAAAACCTACAGCTAACATTATACTGAATGGGGAAAAGCTGAAAGCTTTTCCTCTGAAAACAGGTACTAGGCAAGGCTGCCCACTTTCTCCACTGCTCTTTAATATAGTACTGGAAGTCTTAGCTATTGCAATCAGAGAAGAGAACAATATTAAAGGCATTCGAATAGGCAAAGAAGAGTTGAAAATATCTTTATTTGCAGATGCCATGATGGTATACTTAGAAGACCCAAAGGTATCCATGAAAAAACTTCCGAAGTAATAAGTGAATACAGTAAGGTGGCAGGATACAAAATCAATATCCAAAAATCTATAGCATTTCTATTTATGAACAACAAGTTGAACGAAGCAAAGGCTCAGAGCCTCACCCACTGTTCAGATTTCCAGATATGAGGGTTGCCCACACTTGCCAAAGGGGAGTTTTGGGGCTGTTGTTATGGGTTCAATTGTATCCCCCACCCCTGAAAATTCCATGTGGAAGTCCTAACTCCCAGTACCTTATTTGGAGATAGTCTTTACCAAGACATCGAGTTAAATGAGGTCATTAGGGAGGGCTCTAATCCAAATGGACCAGTGTCTTTATAAAAAGGGGACATTTGGACACAGACAGGCATGCACAAAGGGAAAATGATGTGAAGATCCAAGAAGCACTCCTTCTAGCAGCCAAGGAGTTCTGGAGGCTGCTGAGAGCCAGAAGTGAGGCTGTGCAGATTCTCCCTCACAGCTCTCAGAAGGAGCCAACCCTGCTGACCCCCTGATCTCAGCCTCCAGAATGGAGACAATGTCTGTTTTGCTAAGTCTCCACTGGTGGTGCTTTGTTACGAAAGCCCTAGTAGCTGCTATCCTGAGAAACATGAGGGCCTCCAAAGTGAGGCTGGCCTCAGAGCATGGGCCACAGGCCCTGTAGGGCAGAGCCAAGGTTCTGAGATGCCCAAGCAGGAGAATAGAGGCAGTCCAGGTGCAACTAGCTCATACCAGCAGCTGAGCGGAAGTTGCAAGTTAGCCACTGAGGGCGTAGGCCAGTTGGGCCCACATAACCCAGCTCTTTGAAGAGTGTTTTGTTTCTGCATCTGGGCAAGGGAGGTTGGCAGAGGACAGGGCAGGAAACCCTTCTAAAGGGCAGACCCTCCTTCCTGGCCCCAGGGGCTTCCAGCCAACCTCACTCAAAGAAACAGAAGGACATCAAGGTCCGAAGAGATGCCCTGCTCTGCCCTGGAACTCCTTCCTAATTACTACCTTCCACAAAGCTCTGGGGCTTGCTGCCTTCTCTTCCTCTCCCTTCTGAGGCTCAGTGAGGTGGAAATCCTTCTCTTCCTGATTCAAAATGGCATTTTCTGAACCCTCCTTACCCAAAACATGTCAACCCACTCTGGGAGCCCCAACAGACATGCTAAGACTACCAAGATGGATTCAGTATAATTAGGTTAGTAGGTATGTAGAAGGGTTCTCCACTAGCAGACAGGAGAACTAAGGTGATGAGTCTCACAGTAGGACAGGATGCTAGCAAAGGAAATGAAGCCAGAATTTCTGCCCTCCTGGAGTCAGTCAATAACTGGCTGCAGTGAAGGCAGTAGGCAGGAGGGAAACAAGAAAAGGCCTGGGATGGTGCCCTGCGAGGCTGGAAGCCACATGTTGACTATATCTCCCAGTCTGCGTGAGGTCCCTCTGAGTTCACACGGCCACAGGATCCTGAGGAGTTGGAGGGCTGGGAACGGGGAGCATGGTGTGACAAGACCCTTTGGAGAGTGCTCTCTCACGTGTGTACACATGTGGCACAATGTGCACGTAAGAGGAGGAATTAGTGAGGAGCCTGGAGAAACCATCTGCCTGGCCTCAAAGGTCCACGCAACAACTAAGACCACCCCACCCCAATAATTGCGAACTCTGTGAGCCAGGTTCTTGCTATAATCACTCCTAGCCTGTCTTGCCCAGTAGGGTGGCCACTGGCCACTTGAGATTATTGGACATGTGGCATTTGGCTAGTTCAAACTGAGATACTGAGGAAGTGTAAAATATACACTAAAATTGGAGAAAATATGAAAAGAAAACCTAACATATCTCATTAGGGTTTTTTGTCTGTTTTGTTGTTTTTGGACAAGGTCTCTGAGCCTCCAGCCTCAGCACCCTGGCTGGAACAGGTGCACACTGCCATGCCTAGTTCTTTCTGTCATGACTTCCTATGTTGCCCAGGCTAGCCTCAAGCTTGGAGCCTCCTTCCTCAGCTTCCCCAAGATGCTGGAAGTGCAAGTGCAGGCCATTGTGTCCACCTTTTGATTAGACCAGACTCAATCTGGGTCTCGCACATGGTGCCAGCCTATGGAGCACGACATCTTAGGAACACTTGCTGCTTCAATTGGGCCTCATTAATATTTTTAAAATGTTGATTACATGTTTGGGCCAGCAAATGGCAGAATGGTTACATTGTCAGACTCCCATGTAGTCAACCAGGGTTTGAGTCCCGGGACTGGTGGCTTAAACCTCACACTGGCTTAAACCTCACGCTGGATGCATGTGTGGGTGTGCTCAAGATCCTGAGAGGAGAACGAAGAAGAAGGGATTGCGGCATGGTCAACTCCCTTGGGGAGGTGATTTCTAGCTTTCTGTCCCTCTGTCTGTCTCCAGCAAACATATGCACCCTATAGCAAAAATCTCTCTTGCCCAAAAATAAAATAAATTATGTATATATATTGATTACATGTTAAATGATACTATGTTACATATTGAGTCATTGGAAAAGTCATGATGTATTTTTCTATGCAAAAATGAATCATGACTTTTCAGGTGACCCAATATTATGTTAAATAGATTACATTATTTACATTAATTTGGAGGCTGGCAGGTGGTGTAGTGATTGAGGCACTGGATTCCCATATGGCTAACCACGGTTCAAGACCCAGACCTGGCAGCTTTCTCTCTCTTGTCAAATTGAAGAAGAATAAATAAATAAATATTTAACATTAATTAATTAATTATACTTCTGTTTTCCTTTTTTAACATGGTCAATTAAAAAACCTAAAATCACATGTGTATCTCACATTTCTGTTTTTTTGGGGACATGCTGAGAAGAAAAATAACATTTCTATCCAGTTAGACTCAGTATTTGGAGGCCTGCAAATCACAGACAAAAGATAGGTTAGTAAAATAAATAAATAAACACAGATTGAATTAATTATATACAGAAGTTAACAGAAATGCAACTCAAAAGGGCAATTAGGGTACTATGAGATGGCATGGTGGTTACGGCACTGACTTCCACATGGTCGACCACCGTTTGAGTCCCAGGCCTGGTGACTTGCTTTCTCACTTTCCCTTTCCTTCTCTCTTTTTCTGTCTTCTGCTGGTCAAATTAAAAATTACAATAATACCAACAAATAAAAATAAATAAATAAATAATTCTTTTAAAATAAAGCAGTTAGAGTTTAGAAATTGTAAGTCATCTTTCCAGGGGTACTACTGAAAAATGTGACTTCTTTTTTTTATACTTTTTAAAAATTTTTATTTATTATTATTATATATTTTTAAAAATTATTTATTTATTTATTTATTTATTTATTTTTTATTATTATTTCACATGAATTTTGCCAGAGAAAGACAGAGAGATGGAAAGTGAGAAAGCAAGCCACCAGGTCTGAGACTCAAACCATGGTTGGCCATGTGGGAATTCCAGCATCTTAACCACCACGCCACCTGCTGGCCCATATTATTATTATATTTTTAATTTGTTATCAAGCATGTGCACTCACCAGAGAGAGACAGAGAGAGAGTAGTGGTGGGGGTGAGGGGGTATGAGAAAGCAAGACGAGGGACCAGCAGTTAGCATAATGGCTGTCGCTGGACTCCCATGTAGTTGACAGTGGTTCACGTCCCGGACCTGGTGGCTTAAAACTCACGCTGGGCGTATATGCATGCGTGCCCAAGATCCCGAGAGGCAAATGGAGGAAAAGAGATTGAGGCGTGGCCATCCTCCCTGGGGGGTGATTTCTCGCTTTCTGT
>NW_006159735.1:620359-642831 GCF_000334495.1 Tupaia belangeri chinensis
AAAAAAAAAAAAAAAAAAAAAACCTCTCCAAAAACAAAAAAAGAAAGAAAGAAAGAAAGCCGAAAGGCCCAGGTCTTGAACTGCGGTTGGCCATGTGCAGTGTCTCAACCACCACATCACCTGCTGGCCCCTAAATGACTTCTTAGAAAGTGGGTGGGGAGGGTACTTATGGAAAAAGAAATTCGCTTTGGAGGTAGATAAATGAGTTCTTAGGAGAACAGATGGGACATATGAGTTTTGTGACACTGCGTTTGGGTGTGGTATCAATTTTCTTAGTCTAGAACAGATTAGGGGAGGGTATTTATTTAGAAGATTTTTTTGCCGTAAGGCCCGTGCACTTGCAGGGTGCCGCAGGAGGGTTGGGGGGAAGACAGACAGACAGGCACGTGAGAGGGAAAGTGAGAAATTGCCCTCCAGGGGGAATGATCATGCCGCAATCCCTTCTCTTCCACTTTCCTCCCAAGATCTTGAGCATACACACACACACATACACACACACACA
Source organism: Tupaia belangeri chinensis (assembly GCF_000334495.1). Taxonomy (NCBI): domain Eukaryota; kingdom Metazoa; phylum Chordata; class Mammalia; order Scandentia; family Tupaiidae; genus Tupaia; species Tupaia belangeri. The sequence continues at coordinate 620,862 of NW_006159735.1, forward strand.
CACACCTGAAATTATTTTGAAGCCATCAGGTCCAGGAATCAAACTGCAATGGACCATGGGGGAGTCCAGCAATGTAACAACAATGCCATTTGCTGGTCCCTAGGACAACTGAGTTTTTTTGGTAGATTCTGCCCTTAAGGCAGATAAGGGATTTCAGGAACTCAAATGCTTCAACTCAAAATAATTGTTATGCCACAGTGGTTTATCCTAGACCCATTTAGGCAGTACTGGCTCGGGGTACAGTATTCTAATCCTTGGCACAACCCAGAGGGGTGATGCTATTCTCATTTCCATTTTATGAAGACAATGCTCGGGCCCTGAGGGATGAACTTTCCCTTGGTTGCACAGCTGGTAGGAAGAATAAAACCCCAGGAGGTGCAAAAGTGGCAGCAGAGAAATCTGTAAGAAGGTGAGCGATGACAATGGCTTAGGCCAGGATGGTGGCAGCAAGACAGAGAAACATGGGATTAGAGATGTAGTTTTAGAGCTCGCTAGGTGGCACACTGTTTAAGGCAGCTGGATCCCATAGTTAGAGTCCTGGACCCGACAGCTTGCAAAAACCATGCCAGGCGTGTGTACGGGCATGCCCAAAATCTCAAGAAGAGAATGGAGGAGAAGCGATTGCATAGCCATCCCCCTCGGGGATAACTTCTCATTTTTTTCCTCTCTTTCTGTCTCTCTCTGGTGAGCACACATGCACTATAGCAAATTTTTAAAAGGGAGGTACTTTTAGGTAGACACACCTGCTGCACTGTATGTGAGGAGCAGCAAGTAGGAAAGGATGACTTACACCAGGTGTCTGTCTGAGGCACCGGAGCATTTGTTTCTGTACTCAGAACCTGAGCAGCAGAGGGGAAACGGCCTGGAAGTGACAGTCAAATCCTAATTTTTCCATTTACTGACGGTGTCATCCAGAAGTGATGTCACTTCTTGAGTCTCAATTCCTTCAGCTGAAAATGAGATAATAGACCCTTTCATCACAGAGTCGTAATGAAAAAGAAATAGGATAACATAGGTCAAACTGCTACACAAGGATCAGCTCGTGGTGTGGTGTTTGGTGCAACTGGATCCCAAGTGACCACCTACACATTTCAAGTCCTGGACCTGGCAGCTTGAAAAACATGCAGGCGGGAACCAGCAGTTAGCATAATGGCTATGTCGCCGGCCTCCCACGTAGTCGACCATGGTTCGCGTCCCGGAACTGATGGCTTAAAACTCACGCCGGGCGCGTGTGCGTGCGTGCTCAAGATCCCGAGAGGAGAATGGAGGAGAAGGGATTGCGGCATGGCCATCCCCCCAGAGGGTGATTTCTCGCTTTCTGTCTCTATGTCTCTCTCTATGTCTGGCGAGCGAAAACCTCTCCAAAAAAAAGAAAAACATGCAGGCATGTGTGTGTGTGTGTGTGTGTGTGTGTGTGTGTCCAAAATCCAGAGAGAAAGGAGAAATGAAAGAGAGGGGATTGCAGCATGACCATTCTCCACGGGGTTGCTTTCTCACTTTCTCTCTCTCTTTTTTCTCTCTCTCTTTCCTCTGTCTTGTGCCTTCTGGCATTTTTTTTTTTTTCCTGAATGCTACATAAATGTTTGTTAATTGTTGAAAAGCAAGAGGTTTCAGGATCCAGATACATTCTAGTCCTCCCCTCTCTTTTTCATTTCTCAGGCTGTGAAATCAATGATTAACTCTCAGGTCAGCTACCCTGGGAAGCACATCAAAGAGAGAGCCAGTAGAATGGCTAATCTCTCCCAGGGAGGCTGCCCCCCCACCCCAACCCCACGCGGCCCAGGGGTCACAGCCCCTTTCTCACCAGAAAGCTTGGATCTGGGCCAAGAACTCAAGGCGAACAAACTCCCATACGGTCAGGGCTGCTCTGGGCAAAGATCCAAGAGATGGACCTCATATAGGCTCTTCTTCCCACCCCACAAGTGGCAGGATCCCACCCCCAGGCCTCTAGGCGCACAATTGCATACCCTCAGGGGCAAATTCACTTCCTACTGTCCCCAGCTCGCAGGAACTGTCTTCACTGTGCCAAACTAGGACTCTCCCAATCCTGTCCAGTGAATGAGAATGGCACAATCCCGAGTGGTATGTCTTATTGTACGAGAATGGTGCCCCCTGGAGCTCTGCAACAAGAGCTTTGCGGATCAAAGCCAACTGCTGGCTGTGCCCTCTACCCCTACAGAGCCTAGGCAAATCTGAGAAGTGAGCGAGGAGTGTTTTAAGAGTTCTCTCCATCTGTTCCTGCGCCTCATTGTAGTAATCTCAGGTAAGAGCCTCCCTGAGTTCTAGTCAGCTGCAGTCCCAGTGGAAGGAGATAAGGAACCTTCTGCTATCCTGCCCTGGTCTCTATCTTATCCTTAGCACTCAAAATTGATGTTTCTATCACTCTCATTACACTGGTCAGGGTAGATCCTACTCTTCCATATGTGTCTTGTGCTCAGTGTTTGTTAAAAGAATAAATATGTCTCTCTCTTTTTAAAATTAATCAGTTAATTAATTGGGACCAGCAAATGGTGTAATGGTAACGTTGCTGGACTCCCATGTGGCCAACAGTGGTTCGAGTCCTGGACCTGGCAGCTTAAAACTCATTCCAGGCATGTGTGTGTGCATGCCCAAAATCCCAAGAGGAGAATGGAGGAGAAGGGATTGTGGTGTGGCCATCCCCCTGGTGTGAGTGTGTGTGTTTGTGTGTGTGTATGTGTGTGTGTGTGTAACTTGACTCTTTCTGTCTCTCCAATGAGCACATGCACTCTATAGTAAAAATCTCTAAAAGTTTTTTTCTTTATTACATATATTTATTATATATTTATTTTTAATATATTTTTAAAATAAATTTTATTTAACTGTATTTTATTTATTTATTTATTTAAATTTGACCAGATAGGGACAGAGTGAGAGAGGGAGAATGTGAAAGCAAGCTGCCAGGTCCAGGACTTGAATTGTGGGTCATCATGTGGGAGTCTAGCAATATAACCACCATGCCATCTGCTGGTCCCTATTATACATATATTTATATTTTAATTATATATATAATATATTTATATATAATATGTAATAATACATTATATTGTATAATATATAATAAATAAAATGTATGAAAATAATACGTAATATTTTAAATATCATATGAATACTGATGGCAGACCTAGAAGAGATCCTTAGGTGAAAGGAGCCTTTCTAGTCTTTCTCAGCCTCCTCCTGACCCTGTCAAGCCACCTGTGGAAATTTCAGGTGCGCTGGACTAAGGCTCTTGGAGCTCTCTCTAAAGTTGCATTTCCTGGCAGAATTGTTAGGTTTCTGGAGCCTATAATTCAGCATTAAGAAACATGACCTACAGCAGGTGATGTGGTGGTTAAGGCATTAGACTCCCATATGACCGACAGCAGTTCGAGTCCTGGATCTGGAAGCTTGCTTTCTCACTCATCCTCTCTCTCTCACTCTCTCTCTCTCTGTCTCACTGGCCAAATTAAATAACAATAATAATGATAAATAAAATAAAATAATTCTTTTTTTTTTTAAAGACTTTTTACCTTAGGGCACGTGCATTTGCCAGGGAGAGAGACAGACACGGTGACAGAGAAAGTAAGAAATCACCCCCCCAGGGGGATGGCCATGCTGCAGTTAATTCTCCTCCATTCTTCTCTTAAGATCTTGGGCACGTGCACACACATGCTCCTGGCCTGAATTTCAAGTCATTGGGTCTGGGACTCGAACCACTATCAGCCATGTGGGAGTCCAGCAACATAAGCACTGCACCATCTGCTGGTCCCCATAAAATAGTTCTTAGCAAAACAGGGACCAGCAAATGGCATAACAGTTAAGTTGCTGGACTCCCATGTAGCCAAACTGCAGCTCACGCTGGGTGCATGTGTGCACGCCCAAGATCCCAAGAGGAGAATGGAGGAGAAGGGACTGCAGCGTGGCCATTCCCCCTGAGTGGTGACTTCTTACTTTCTGTCTCTCTGTCTCTCCGGCAAGTGCATATGCCCTATAGCAAAAATCTCTCTAAAAACAAAACAAAACAAAATATGGCCTAGATTTTCTGGGCCACACTTTCCATAGCTTTTTGAGGACTCTCACCTCCTGAATAATCATTGTGGACTTTTCCACATCTCGTATTTGTGAACACCACCATTCACAGCAGAGGCAGGACTAAGATGAGGCACGTGAGGTACTTACCAAAGGTGCAAAATTTAAGAGGGCACCGAGACTGGCAGGTGGCGTGGTGGTTAAGGGCTCTGGACCTCCACATGGCCAACTGCAGTTCTAGTCCCGGACCTGGAGGCTTGCTTTCTCACTTTCCCCCCTCTCTCTCTGACCCTTTCTGGTCAAATTTAAATAAATAAATAAACAAATAATAAAATGATTCTTTAAAAAAATTTAAGAGGGCCACAAAAAAGATTCAGTAAGCAGGTCAGCAGTGTCATGGTGCTTGAGGTGTTGGACTCCCACATGATTGACCACAGATGCCAGTCCTAGACCTGGCATATCTCTCTCTCTCTCTCTCTCACTGGTGAGCATGTGTGCCCTCTAACAAATTTCAAAATAATAATAATAAATAAAATCATTTTTGAGAAGTATTTTATTGAACTTTATTTTATTTATTTATTTATTTATTTTAATTTGACCAGAGAGGAACAGAGCAAGAGAGAAAGGGAGAGGGAAAGTGAGAAAGCAAGCTGCCAGGTCCAGGACTTGAACCATGGTCAGCCATGTGGGAGTCCAGTGCCCCTAACCACCACGCCACCTGTTGACCCCAAAATGATTCTTAAAAAAAAAAAAAAAACAACTCAGCAAGACAAATATTTTATTGCAATCCTTTAAAATTTTGGATATGTTGTTCATCATGAATTATTTTATGTTTTGATGTTTAAAATGATCACATTAGAATATTACTTATCTTGGCATTGAGTCTTTTGGTACTTTATAGACTTTGTGTCCTGGTCTAGTACCTCCCTCAACTCAGTCTCAGTCTCCAAAGAGAAGAGTGCACTAATCTGAGCTCTGGATCTCTAAACTGGCTTTAACACCAGCGCATTAACTTGTGAGAACCAGCTTGAAGAAGACTGCTTGAATGATGATTTGTCTACAGCATAGTGTAGCAGGAGGCCACATCTACTTCTTTCAGAAAGCCATGCAAACAGATGGGCAGGGGGCCAAATCTATTGTTCCAAAGTTTGCACAGGCCTTGAAAGGACCTTGGCTCTGTGGTCTGGTGAACAGAGGTGTAAAGGTTTCTAAACAATCTGAGGCCTTTGATATGGTTGCCAACACCTACATTTTTCCACTCTGGGAACAATGCCACCAAGAACCACAGCCACCCTCCCTTATCTAAGAGAGGAAGTGTCTGATGGTTGCTGGTGAGGGCAGGTCCTATGAGGGCAAGGGTGAGAAGGACAAGAATCCTTATCCTGGATGTCTGCCTTTTTTACTTTGGTACACACTGACATCCCCACCCTTTTGCACTTTCAAAATCTGTACCCATCTTATCTCTCTTGTCCCCTGTGGCCAAAGTCAACACATCCTGTTCTTCAGAAGAGCTGCCCCAGCAATTGCATTTAAAGATTTCCTTGTACTGGTTCAAAACTTTCTGCTAGCTCTGTCCTCATTTCCCAAACCCAGTGCAATTTTATTTTTTCAGGCATGCAAAAGAGTGATGAAGGCAGATGAGACCTCAAGCTCCCCCATTAATGCCTTTAGAACTTTTCTTTTCCTCTCTCTCTTTGTTTCTTTTAATTTGCTAGAGAACACAGCTGCTCACCAGAAAGATGAAAATAGAGGGACAATGAGAATGCAATCCCCATGGGGGATGGCCATATCACAATTCCTTCTCTTCCATTCTCCTCTCAGGATTTTGGGCACGCACACACATGCACCTGGCATGTTTTTCAAGCTGCTTGATCCAGGACTCAAACAGCACTGTAGGCCATGTGGGATCCAGCTTTAACAACATGCCACCCTAGAACACTGAATAACTAGAGCATCAAATTCATTGACCAAGTCCCTTTGGGGGAATATGCCATCTGGGGATCTCCTCCCAGGAGAGCAGATATCTAAGCTAATTTAACTGCTGTTTTGGAGGAATACAGATGAACAAAAGGTAATTTCCACTAGGGCCAAATGTTGTTTCCACTTCCTGTTCTTTGCTATTTTGCTATGTTCCGTTGTGAAACCACTGAGTTTCAGAATCAGATGAAACTTACCATAGCAAAGGCCTGCCACAAGGTTTTTGTCAACCACCAAACCTGGTGACTAAACTAGATTTCATGAACTCTTGTTTTCAAACTCTTGTTCTCTAACGGCATCAGTAAGCTGAAATCTCTGTCCACATATACATGACCTTGCTTGTTCTGAATCAGTCTCTTAATATGAATCTGAGTCTCGAGGTACTTTCCCTCTAGCGCTAACGGGATAGAGATGGGCATTTTCGTCCCCGGGAAAGCACATGTTTACTTCAGACCGGCAAACTCCCTAGGAGTGACTAATGGGTTTCTTTTGCTCCTACCTGGCCCTGGTGAGGAAGCAAGGAAACGCTGCAGAGCTTCCAGGCCTGAGAGAGCCCCTGCAACACCAGACTCAGGTTCATCACACTCTCAGAAACGGAAGTGTGGGTTGCGTTATGTTGCTGTGGTAACCAAAGGCAAGGGGCCAGGAAACCTCAGAGACTGAGCCCAGCCCATTCAATAAGGAGGAGTTTCAAGTGACTTGCATTCACCAGAGGCTAGGCCTAGCTCAATCAGGGGAAAGTCAGCCTCTAAAAGTCTTCAGGACTCAGGAAGCCAGAGGAGAGTAGTTGGTGGCTAGTCATCATTGATTCACAGACAGCTGTTAGAGCAGGAAGATCTGCAAAGATCAGCCAGTCCCTCCCCGCTGATTTTACTGATAAAGGAACCGGAAATCCGGAAACTATGCCTTGATACAATACCTACAGCCAATGGATATCAAAGCCTGAACCCCTCCACTATGGCCTTCTGGATATATGGCTTGAACAGTTTGCAAACACTCATATATTTTAATTTCACATGATTCTGGGCTGGTGGCAATTATCCCTCCTTCTTCAATGGAAAAGCTGAATGGGTACTGCTCACTTTCCTCATCTGAGAGAACAAAAGAATTATTTTATTTAACTCTATTTATTTATGTACTTTTTTTTTTTTAATTTGACCAGAGAGGAACAGAGTAAGAGGAGGAGAGAGAGAGAGAGAGAGAGATGGAAAGTGAGAAAGCAAGCCACCAGGTCTGGGACTCAAACCGTGGTGAGCCATGTGGGAGTCCAGTGCCCTCAACCACTATGCCACCTGCCGGCCCCACACTTTTCTAATGGAATTCTTGTTAAATCAGACCTAAATTAGTTTATAGTCTGGAATTCAAGAAGATATAATAAATGGCAACTCGTGTTCCCCTCCCAAATTCTGAGTAATTAAAGGATAGGCAAGAAGAAACAAAAATAGATGGGGTCAAAATATTACTTTGGGCCTGGCTCCACATGAACCAAGCCCGCTTAGAGGTTTAGCAGAGCTACAGCCATTTTGAAATGAAGAAAGGCATCTAATGAGAATAATCTAACCAAGTGCTGACTCATAGGGAGGTCTGTTTGAGGAATATTCAAATGACAAATTAGGAGTGAGTATTAGAAGTAAACCAGGAACCAGAAAAATTACTCAGGGGAATGCAACTGACCTTGATGACAGTGAGGGCCGATTTGCACATGCTTGTATTTTGTGTCCATAAATACTGAGAGCATGTTGAGCTTTTTGAGACAGTTTGGTGGTATTCATTGACTGTATCCCTGTTAGCTAGTTACAGAAATAAATGCCTTTCTTCTCCAGCCTCTGCTTCTTGCTTCATTGACTGAGAAGCAGCAGCCAGCCTGAGTTTGCTGGTAACACACAACATAGTGGTTTTAGAGAGCTGGAAAATGGCCCATCATTGTTTGAATCCTGGCTGTGGTGGCTTGAAAAACTCACTGGGTGCATGAGCATGTTTACCCAAAATCTAAATGAAGGATAGATAGAGAAGGGATTACAACATGACCACGCCCCACTACGGGGTGCTTTCTCTTCTTCATTTCTCTCACTTGCCAATGCATGTACCCTCTGGTACTGTGGGCATCATTTCAGGGGGCGTGATTTCTCGTTTTCCCTCTTTCTTTCTCTCTCTAGTGAGTACAGGTACCCTATAACAAACTGAAAAAAAAAAAAAAGTAAACTCAGTGTGTGAGCTTTATTTGGATCTTGAGCCAAGACAAACCAAAACAAAAATATTATTTATAATATGGGCAGGGGACCAACAGGTGGCGTGTTTGTTAAGGCTCTAGATACTCCCACATGGTCAACCACAGTTCAATTCCCAGACCTGGTTGCTTGCTTTCTCACTTTCCCTCTCTCTCTCTCTCTCCCTCTGTGTCTCTCTCTGGTCATATTAAAATAAATGAATTAATAAATTAGATTAAATAAAAAATTTAAGACAAAATAATATGGTCAGGAAACTGTGGCTACTGACTGAATATCTATTGATATTAAAATTTTGGTTAAGTAGGTGTAATGGTTAAGGCAGCTGGATCCCACATGGCAGACCAAGATTTGAGTTCCGGATTGGGAGACTTGAAAGTCACACTGGGTGTAGGTATATGCATATCCAAAATCCCACAAGAAGAATGGAAGAGAAGGGATTGCAATGTGGTCATCCCTCTTGGGAGTCCTTTCTCACTTTCCCTCTCTCTGTCTCTGTCTTTCCCCAGCAAGCACACATGTCCTATGGTGAAAATCTATTAAAAAATTATTTTTAATTATTTTTATTCATCTTTTTAGGTTCCATAATGTTATTGTGGCTATATTTGTTTTAAAAAGAGTCCTTATCTTGGGACCAGCAGATGGCGTAATGGTACATCACTGAACTCCCATGTAGTAGACCATGGTTCAAATCCCAGACCTGGTGGTTTCAAACTCACAGTGGGGCGCATGTGCATGTTTGCCCAAAAACCCAAGAGGAGAATGGAGGCGAAGGGATTGCAGCATGACTATCCCCTCTAGGGGATGATTTCTTGCTTTCTATCTCTCTTTTTCTCTGGGTGATTGCACATGCCCTATAGCAAACATCTCTCAAAATTAAAATTAAATAAAGAGTCCTTATCTTAAAGTGATAAATGCTGAAGGATGTAGATGAAATGATGCAATGTATGTGTTTCTTGTCAAAATAAAGTAACTCATGTGTTTTCATAGGGATGGGTAGGACTAGAGAGTAAGTGATGGGAAACAGGTGAAACAAAGATGTCTATGGATTAAATATCTTTTCCTTTATGAGAAACAATGAGAGAGATGGAGACAGAAACAAAAATAGCTATTTTTCACAGACTGCTGTGTAGCAATCCTCTTGTCCCAGTCTCCCAGTTAGCTATGGTTACAGGCATACACAGCTGCCTAGCATGTTCAGACTTACCTGGCAACCAAAGCCTTTGTGCAGCTTCTGACCTCCCAAACAGTGGGGCTGTCTACATGCCAACATGGCTTGGCCATAGGTTGGTCATTTTTTAAGCAAGGGTGGTGAGCAAACGGAAGGTTATTTTAGCACTCTCTTTAATGTTGTGTGCTTGAAAATATCCATAATAATAAAAATATCCATAATAAAAAGAGGTGGAGTTTCTTTTAGCAGAAAATTTTATCCTTCAAAATATTTGAAGGTATAATTCACTTAATGCACATTTCATTTATTGGTCACTTAATTGTGTGCCAGGCACTAAGTTAAGCTATGAGGTGACAGAAACGAATCAGTCATGGTACCACCCCCTTGAAACTCATGGTCAGTGATGAAGAAAGCATGTACACAGATGAATTATAAAAAGAAAAAAATCTAAGTGCCACAAAAAGAAATAGGCAGTCTAGGACCAAGTTATAATGAAGAGTTTGTCCTTGCAGAATCTTTTCCCACCAATGACTGAGAAGATTTACTCTGCACCTGTGCCTGAGCTTCCTAGAAGCTACCATGATAGATGTGAACTTGTATAGAAAGGGTCAGCAGGTGTGGTGGTTAAGGTGCTGGAACCCAAATAGCTGACTGCACAGTTCAGTCCCAGATCTGATGTCTTGAAAAACATGCAAGGCATGTGCAAATCCCTAGAGGAGAATGGAAGAGAAGGGATTGTGGTGCAGCCAACTACCCAGGGGGTAATTTTTCACTTTCCTTCTCTCTGTCTCTCTCTAACAATCACATATACCCTATGTCCCCCCAAAAAGGGGGGGCATTTCAGAGCTAGCTGGTGGTGGTAGTTAGGGTGGCTGGATTCCACATGGCCAATTGTGTGGTTCAAGTCCCAGACCTAGCAATCTGAAAAACATGCCAGGCATTTGTGCATGCATGCCCAAAGCCCCAAGAGGAGAATGGAAGAGAAGGGACTGTGACATGACCATACCCCCTGGGAAGTACTTTCTTATTTTCTCTCACTGCTCATCCCTCTCCAAGCAAGTACATGCACCTTCTTGGGAAGAAAGAAAGAAAGAGAGAGAAAGGAAGAGAAAAAAAGAAAAAAGGAAGAGAAAGAAGGAAAGAAAGAGAAAGAAAGGAAGGGAGGAAGAGAAAGAGAGAGAGAGAAAGAAAAAGAAAGAAAGAAGGAAGAAAGAAGAAGGAAGAAGGAAGGAAGGAAGGAAAAAATGACCAATTCGTTAGAGGTAGCCATGGGAGGAGGGGCAACTTGAATACTGAAAATTTCATAAGATCCCCCAATTTCTACTTTCTAATTTTGATTTTGGATTTATCTTGCATTTATTTTGCTTTTGTGGTTCAAACCCTCTTCACTCTTCATCTTCTGATATTCTTCCTCTTCTACTAATTTCTCACATCTGAACAGATTCACTATTTAGTAGTCATCTAAGTCTATCCAACTTGATACCTGCATTATTATTATTATTATTATTATTATTATTATTATTATGGCTGAAGTATTTCAGAAAGTAGCATAGAGTTTCTGAAGCATTTTTTTTGGTTTTTCTAGTCTGAGGAAACTCTTCAACACAGGACTTCAGTATTTTCTCTCCTGATCAATATATTCAACCTCATTTAACAGTTTGCACCCACCCAAGGAAAAAAAACTAGATTGTTTTTAGACTGTTTCAAGGAATTACATGGTTTCTTCATTAGCATATACATATTTTTAAAAATTATTTTATTTAACTGTATTTATTTATTCATTTATTTATTTATTTATTTATTTATTTATTTATTTATTTATTTTAATTTGACCAGAGAGGGACAGAATGAGATAGAGAGAGAGAGAGAGAGGGGAAGTGAGAAAGCAAGCCAGCAGGTCCCAGACTCCAACCATAGTCGGCCATGAGGGAGTCCAACACCCTCAACCACCACCACATCACTTGCCGGCCCCTAGCATATACATTTTTAAATAAAACCATAACTGTGCTCTTATTGCTGGGATGTAACACTTTTTTTTTTTTTTTTTTTTTTTTTTTTTAGGTTTTTGCTGTAGAGTACATGAGCTCACCAGAGAGAAAGTGAGAAACCAAGGGATGGCGACTATAATTTCTTCTCCTCCATTCTCCTCCTGCGATTTGGGGCATGAATGCATACATGCCTAGCATGATTTTCAAGCTGCCACATCTAAGATTTAAACCCTGATAGGCCATGTGGAGTCCAGCACCTTAGTCTCTACACCACACACTGGCCCCAAGATGTAACACATTTCATGGAATTAATTTCTGAAACACATTCTGGTCTTAGAATGAGTTTCAAGATGCTATAAGCAGGACCAGCAGTTGGTGTGACAACTATGTCGCTGGACTCCCATGGAGTTGACAACAATTCAAGTCTCAGACCCGGTGGCTTAAACTCACACCAGGTGCTTGTGCATGCGTGCCCAAGATCCCGAGAGGAGAATGGAGGAAAAGGTATTGCGGTGTGGCCACCCCCCGGGGGTTGATTTCTTGCTTTCTGTCTCTCTGTCTCTCTCTGTCTTTCTGACGAGCGCACAAGCCCTATATAAAAAACCTCTCAAAAAAATAAATAAATAAAAAGATGCTATAAGCAACTATTAAGCCATAGTTACCTGGGACCAGCAGATAGCATAATGGTTATATTGCTGGATTCCCATGTAGTCAACTACGGTTCAAGTCCTGGACCCGATGGCTTAAAACTCATGGTGGGTGCATGTGCGTGCATGCCCAAAATCCTGAGAGGAGAAAGGAGGAAAAGGGATTGTGGTGTGGCTATCCCGCCGGGGGGTGATTTCTCGCTTTCTGTTTCTCTATCTCTCTCTCCAACAAGCCCTATAGAAAAAAAACTCTCCAAAAAAAAAAAAAGAAAAAGAAATAGCCGCCTGAACTCGATCCAAGACTTAAAAGTATTCCAGAAATTAATTCCATGATAAGTTTGAAATTCGTTGACAAATTTGCATTTTCCTCTTTGCCTGTCCTTTGCTTGCTGACATGTGGCTTCCCTGCTTCAGCCCGTAAGCTTTCTTTTTTTTTTCTTCTTTTTATGGAGAGGTTTTTGCTATAGGGCGTTTGCGCTCGCCAGAGAGACAGAGAGAGACAGAGAGATAGAAAGCAAGAAATCACCCCCCAGAGGGGATGGCCACGCCGCAATCCCTTCTCCTCCATTCTCCTCTCGGGATCTTGGGCATGCACGCACACACGCCCGGCGTGAGTTTAAGCCACCGGGTCCGGGACTCGAACTGCGGTCAATTACGTGGGAGTCTAGCGACAAAGCCATTGTGCTAACTGCTGGTCCCAAGCCTGTAAGCTTTTTACGACTGAGTGCCTTCTGCCACCTGTATGACAGGTTCACTGGAGGACAGAGAGGTACTGAAAACACACATTCTTCATCTTCAAGATGAAAATGCAGGGCTGCTCATGACCTAGTAGTTAAAGGAGTCAGATTCCACATGGCCAACCATGAGGTTTGAATCTCCATCTGGCAGTTTAAGAAACACAGCAGGCACATGTGCACATATGCCCAGAATTCCAACAGGATGGGGAAATAGAGGGCAAGGGATTGTGGAGTGACCATGCCCCATTGGAGGTTGCTTTCTCCATCTCTCTTTCTGTGTGTCTCTCTATTTCTGACATACCCTCTGGCAAATTCAAACAAACAAAAATTTTAAAATATTAAAATTCAGGCATCAGCAGGTGGCATATTGGTTAAGGTGCTGGACTCCCATATGGCCACTGGACCTGGTGGCTTGAGAATCATACTGGGCACATGTGCATGCATACCCAGAGTTCTGAGAGGAGAATGGAGGAGGATGGACTGCAGTGTGACCATCTCCCTGGGGAGTTATTTCTCACTTTCTCTCTCTGTCTCTTTGGTGAGCACACATGCCCCACGGCAAAAACCTTAAAAAAAAGAAAAAGAAAAAGAAAAAAGATGAAAATGCAGACAAGTGACCAGCTCCACAGCATGGCAATAATGCATTGCTTAAGAGAAACCAAACTCCACATGACAAGTGCACTTTGAATCCTACAGGGTCTGTCCGAAACACACAGGGTATGTACCCAAGTGTCTAAGATTCAACAGGCTGGAAAAGTAGAAAAGGGGATTGTGGCGTGACTAGGTTGAATAGAGGGCGCATCTCTCTCTCATGACCTCTACTGTGAATAAAGGAATTTTTTTAAAAGTATTTATTTAATTTTATTTATTATTATTATTATTATTTTTTAATCTGACCAGAGAGAGACAGAGAGGGAAAGTGAAAACACAAACCACCAGGTCCAGGACTCAAACTATAGTCGGCCATGTGGGAGTCCAGTGCCTCAACCACCATGCCACCTGCTGGCCCCCTAAATGAATGTTTTTTTATTTAACTTTATTCATTTCTTTATTTCAATTTTGACCAGAGAGGAAGAAAGGGAGAGAGGGCGAGAAAAAGTGAGAAAGCAAACCGCCAGGTCCAGGACTCAAATAATGGTCAGACACGTGGGAATCCAGTGTTTTTAACCACCATGCTACCTGCCAGCCCCTAAATGGATTTTTTTAAAGTTTGCTATAGGGAACATGTATTCACTAGGGAGAGACAGAGAGACAGACAGAGGGAAAATAAGAAATCACTTCTCAGGGGGGATGGCCATGCTGCAATCCCTTCTCCTCCATTCTCTTCTCAGAATCTTGGGCATGTATACACACGCATCCAGTATTTTCTTTTTAATTATTTACTTGGGGACCAGCAGGTGGCATGGTAGTTAAGGTGCTGGACATTCCCACATAGCTTACCATGGTTTGAGTCCCAGACCTGGTGGTTTGCTTTCTCACTTTCACTCTCCCTCTTTCTCTGGTTCTCTCTGGTCAAATTAAAAGAAATAAATGAATAAATAAAATTAAATAAACAATTATTTTTTAAAAAGAATTATTTACTTAATATTACTGTTATTTTTAAATTTACTATAGAGCACATACACTCATTAGAGAGAGACAGAGAGAGAAGAGAGAGAGAAGAGAGAGCAATTCACCAGGTCTGAGACTCGAACCAAGTTGGTCATGGTAGGCATAGATTAGAGAAACTTGGGTCCAGAGAACAAGTCTTGTCCGCCTTAAGGCTTGGGATAGACAAGTGTTACTTCCAGAGCTCAGATGGACCTGAAAACACCAGTTGGGCCCATGATCCTGGCTGACTGAAAAGCTTCGGGGAAGGGCTGCAGCATGGTGAAACTCCATCAAGGAGTGCCTCTCTTTCTCTCAAATCGTAAATAAGTTAACTTAAGAAAAAGAGAGAGGAAAAAAATAAAAAAGAAAGAAAAGAAAATGAGGAAGAAAAATAGGAAAGGAGGGAAGGAGAAAAAAAAGAGGAAGAAAGTATTCTTCCAGGGAGGGCAGTCCCAGGTTGGCCCTCCAGGTTCAGGAGTACTTTCAAATTCCTGCTCTTGGAAACCAGCAGTTAGCATGATGGCTATGTTGCTGGACTCCCACATAGTCAACTGTGGTTCACATCCCGGACCCGGTGGCTTAGAACTCACACCGGGCGCGTGTGCGTGCATGCCCAAGATCCCGAGAGGAGAATGGTGGAGAAGGGATTGCGGCATGACCATCCCCCCTAGGGGGTGATTTCTTGCTTTCTGTCTTGTCTCTATGTCTCTCTCTGTCTGTCTGGAGAGCACATGCGCCCTATAGCGAAAACCTCTCCAAAAAAAGAAAAAAAAAAAAAAAACTCATGCTGGGCACATGTGCATGCATGCCCAAAATCCTGAAAGGAGAATGGCGAAGGGATTGTGGTGTGGCCATTTCCCCCGGGGGGGCTCATTTTTATTATTTTAAGAGGCTTTAGCCTTAAGGCATGTGCACTCACTGGGGAGAGAGAGAGACAGTGAGAGGGAAAGTGAGAAATCATCCCCCATGGGATGGCTACGTCACAATCCCTTCTCCTCCATTCTCTTCTTGGGATCTTCGGCACGCATGCACCTGGTGCGAGTTTCTTTTTTTTCTTTTTTTTTTTTTTTCTGAGAGATTTTCACTATAGGGGGCATGCACTCACCAGACAGACAGAGAGAGACATAGAGACAGAAAGCGAGAAATCACCCCCCAGGGGGGATGGTCACGCCGCAATCCCTTCTCCTCCATTCTCCTCTCGGGATCTTGGGCACGCATGCACACGCACCCGGCATGAGTTTTAAGCCACCTGGTCCGGGACGCGAACCGCGGTCGACTACGTGGGAGTCCAGCGACATAGCCATTATGCTAACTGCCAGTTCCCCCTGGTGTGAGTTTCAAGCCACAAGTCTGGAACTTGAACCATAGTTGACCATGTGGAAGTCCAACGATGATACTGTTATGCCATTTGTTGGTCCCAATTATTATTTTTTAAAAATTTGACCAGAGAGAGACAGAGACAAAGAAAGTGAGAAAGCAAGCTGTCAGGTCTGGGACTTGAACCATAATTGGCCATGTGGGAGTCCAACACCCCAACCACTATACCATCTGCCAGCCTCTCAAAGCACCTTTTGAGCAGACTTCTTTTTCAGGTGCTTGATCTTTGGCTCCACAAAATTCCTTTGCTTTTTCTTAAGGGTTTCTGGCAAAGTAGGAACCTTTTTCTTGATGGTTTCCACCACAGCAGGAACCTTCTTTTTCTTCTTTTTAATGCCCTCTATGGTGCCAGCCAGAAAAGAGCCATTTTCAGGCTTTTGAAGAAACTCCATACTGTTTTCCACAGTGGTTGTACTAGTGTACATTCCCACCAACAATGTAGGAAGGTTCCCCTTTCTACATACCCTTACCAGCATGTGTTATTCCTTGTTTTATTTTGTTTTTTTTTTTTGTTGTTGTTGTTGCTTTGTTTCTTGATAATAGCCATTCTGATTGGGGTTAGGAGATACCTCACTGTGGCTTTGATTTACATTTCTCTTATGATAATGGATGTTGGATGTTTTTTCATATACTCTTCGGATATTTATATATTTCTCTTTGAGAATTTTCTGTTTGGATAGATTTGCCCTTTAAAAAAAATTGCATTATTAATTTTGTTGCATGCAAGCTATTTGAGTTCTTATTTTGATTATTAATTCCTTGTCAGAAATACAGTTTGTGGGACCAGCAGTTGTGTAATGGCTATGTTTGCTGGACTCCCATGTAATCAACCGCAGTTCGAGTCCCAGACCCGGGGCTTAAACTCACGTCAGGCACGTGTGCGCATGTGCCCAAGATCCCAGGAGGAGAATGGAGGAGAAGGGATTGTGGTGTGGCCATCCCCCATGGGGAGTAATTTCTCCCTTTCTGTCTCTTTGTCTCCCTCTGTCTTTCTGGCGAGCACAGATACTCTATAGCAGAAAAAAAAGGGAAAAAAAGAAATACATTTTGCATATATTTTCTCCCATTCTGTTGTGTGTCTCTTTACTATATTAATTGTTTCCTTTGTTGTTTAGAAGCTTTTTAGCTTGATATAACCACATTTATCTATTTTTGGTGTTGTTGTCCATGCTATTGGAGTCTTACTTTAAGAAATTATTACCTAGGGACCAGTAGATAGCGTAATGGTTACATCACTGTATTCCCATGCAGTCAATCTCAGTTTTGAGTCCCAGACCTGGTGGCTCAAAACACATCAGGTGCATGTACTTGTGTGCCCAAGGTCCTGAGAGGAGAATGGAGGAGAAGGAATTGTGGCATGGCCATCCCCTGGTGATTTCTTGCTTTCTCTCTCTCCGTCTCTCTGGTGAGTGCACATGACCTATAGCAAAAATCTCTCTTAAAAAAAATTATCACCTAAACCCTATTTTGAAGTGTTTCCTTTATGCTTTTATAAAAGTAGTTTTATGGTTTGGAGCCTTAAGTTTTCAACCCAGTTAATTTTTGTATATGGTCAGAGATAAAGGTCTAGTTTCATTCTTTTGCAAATGGTTATCCAGTTTCTCCAACACAATTTATTGAAGACATATTTTCCCCACTGAATTCTCTTAATACCATTGTCAAAAATCAGTTGGTTGTATGTTCTTGGATCTGTCTCTGATTTTCTATTTTGTTCTCTTGGTCTATGTATCTATTGTTTTTATGCTAGCACCATGAAGTTTTGGTTATTATGGCTTTGTAATATAGTTTGAAGTCTGGTAGCATGATACCTCCAGTTTTATTTATTTATTTATTTAGCACAATTCTACTTTGGCAATTTGAGGTTTTTTTGGATTCCATATTACTTAAAGTTCTCTAGGGAGATAGAACCAATAGGTTTGTATAGATATATAAAAGGAGATTTGAGAGAATCAGTTCATGCAATTATGGCATCTGTGAAGTCCCGTAACAGGCCATGTGTAAGCTGGTGATCCTAGGATTATGGTAGCATGGATTGGTCTAAGATCAAAGGCCTCAGAGGCAGGGAAGCCAATGAGATAATTTATAGTCTTAAAGTGAAAGCCTGAGAATTAGGGGTAGTTAGGGGGTTCCTGGTGGCAATCTTGGAGTATAAAGGCAGATGAGACTTGAATTCTGATGATGTTAGAGGCAACAGAAGTCTATCTTGCTCTGTCTCACAAGAGACCAAGTTTTCTTCTATATTTATTCTCTCTGGGTCCCTTGTGGGCACACACATTGAGGGTAGATCTTCTGTATCCTAGCCTGCTTAGATGCCCATGTGAATTTCTCCTGGCAACAACTCCACGGACACATCAGATCAATGCTTTATCAGATTCCTAGGTATTCTTTAATCCAGTCAAGTTGACATTCAAAACTAAAAGTCACAAATTCCAAAACAAATTTTAAGATTGTTCTTTCTATTTCTGTGAAGAATGTCACTGGTATTTTGATAGAGATTGCATTGAGTTTGTAGATCATTTGGGGTAGTGTAGACATTTTAATTATGTAATTCTTCTAATCTATGAATAAGGGATGTCTTTCCATTTATTTATTTGTGTCTTTTTCTATTTCTTTTCTCAGTTTTTAGTAGTTTTCATTGTAGTGATCTTTAACCTCATAGGTTAAATTTATTCCAAAGTATTTATTTATTTTGTGAATATTGTAAATGGATTATTTTCTTTGTTTCTATCTCAGCCCATCTGCTGTTAGTGTGAAAAAATGTTACAAAATTTTGTATGCTGATTTTGTATTCTGCAGCTTTACTCAATTCATTTAGCAGGGATTTTTTTTTTTCCATTCTTTGGGTTTTTCTATGTATATGATCATGTCACCTGCAAATAGAACTATCTTTTTAAATAATTATTTATTTTATTTTACTTATTCATTCACTCATTTTAATTTGACCAGACACACACACACACACAGAGAGAGAGAGAGAGAGAGAGACACCAGAGAGAGAGAGAGAGAGAGAGAGAAAAAGTGAGAAAGCAAGCCTCTAGATCCAGGACTTGAACTGTGGTTGACCCTTTGGGATTGTCTAGTGCCTTCACCACCATGTCACCTGCTGGCCCCCCTGCAAATGGAACAATTTAACTCTTCCTTTCCAATTTGAATGTCTTTTATTGTTTTCTCTTTTCTGAATGCTTTGGCAAAGACTTCCAGTACTATGTTGAATAGGAGTGTAAAGAGTTGGTGTCCTTGCCTTGTTCTTTTTTCTTTCTTTCTTTTTCTCATCTCTTTTTTTTTTTTTTTTTTGCTAGAAGGCTTACAGGCTTATCAGAGAGACAGTGAAAGAGAGAGAGGGGTAAGAGTCAGAAAGTGCCCACCATGGGGCATGGTCTCTTCTAACTCTTTCTCCTTTGGGGATTTTGGGCATGAACACACATGTGCCTAGCATGTTTCTCAAGCCACCAGCTCCATACCTTGAACCACGCAGTTGGCTATGTGAGATCTAGCCACCATAACCACCATGCCATGAGACCCCTTATTCTAGTTTTAAGTGGAAAAGTTTTTGACTGTTCACCATTCAGTATGATGGTAACTCCAGGCCAGTCATATATGGCCTTTATTATGTTAAGAAATGTACCATTAGACTACCAGGTGGTGTGGAGGTTAAGGCAACTGGATCTCACAAGGCCGATTGAGCGGTTCAAAAAAAAACCTGGACTTGGCAACTTGAAAATCATGACAGATGTGTGTGTATGCATACCCAAAATCCTGAGAGAAGAATAGAGGACACAGGCTTGAGATGTGGCCATACCCATTTTCCCTCTCTTTTTGCCTCTCTCCAGTGAGCCCTATAGCAGAAACTTGAAAAAAAGGAAAGAGAGAGAGAGAGAAAGAAAGAAAGAAAGGAAGGAAGGAAGGAAGGAAGGAAGGAAGGAAGGAAGGAAGAAAGAAAGAAAGAGAGAAAGAAAGAAAGAAAGAACGAACACTGCTGTTACCACTGTGTTCCTACAGCTGACTTCATGTCCCTTCTATCTCCTCCCATGCCTTAGCCTGAGGAATATTCTTGTAACCTAGGTAAGGAACTTTGCTTTTACTCTGTTTTATCCTATTTTTTAAAATGTAAAACATTTTTGGGGACCAGCAGGTGGTGTGGTACTTAAGGTGCTGGACACTCCCACATGGCTGACCCTGGTTCGAGTACCGGACTTGCTTTCTCACTTTCTCTCTCTCTCTCTCGTCAAATTAAAATAAAATGAATGAATAAATAAAATAATTCTTTTTAAATGTAAAACATTTTTTATGAAAAAAAAGAAAGAAAATTTTTATGTAAAAATATTGTTTTGAGGGAACCAGCAGTTAGCGTAATGGCTATGTCACTGGACTCCCATGTAGTCGACCGTAGTTCGCGTCCCGGACCCGGTGGCTTAAAACTCACACTGAGCGCATGTGCGTGTGTGCCCAAGATCCCGAGAGGAGAATGGAGGAGAAGGGATTGTGGTGTGACCATCCCCTCTAGGGGGTGATTTCTTGTTTTTTGTCTCTATATCTCTCTCTGTCTGTCTGGTGAGCGCACGTGCCCTATAGCAAAAACCTCTCAAAAAAAATTGTTTTGATAGATTTTTTTGCCATAAGGCAAGTGCCTTTGCCAGAGAGAGCAATACCACTGAGGAGACTAGTAGCTCTACCTTCTTTCTCAAGGAATGAGGAGCACTCTAGGACTTTGCAAAGAAGTTGTCCAAAGTACCTCTTTGAGAGGACACAGACCTACACCTTTTTTTCTGCTTTGTCAAGGAATAGAAAATGTCCTGGTTGCTATCAAGTGTTAAGTCTACCCTAAACTCCTTCCAGAAGGCTAATAGCATAACCTCTTGATAGAGGCACAGCATAGAACTTACTCACATGTAGGCTGGCACTCAGATCCCACCACCATCTCTCTTGTCACTTCCCTTCTTTCTTTCTTTTAAAAAAACTATAGCTTTCTTCTTTCTTTCTTTTTTTGAAGTTTATTATTTATTTCTTCCACTAGAAAGAGAGAGCGATAAAGGTACCCCCCAACAGGGTCTCATGCCATGATCCACCGAAGTCTCAGCCAGACAGGGTCACAGCCACAAGGGTGTGTACCCAGCATGTACAAGGAAATCTCGGGATGGGAGTCTGGGACCTTCCACGTGACTTAAGCATCTTGTTTTTGTTTGATTGTTTGCTATAGGGTATGTGCGCTTGCTGGGGAAAGAGAGGGGAGTGGCCACACTGCGCTCTCTTCTCTTCTCTTTTTGGGATTTTATGCATGAATACATGCCTGGCATGATTTTCAAACTGCAGGGACATGAACATGGGATCCAGTTGCCTCAACCTCCATGCCATCTACTAGCCCCGACTTCAGTGTCTTGGAGCACTGCTGTTACCACTGTGCTCCTGCAGCTGACCTCATGCCCCTTCTATCTCCCCCAGTGCCTTAGTCTGGAGACTATTCTTGTAACCTAGGTAAGGAGCTTTGCTTTTACTCTGATATTTTACCTTATTGTTGTTGTTGCCTATGAGTCCTCTCCAGTCCACTAAGAACCTAGAGCAATGGTTTTCAAACTTCAGCTTGCATTTAAATCCTCAGCAAGGGAACCAGCAGTTAGCGTAATGGCTATGTCACTGGACTCCCACGTAGTCGACCGCGGATCGCGGCCCAGACCCAGTGGCTTAAAACTCACTCCAGGTGCATGATCCCGAGAGGAGAATGGAGGAGAAGGGATTGCAGCATGGCCATCCCCCCTGGGGGTGATTTCTCACTTTCTGTCTCTCTGTCTCTGTCTGTCTGGCGAGCGCACGCGCCCTATAGCAAAAACCTCTCAAAAAAAAAAAAAGTAAAAAAAGTAAAAATAAATCCTCAGTAAGGCTTGTTCAAACAGCTAGGCCCTACTCCCAGACTAATAGATTCAGTAGGTCTTGGGCGAGGCTGAAGAATTCACCTTTTTAATAAGTATCTAGAAGATGCTTATGATGCTGATCTGAGCATACTTTGAGAGCCATTGGCCCAGGCTGTTGAGATTACAAAATTCCATGCTTTGTGCTCTTATATATACCATCTGAGAGGTATGAGCAAAGAATGGCTTAACGGTCCCGTGGGGCCATTAAGCTGGATGGATCCTATGTAGCCGACTGAGAGGCTTGAAATGCATGCTGGGTAGGGAACCAGCAGTTAGCGTAATGGCTATGTCGCTGGACTCCCACGTAGTCGACCGCGGTTTGCGTC